>NC_045427.1:255089921-255407421 GCF_902635505.1 Sarcophilus harrisii
TGAAATATGGTTAAAGAAAAGTTCATCTAGGTCTGGATTGGAAAACTATCTTATATAGTTGTTGTTTAAATCAGAAAAGCAAAAGTCAAAAATAAATATTTAGGGACAAATGGTCAAACTAGGCATTTATTAGTTGAGTAGATGTCAACAGTATATAATTAACTATCAGATTTCAGGAGGCCTAAGCCAAGGCTAAGACTAAAGAAAGCTGTGCAGAGAGCAGAGCTAGAACTAATTTGATAGGTGAGATCAGGAATATAGGTGTGAACTTGACCTAACCTAGCCAGAGCCCTGGGCTCTGGGACAAAATGAAGTATTTGTAAGTCATTCAACAATTAACAAAAAGAAATTTAGCCATATCAAGGGGATATTTGACAAGGTTTGGCATTTAGGACACCTCACTTTGAATCAGCTGAGCAATTCCCCTGTTTGTGTCATCCACTATGCTCCATCAGCCAAATCTTTGAGACGTCCTCCTCTGATCCCTTCCTATACCTTTTAAGGAAAGAATTAGCTGATCTTGGCGGGGGAAGACGGGGGGGGGGGGGGGGAGAGGGGGGGGAGGAGAGTAAGATTTAAACTACTGCTTCTACCACAACAGGCATAGTACCTTCTCTAACAAAGAAATTTGAATGGATGATATTGTAGATGGACAACTGAAACAGAGAGGTTAAGATAGGCAGATATGAAGGACTCAGTTGGGCTGAAGGTGGAACCATGATATAGGAAAACTGGAAGTACAATTTACTCAAAAGCTTTCTGGGTTCTTGGGTGGTTCACCTTATTATTATAGGATCTGCCTATTTGGAGCTTGGGAACCTGCATCTGCTTTATCCCTTTTGTGGTCAAAGTTATCTGCCAAGTCTGTGAGCAGAGGTGTGCAAGGCAATCCTTGGCATTGAAGAGGAACTCTATAGCACCTCAGAAGTTGTCGTATCCATGACCATCCAGGATTTCTATGTCTTTGAACTGGATGCTCCCCATGCCTAGAATGTTTTCTCTTCTTTTCTACTGATTCTTAGAATCCCTAGCTTCCTTTAACATTCTGTTCAAGCATCACTTCCTTCAGGAGGCTTTTCCTAGTCCCCATGGTTGCAACCATCTTTTCCTTTAAGGATACCTTCTATCTGTTTGGTATTTACCTTTATTTATTTATCTATGTTGTCTCCTCCAATAGAATGAAAGCTTTTTAAGGCTTTTTCTTTGTATCCCCAGTGCTTAATACTATGTCTGTCACATAGTAAGCAATTATTAAATGACTGTTGATTGATTACTCCAACTGTCCTCTGAGCTGACTGACAAATCACTAAAGAATCTTAGTTTCATTACTATATAGTCCAATCTTTCTGGACTCCAAAAGGTATTTTCTAACTTGCTCATAAACTTCATATAACCAGTTTTGAGTTTGAACAAACCAAAAATCAAATTTGCTCAAAACATAATAATTTGCCATTAGCAAAGAAAATGAATTTTTGTTGAATAAATGAATGCTGCTATTGAGGATATTCAAAAGAATCTATTGTAGACTCTGAAGGAAATTCCAAAGAGAAGTTTGAAAACAGATTTGGATATTAATGAATACACAGGTTTTCAGGGTAACTATGATGGGACTAAGAGTTATTTGATTATATAAGTTCAGATATTTTTGTTAAAAGACATTTACATCACTTTATAGTCATACTCCATAATTCTGACATTATTTAAAACTAGTTTTCATTTAGATGGATTTTTCTGTATAGATATAAATGACAGATATGCACAAGAATGTTCTTTTTGAAGACATCTGTAAGAACTAAATGCTTCTCAAGCAACTCAACTTTTAAAGGACTAAGTAATGGTTCTTTCCATTAGCATTAATACCATGGAGCTATTTAAACTTTGCTATACCTTAAAAAAGAAATTACTTACAATAGAAATTTAGTTATGGTAGTTTTGCCATGTTAAAGCTCAGCAAGTGCTTTGACTATGAATTTCTCAATTTTAAAAAATTAGACTAAACAAAAATAAGACATTATAGTTCTTAGTTCTTGTTTAGTGAATCTAAAAGAAAAAAACAAAGCAAATTCCTAACATGTGTAAAGTGCTTCAACAGCAGAATAATTTCATAAAATTCATTCTAACTTATAATAGGTCTTTAGTTATACAAAAAAAGGGGGGGGGGGAGAGAGAGAGAAATAGAGTGAGAATAATCTAACTTAAGATGAATGAACCTTTGTAAAGTATCTAACTTCAGCCATAACTAAAGAGGGCAGCTGGTGACTATACTATTTGAGAAAGCTACTCACTTGAGGATCAAAGTAATGTAGACAGTCACCTCTTTTTTTTCCCTACTAGTTTGAAATTCTATGTCATTCTATATTCTCTCTGTAAACAAAAGCATCAAAGAAAAAAGGAATCAATATAGATTTTTAAAAGAGGTATTTCTTTTCTTACAGGTTGCTTCTATGGACAGTAATCTTTAAAATAATAAATAAAATAATAATTCAAGTGGGTCATAAAGCCAAAATTCTATTTGGTCAGGCACCAAGTATTTGTTAAGCATTTACTACACATGAGCAGGCACTGGGCTATACTCTGGGGACAAACACAAAGAATGAAACAATCCTTACTCCCAAGGAGCTTACCTTCTGAGGGGAGACTGCAACTACATACATATATACATACACTCACACATACATATGCATATATATTTTTATGTGTATGTCTATAAACAGAATAAATATAAAGAAAAAAATACAAAGAAAGCAGGGTTGAGAAGGAAGTATATTCCAAGTACAGGAGAACCAGTGCAAATAATCCTGGAGAAGAGTTTTTAAAAGAAAGAGAGAACTTTTAGAAAGCACTCAATGAATGCTTATTAAATTATTCATGTAAAACTTTCTCTTTGGAATACATTATTTTCTGGAAGGAAATCCATTTTGTGAAGAGGGGATTGGCTGATTTCTTATTTTATCATTCTACAACAATTCATTCAGTACCTATTATGAGTAAAACACTATTTGGATTCTGATAGACATTTTTTATTCATGCATTTTCTGTGGGTTTTAATTCTTATTTTTAATTTTAAAAAGAAATATGATTTTTACTGGAGTGGGGAAGTCTCTCTAAAATGAAGATTGCAAATCCTCCCCCCTTTCCCCCTGGAAATAGTTAATTGTGGTTAAAATAGTTCATCAACTGCTAAGTGAAATGAGCAGGACCAGGAGATCATTATATACTTCAACAACAATACTAGATGATGACCAGTCCTGATGGATCAGGCCATCCTCAGCAACGAGATCAACCAAATCATTTCTAATGGAGCAGTAATGAACTGAACTAGCTATACCCAGAAAAAGAACTCTGGGAGATGACTAAAAACCACTACATTGAATTCCCAGTCCCTATATTTATGCACACCTGCATCTTTGATTTCCTTCACAAGCTAATTGTACAACAATTCAGAGTCTGATTCTTTTTGTACAGCAAAATAATGTTGTGGTCATGTATACTTATTGTGTATCTAAGTTATATTTTAATATATTTAACATCTACTGGTCATCCTGCCATTTAGGGGAGGGGGTGGGGGGGGTGGGGTAAGAGGTGAAAAATTGGAACAAGAGGTTTGGCAATTGTTAATGCTGTAAAGTTACCCATGTATATATATCCTGTAAATTAAAGGCTATTAAATAAAAAAAAAAAAAAAAAAAAAAAAAAAAAAAAAGAAAAAAAATAGTTCATCAACTAGTAAATAGCCCTTTGGATATAAGCATCTCTGAAATTAGTTAGGCTACTTCTTAGACAATTGATTGTTGGATCTATTGCTGGGCCCAAACTTTTGAGGTAGGGGTAGGGGGTTGTGTGTGTGTGTGTGTGTGTAAGGTCAGAGTTGTACTTCACTGGCATAACTTTTAAAAAACTTATGGTTACTGTCACAATGTGATAACCAATCAGATTAATATTTTAATGGACTGTTGTCTTTAAGTATCTAAAAGGTCATCACATAGAAGCATTAGTCTAGGCCCACAGAGAACAGAATTATAACCAGTGAGGAGAAGTTGCAAAGAAGAAAAATTAAACTTGCTATAATGAAGATCTTTCTTTCTTTCCTTTTCTTGCAGATTTTTCTAATAATAAAGAAGTTAGTTAAAAATGAAATGAGTTACATCTTGGGGACTGTAGGCTCTCTTTCATTTGAGGCTTTTAAGCAAAGCTGGATCATTTCTTAGGCACCTTGTAGATGGAAATGCTTTTTCAGACATAGTTTGGACTAGATCGCCGCTCAAATCCCACCTAAATAAAATTCTGTGATACTGAGATAACTGTATAACCTTAAGCAGGTTATTTCACTTCTTGAAGTTTTAATTTCCTTATACATAGATGACACACAAGATTTAGAATTAGTGTATTAGACTAGATGTCATCAAAAGAGCTTTTCACCTCTTAAGATAAAAAGCCATGACCCAAAGATTGGATGTTTGAATCCACAGTTATTTCTTAGTTAGATATGAAGAAATATTAAAGTTGTTTAGTAAGTGTAGAAGTGTGCAACTCATTTGACTGATATAATGCTATGCTCAGAGTCACACAACTTGTAAGCGTTAGAGGTTCAGGTCTTCCTGACTGCAGGCCTGGCACTTTATCTAATAGCTTCACCTTAAGGTCAATAAGGGATTCTAATCATTGTCGGGGACTCAGAGTCCAAGATAAAACAACAAAAACCATTAAAAGATTAGGAAAAAAAGCTAAATGAGAAAAGGCAATAAGAAATGGGCTTATTTGATTTGCAGAAAAAGATCAAGAAGCTAATAATTTTCAAATATAAAATGGAAAATCATGATAATGACATACATTATATGAATGAATCTAAATAATGAGAGGGATTTAGCTTCAACATTAGAAATAATAAATATTAAAATTAATGTCTCGGAGGGGGATATGTTACCAAAATAGACTGTGGTATGACCTCTTTATTTTTGGATGATTTTTACAATTAGTATGAACAAATAGCAGTAAACTAAGTGATTTATGTTTAGGATTCCCTGAATTTTACAGCTAGATTAGAAAACTTTCTGAATCCTTTCTAGACATTCTACAAGTAAAAATTCAGATTAAAGATTGCTTGGTTGTGCTGATTAGAGGATAACTCTTAGACCATCAAGTGGTTTTATGTCTATTTGTATCAAAAGAATCTATTGAAATAGGCCAACTTAACATAGCTATTAAAAAACGTTTTATGCAATGTATTCAAAGATTATTTTTATATAGAGAAAGTAAATTCAAAGTATAGTATATATACCTAGATGCTATTTCATTGACTCACTGATTCAAATTCATGAACTGTTACAACCACTTAGATTTATTAAGTACCTCCTCATCAGTACTACTGCTACAACTATAACAACAAAATAACAAGTACTACATACTACTACCACAGCACCAGTGCCAGCACCAGCACCAGTACTATTTAAAACACTTATAGGACTTACTTTGTGCTAGGCATTATACTATGCACTTTACAAACATTTTATTCAATCCTTCCAATAACCCTAAGAAGTAGATATTATCATTATTATTATTATTATTATTTCCCCATTTTATAGATGAGAAGATTGAGGTAAAAAGTATCTAAGTGACTTGCATAAAGACACATTATAAGTGCTTGAATTTAGATTTGAACTCAGATTTTGCTGAGTCGAGGGCTGGCATTCTATCTACTGTGGCACTTATGTACTTCAACTTCTAAAACTTATTCACGAAATGAATTATAGCCAAATAGCATTATGAAAAACAAGGATGATCTTTATCTATTTCTAGTATATGGCAGAAGCAAGTTGCTGTATCTATACCACAAAGAGAAGAAAGATAACCTAGCATAGCTTGGGGTCAGGTAAAGTAAAATGGACTATAAAGGCACTACAATAATTTTTTTGGAAGGTTCCTCAAAAAAAGTAAAACTAAAGCCACATTACTGGGAAACACAGCTTAAACCTAGAACTTAGAAAATACAAATTCTTTTGCTTGCTGTGGCATTCTGGTTCATTTCTTGTTGGAATCAAGAATACTGGTCAAGTGTCATACTGTAAGAACAAAGATACACAGAAATGCCAGGCTGCCCCCTGCATCTCATTCTCCTTCCACTTCCCACCTCTGCCAGCATGCAGGAGAAAAAACTTCAATGTTTAAGATAGATATCAAAGACAATTTAAATCAAGATGTATCAAAATAACAGATTCAATTATTTATTTTCAATTAAGGTGGAATCTTAACAGTTCACTGATTCTAAATTAAAAAAGTGGTAGATTCAAATAATTGCTAGTTAAAAACTTAAAATGGAGAAGAGTCCACATAGGTCATAAAGAAATAACATCTAGTCATTCTTAATGGAATAGGTTCTAGTTACAGAGGACATAACTTGGCTTTTTTTATCTATGCAAAAAACCTCTTTAAAATGTTAGCAAGAGATATGAGAAAGCATGAAATAGTTGCTATTAAAAAGCATGTAACTATAAGAATTTGATCACAATCTAGAAAATTAGTTATCAACACTAGAATTTTATTGAATGATAACTTCATGATTGTTAAATATGAGCATAGTATAATATTTGCCATATCCTACGAATTGAGAATCAATTTTCAAGAAATTAGTATCTAAAATATGTTTCCTATGATTAATCAAAAATAAGAAAGATTTTCTTTCTCATATCAGCCCTGCTAAAGTTCAGGAGAAAATACGGATTTCTAAATCCTTCTGGCCAAACTCATCTTCTTTGGGGGTGATTAAATCAATTAACTTTGCAAAAGGAAGGTTAAAAGAACTTCTATATAATTCACTCTCACAGCATGTAAGAGGATGGGCAGAAGTTATGACTGAATTGGTGGGGCTCAGGAAAAGCATATACCAATAGATGATTAGCTCTCCTCTAACTAAAATTTGGCAAAGAAACATTCTGTGGTTTCTCTAGATGACAGCATCATAATTCATTTAACTCTCCTCTATCTCTTCAAAAAAAGGTCAAAAACCTCACAGGAAATGTGAGCATTGACATTTCTACCCAAGATCAAAAACTGACTATTTTGCCAAAAATTGAAAACAATACAGCTAATACTGTAAATATACAGTAATGTATTGAAAGGAGTCGGTTGCTGAACTGGTCAGTGACACAATCTGTCATTTCTTTTCTTGAATTCTGATGGATGATATGGTAAAAGTAAATATGTTTGCATTGGCAGATACCCATGCAAATATAATGAAAACCAAGTAAGTGTTATAGATCCCTTTTGCATCAATTTACAGATTATACTCCAAAGATTTATACTGAACACTGGTGCTTTTAACTGCAAGTCTGATTACACCTTTCTAGCTGATTCCCAGACTGTTAAAAACTAGCTTAAGGGCCATCTAGACGATATGATTTCTTTGCTTTCTAAAAAATGCTAAACCTTCTTTATCACTTTGTATTCAGTCATGAACTCAGCTGCACAAGCCAAACGTAAAGATTTTATGGGCCAATCCATCATGAGAATTCGTGAACAAGAATACAAGTCTACTCATGCAGGAACTAAGAGTGATTTCCATTTTTATGAATGAAAAAGAGCCTTGCATAAACATTCTTTATTTAAAGTTTAAAATGAAGAAAGATGCAAAACAAAATGGGGACATTTTGTTTTATATGTCATTATCTCGTAAGAGGGGGTTAGTAAGGACTCTGGTTTACAAGATTCCCAAGATAGCAGTTCCTCCTTTGCATTAAGTACATCAATGAAATTTATGTCTGCTGACCTAATTCTATATGCCAAAATGTACATCAGCAACAGCTTTCTAAAAAAATTAATTTAAAATTATGATCTTAACAAAAGTACTTTAGCAAGTCCCTAGCATTGATAAGCACACAGATGATGTACATATATCCAGGAGCCCCAGGATCCGATGATTTGAATAAAGCTCTGGAAAAATATTTTGAAAATAACTCAATACTACATATTTTATTTTTCTTCATTATCTGGCATTTTGCGAATTTCCAAAATAAAGGATATCTGTACATAATAAATATTAAACTTAATAGTATTCAAATCATTGTTGCTTGCTAAAGGTATTAGTTATTGGGTCAGCACACATCCTATAGGCTATTTTAGAGAATTAAGATTAAAAAAATCTCTTCATTTTTACTTTTCTTAAAATTAAAGAAAAACTTCTTTCATTATTCATGTGAAAATGATTAGAGTAAGCACCTTGGAGAGAAGAAAATGCTTCAACTGCTGCATCCACAATACTTTCCTGCTCTGATGGAAGAAAGGAGGCTGTGATGCAGCTAATCCACTGGTAACCACTTGGAGATTTTACTGAACACTCTGATTTCTCAGCTGAAAAAAAGAAACACAAAAAAATTACATTAAAAGTTAGTTAATAAAATATTTCCAAATAAAATGCCAGAAATATCTCTTTACAGAATGAAATTACATTTTATTAGACTGTCATACCAAATTAAATGTTTATAACAATTAAACCATATCCATTCACGGAATGATACGATGTAATCAATGTCTAAATTTATTTTTAAAGTTTGTTTTTTTCTTTAAAATGGAATTTTAAAGAATTGAAAAATATATGTATAGTTTATCACAATGATTTTTTTGCTGCACATTATTAATCTCACTGTTATATAATGAGTGAAAGTGACAAAACATATAGGTGAAAAAGATATTTTTAAAATTTTTCTTAATTTAAAATATGGGATGAAAATGATTTTAATAGTCTGTCCTTAATCTAGAAGTGTCAGTTTGAGAGTTGTGCTAGGAGCACATAGTCATTTTTTTTTTAATGTTAAATAACAGGACACTGATATCTGCAGAAATCAGGTTTATATTATTCTACATATTTTCTCAAAAGTCTAAAAGTAGTAAAAAATCAGATATCTTGAATTCTCCATTATGAATTAGTTTTGCCATTATATACAATCATAACATTAGGAGAAATGAATTAACAAGTTAATTCATACAAATAAAAATTCAATTTTATTATAGTTTTGTATTTTCTGGAGAAACCCAATGTTAAAATTATTCACAGTAAGAGGATTACTTATTGAGCCAGAGAATTCTAGAATTTAGAGATCATCTAATATAACCATCATTTGAAAGTTTCCTATATGTAACCCAGAGAATATAAGTAATTTGTCTAAGGTCAGAAAGCTAATAAGTACTGGAAGAAAAATGGAACCTAATTTTCTGATTTCAGTGTTCTTTCTTATACAACATACTATCTCCCATATGACCATGCCAATGTTGAA
Organism: Sarcophilus harrisii; assembly: GCF_902635505.1. Classification (NCBI taxonomy): domain Eukaryota; kingdom Metazoa; phylum Chordata; class Mammalia; order Dasyuromorphia; family Dasyuridae; genus Sarcophilus; species Sarcophilus harrisii. The sequence continues at coordinate 255,099,188 of NC_045427.1, forward strand.
AATAAATCAGTCATTGCATTTAACAACACATTTTTCAATAAAGTGTGCAAATCTCCATGGGATCCATAGTTTGCACATCAGTTTGTACCTTATAAAAGTAAAAAGAGGAAGACTTGTTTTCTTTTTCCCCTGACTTTTTTCCTACTTTTCAAATGAGGGTTTTCATATTAAGAGTTAATATTTCTCACTATTCTAAAAAGTGAACATAATTCATACTTAAAAAAGCAAATGTTCATCACCAAACTGTAAGTTTAATTCATCTAATTTTAAAACTGTCTACATGTACAACATATCAAGAACCAGTTTAACTAAATTTAGTAGGAAAATGGTTTAATGGAATCATTTCCACTGTTTTTGGTACCAAAGTTGGGAATTAGTGTGCATTATTATTATTATTATTATTATTATTTTGGTGGGTGAGGGGATGTGAAGACATAACTTAAATAGTAATCAATAGGAAAGCAATAGGGCAACATACACATGCATGTTATAAATATATATTTGTTTATATAACACATTTTAATATATGAAATCATATGTGAATAGAAGCAAACAAGAATGGATCTATTAATAAATAATTGAATATAAGCAACTAACATATAAACTTACAGTACTGGAAAAGAGGGGGAGGATGTGATGATTTCCAGATGGGAGGTGGGATTTCATACTGGATGTTACCTTCCGTTATCACAGGAATATGATCCTCATTACATTCAGTCTCACATGAGCAATTAATTTCGAAAAGTTTGTTTGGGGATGTCAGCTGCTGGAGGAAATTATACTAGTGATGAGACTGAGAAATGATAAATCAGGAATTTAAGACAAGTAAATAAAGCTAAAATGGTATATATTATCCCATTTTAAGAAAAGAAAAATACAAAAAGAAAAGAATTCTCATGATGTGAAATACCTGGCAATTGGAAAGAAATGCAATTTGGTACTATAATACTGGTAATAGCAGATATAAACAATATTTAAGAAAATGAGGAGCAAAAACCAGTCTACAATAATGGATTGTTCCATAGTAAGTGACTTGCCCAGGGTCACAGAGCTAGTAAGTGTCTAAGACAACATCTGAAGATGAGTATTCCTGACTCCAGACCCAGCCCTCTATCCACAGAATCATTGTATTATTATATGCACTTTATGAGACAGGGATCACTCAAAAAGCTGCAATTCAGATGTGAGAGGCAGAAGATCATAAAGCAAAAAGCATCTCCTCAATAATCTTGGACCACAGTATTCCTTATTTATTGGCCTATGGATGATTTCTCCTCTTTTCTCAAGTTCTGTATTTACTTTATGTAAAGGGCTGAAACAGAAAAAGGTATGCTTGAATCAGACAACCAAGCACTTAAGGCTAATTACCTATTCAATATAAGACAATGACTCTATTAGCTTATGTTTAGAAAAATGGCTCTTCTCACCACTGGTGCTGGCTCAATATTTGGGGCTAAGATAAGCATAAGCAAGGATTAGAGAGTGGGGTGACAGAGGTCAGAGACTCACTTGGTGGCAGGATGAGGAGGAGAAAGGTCCAGATTCTGGACTCTAGAATCTAGAAGAGATCTTTGGCTAAACTCCTGGCAGTTTGTCTGCTTCTTTCACCTTTCCACCTAAAGACCAAGGACTTTTAATTATCTTGACTCTGACTGATCCTGAGGCTTCCAGGGAGCTAGCCTGGACTTAACAACTTTATAGTATATCTATCTCCCCTTCCTCCTTGCTTTTATACAAAAGAGTTTCAACATACATTATGATGCTCCCTTCAAAATTTATGACCTGATCCTTCATTCCATCTTAGTCAGGTGCAGGAATAGTAATATCCTTGATTCTGCCATTATCTACAAGTTTTTCACTTCCTTTCTAAAATGTCCTTGTGTAATCAAATGTCCCATTGTGACACTTGTATGTAAAAAAAAAAAAAAAATCTAATCTTTATCTTCACCATAATCACCAATCTTTCCAGTAGTAATTTCTCAAGTCATTACATTCTCTACTCTGACCTTATTTTTCTCTTTCAAAATCAAGACACCATAACTTGACTCCTAATTTGTGCTTACAAGTTTTTGTTATGTAATCTCAAATGGGTCATCATTGCAGCAAGCAATCCTTTTACTTCTCTCTAATGGATTCTCCATCCAAGAATCTAATGTATTCTCTATTTCACCAAGATATCTATATCAACTCTTCTCTTCCCTCAAAACTTCTACAAATTCTCCTCTCAGTTATGGTTCTCATCTTATGCTTTACTGAGATAATAGAGACCAACTTCTCTAAAGACTTAGGTTGAGTCTTTAGTGGACTAACTTTTACCTGAAACCTTTTCTTATTTCCCTAGTTGCTTGTGGCTTCCCTACCAAATATAAAGGTATTTATTTTCTTAAGCTTTGAGAATGAACATGGCATAGTGTCTAGCACAAAACATGATCTTAATAAATGTGTGTTGACTGTATACCATGCCAAGCTGCTATAAGAAATTCACAAATATCATCAATAATACAAATATGCCCAAAATGCAACACAATAGATAAAATGCTGGGCCTGGAGTGAGAAAAACTTATCTTCCTGAGTTCTAGTCTTGTCTTGTCTTGTCTCAGACACTTACTAGCTGTGTGACTCTGGGTAAAATACATTTTGCCTCAGTTTCCTCATTTGTAAAATGAGTTGGAGAAAGAAATGGTACTCAAACGTAAAAAACTCGTTATTATCTATAAAATAATATAATTATTTTTGTGCTATATTAACTTTGTCCTGAAATACTGGCACTTTGGATTTAAACTAATTCAAAGATTTAATATAAACTAAAAAACCAAACACCTTGATTCCCAATTTTTAATTCCTTTTCCCGAAATTCATCAATTTTGTACCTTAAAAGGATGGTAGGAGAACTAATATGATATCCTGTAATTTGTTGAGTACCTTGATTTTTAGTAATATCTAATTTTTGCAATAAATAAGGAAATCTACAGATAATCTTGAAAGTTCTCTTAGATTTGTTGTTTTTTTTTGTTTTTGTTTTTCCTGAGGCAATTGGGGTTAAGTGACTTGCCCAGGGTCACATACCTAGGAAGTATTAAGTGTCTGAGGCTAGATTTGAACTCGGGTCTTTCTGACTTCAGGGTCAGTGCTCTATCCACAATTTTTTTTTTAACTATATAACAATTTTTCATTGTTATAAAGAACATCCAGTAAGGAATTTCATTTACCAACATCAACTGATACTTAAGAGAGTTGCCTGAGAGTACTAATAGATTAAGAGATTTGTGTCCATAATGTGTCAGAAACTTAACAAAAGCAGTTCTAAAGGACAGCTTTCTTTTTCAGTTCAGGCAGGCTATCTCTCAGAAAGAAATGTAACTACTTCAAATAATCACTTGTACTCCAAGGCAGGAAAAGCCATGTAACTTATAAGTTGAAGGTGCAATGAAATAGTCCTCTTCAAACTCTGAAAGTCATTAGAAAACACTTCCAAATTTAGGTTCTTATCTCTATAATTTCTGAATACTTACTTTTTTAAACGTGGTGTGAATTATAGCATATTTGCTAAATAAATATTTAAATTTCAACCAGTACCACAAACAAAAGCTCACAATTAATCACGCCTTTTAATTTTATTTTCAAAATATCTACTCATTCCTCCAAAGGGAGATAATCACAATAATAAACACTGTTACAAAGAGATGATTTTTGCTATTTTGTAGTTGTTGTTAATACATTCAGATGAATTATTTCCTTCATCTAAAAATATACATGCACATACATAGATGTGAATTTAAAGAATGATTTGAAAAACTACAGATGAAAATCAGTCTTATAATAGTTATGCCAAGTATATAATAAATTTACATTCAGATGAATATTTCACATATTGTAAAGAAGAACCAAGTGGTCGTTTGCTGATTTAGAAGAGAAGGCACCTATTCAAATCATCTGATATTAGATAATTGCCAAAAGGAAGCAAAGCCAAAATCAATTCTAAAGTTAGAAGAGAATAAACAAAGTATTTGTCTACCCTGTAATATGATTTGTCTATCCAACAATCCATTACTTTATTTAAAGGAGAGAAACAGGATACCTAGAGGCGCACAGAGATTTTCACAGAATAATCTATTATCATTCCACGAGTTTAATAACAATTATTTTTTTTTGTTAATGCAGCCTATGCTTCCCACAGCAAAGCCTGAGGTCAATTATAATAATGTATTTGCAACACCAAAATCTATGTCACACTAAAAAGGTGGATGTAATTTGGAGAGGTTTATGATCTTAGTTCAAGATAAAGGGTTAGATCCCAAACTATGAGGATAAAAGCTCTAAAAAGAAAAGACATTGATTTCAAAAAGGAAATGCAAATGGTCAATAGGTAAAGACGTTTTAAAAATAAATGTTCTCTGTCTTTAGGAAAATGTTTGTTTCATCCTGAAAGTTCCCTTACAAGCAATGGAACTGACTTCTGCCTTATAATTATATTTGGGTCAAAAGTCTAAACTAGAAATTCAAAATATATATAAAAGCCTGGCTTTAGTAAGAAATGAAAGGCTCCAGTTAAGTGAAGGATCTATGTTTGAAAGTTCTCAGAAAAGGCTTAATTACAACCTCCTCATTCTTTTCTGAAAAGTAATTCTAACAGAAAGGTCATTCCCTAGGAGAGGTTCAAGATGAAGTTAATAAGAAAATTTACTGCAATAAAGGCCTAATGTTCTCACTGGACTTTATTTAATTTGGTCAAAAGAAAAGGCCAGATGATAGAAAACATAATGGTAAATTACTGCTTTTTATGTGAATTAAATGAACAAGTAAAGTTTGAAGAGTAAACTAAAGATAGAGAAATGATATGTGATTGTATGTTATTTGTATTAGTCCTATATGCCTGTTCTTGGATTAAACTCCATTTTGCAACTAAATTTGAAAAAAAAATTCTTATGTAGACCTCAATTGTCACATTACTATCTGATGACAAAGTCTATTAATCTAATAGATTTGTTAAAGAATCCAAATAAATTCTCATATAAAATGTCCAAGTACCCAGTTGTGAGAAAATTTTAAAATTTAGACTCCACTGTTACAGCTGACATTAAGAAGTAGATTATTTCTTCAACTTCAACAAATATAAAATTTGTACTCTTTTTAAATTACTGAGAAAACTTGATTAAATTCAATTAACAGTTATCAAGTACTTATCAGGAACTGATAAAAATGAAATAAAAATGAAAATAAATCCTTATCCTTATGAAGCTTCACATTTTACTTGAGGAAATCACATGTATGTAAATAAGGAAATACAAACTAGACACAAAATAGGACAATAGTTTCAAGTGGAAGAGAAAACTAATAATTAAGGGAATAAAGAAAGGTCTTATGCAAAAAATGGTTTTCAACCTGTTTTTGAAGGAAGCCAGAGATTTTATATGGTATAGCTGAGGAGGGAGTACATTCCAAATATGGGGATAAAAGGGTCCCATGTATAAAAGCATAGCTATCAAAGATAGCTAGCAGGGCAATCTGTAACAGAAAATAACTAAAGGAGAATAATATGAAATAATATTGGCAAAGTAGATTAGAAGGCACGTTGTGAAAATCTTGAAATACCAAGCTAGAATTTTGCATTTTATCCTAGAAGCACTCTACTTTCTATAACATTTTCTTCAATTGTCTAAAGGATTATAGCTCACTGATGAGAGAATGTTCTTTATTGATAGAAACCATAATCCATTCAATCAAGTAACTTTTGTCTATGTCCTTTTATATCCCACATAGGGTTTCTACCTATTATCAAAATTGATAATATATGTAAAGCACTTTTGTAAAACTCAAGTTGCTATGTAAATATTAGCTACTATTATTATTGTTGTTGTTACTGTTTGAGGATCTTTAGGTCTTATAAAATTATTGTATAATTAGAATCTTAGATTTAGAGCTTGAATGAACCTTAGGAGTCACAATACATTCTTTTTTCATTATAAAGAAACTGGAGCTGAGAAAAGTTAATTTTTTTTTTTTTGCTCAAATCATATGAGGCTAGATTTGAACTCAGATCTTCTTGACTCCAAGCACAATGCTCTATTCACAAGTTACACAATTTGTGAGCCCAATTTTCCTTATAATGCATGTTTGTGTACCATACAGCTGTTTTTATGCTTCATCTTGTTAAGTCAGAGGATCATCAAAGTTATTATGTGACTATACCTATCAAGGAATTCATAAGATCTTAATATGCATGGAAGACGACAATGCACAGGACCTTTCAGATTTCATTTAACTCTACTAAGTAAAATACATTTTTAAAATTAACGAAACAAAAAAAACACAATAAGATTTTGTATTATCTGCACAAATTTAGTTACTTTTTGTAAGAAGTCTAAGATTTTGAGGAGCTTCTTGTATTACTATCATTTATGAAATTCTACATATTCCTTTCTCCTTATTTTCATGACACAAGTAGGGTATTTTCATAATCTTTTATAAAGATGATAAAATAAACATAAGAGTCAGTGTTTTTGAGTTGGTTTTATGAAAAAACAATTAAAATTGATAAACCTTTGGCAAATCTGATTAGAAAAACGAAAGAGGAAAATCAAATCACTAGTCTTAAAAATGAAAAAGGAGAACTTTCCACCAATGAAGAGGAAATTAAAGAAATAATAAGGGATTACTTTGCCCAACTTTATGCCAATAAATTTGATAACCTAAGTGAAATGGATGACTACCTCCAAAAATATAGGCTTCCCAGATTAACAGAGAAGGAAGTAAATTGCTTAAATAGGGTCATTTCAGAAAAAGAAATTGAACAATCTATTAAGCCAATCCCTAAAAAAAAAAAATTCCCAGGACCAGATGGATTTACAAGTGAATTCTACCAAACATTTAAAGAACAATTAGCCCCCATGCTATATAAACTATTTGAAAAAATAGGGAATGAAGGAGTCCTACCAAATTCCTATTATGACACAGACATGGTACTGATACCTAAACCAGGTAGGTTGAAAACAGAGAAAGAAAATTATAGACCAATCTCCCTAATGAATATTGATGCTAAAATCTTAAATAAGATATTAGCAAAAAGACTACAGAAAATCATCCCCAGGATAATACACCATGATCAAGTAGGATTTATACCAGGAATGCAGGGCTGGTTCAATATTAGGAAAACTATCAGTATAATGGGCCATATTAATAACCAAATTAACAAAAACCATGATCATCTCAATAGATGCAAAAAAAGCATTTGATAAAATCCAACATCCATTCCTATTAAAAACACTTGAGAGTATATGAATATAAAAAAAAAAAGAGAGTATATAAATAAATGAACTTTTCCTTAAAATAATCAGTAGCATCTATTTAAAACCAGCAGTAAGCATCATATGTAATGGGGACAAACTGCAACCATTCCCAATAAGATCAGAAGTGAAACAAGGTTGCCCACTGTCACCGTTACTATTTAATATTGTATTAGAAATGCTAGCTTTGGCAATAAAAACTGAGAAAGAAATTAAAGGCATAAAAATAGGCAATGAGGAAACCAAATTATCATTCTTTGCTGATGATATGATGGTATATTTAGAGAACCCCAGAGATTCTACTAAAAAGTTATTAGAAATAATCTACAACTTTAGCAAAGTTGCTGGTTATAAAATAAACCCACATAAGTCATCAGCATTCTTATATATCACTAACAAAATCCAACAGTCAGAATTACAAAGAGAAATTCCATTTAAAGTAACTACTGATACTATAAAATATTTAGGAATGTATCTGCCAAGGGAAAATCAGAAACTTTATGAGCAAAACTACAAAACACTTTCCATACAAATTAAGTCTGATCTAACCAACTGGAAAAAATATTAAATGCTCTTGGATTGGGCAAGCAAATATAATAAAGATCACAATACTACCTAAACTAATCTATTTATTTAGCACTATACCAATCAGACTTCCTAAAAACTATTTTGATGACCTAGAAAAAATAACAACAAAGTTCATATGAAAAAACAAAAGGTCAAGAATTCCAAGGGAATTAATGAAAAAAAAAAATCAAATGAAGGTGGCCTAGCTGTACCAGATCTAAAATTATATTATAAAGCAGCGGTTACTAAAACCATCTGGTATTGGCTAAGAAATAGACTAGTTGATCAATGGAATAGGTTAGGTTCAAAGGACAAAATAGCCAAAAACTTTAATTATCTAGTGTTTGACAAACCCAAAGACCCCAGTTTTTGGGATAAGAATGCATTATTTGATAAAAATTGCGGGGAAAATTGGAAATTAGTATGGCAGAAACTAGGCATTGACCTACACTTAACACCGTACACCAAGATAAGGTCAAAATGGGTTCATGATATAGGCATAAAGAATGAGATTATAAATAAATTGGAAGAGCATAGGATAGTTTACCTCTCAGACCTGTGGAAGAGGAAGGAATTTATGACCAAAGAAGAACTATTGACTACAAAATAGAAAATTTTGATTATATCTATTTGAAAAGTTTTTGTACAAACAAAAGTAATGCAGGCAAGATTAGAAGGGAAACAATAAACTGGGAAAACATTTTTACAGTCAAAGGTTCTGATAAAGGCCTCATTTCCAAAATATATAGAGAACTGACTCTAATTTATAAGAAATCAAGCCATTCTCCAATTGATAAATGGTCAAAGGATATGAACAGACAGTTTTCAGATAATGAAATTGACACTATTACCACTCATATGAAAAAGTGTTCCAAATCACTATTGATTAGAGAAATGCAAATTAAGACAACTCTGAGATACCATTACACACCTGTCAGATTGGCTAGAATGACAGGGAAAGATAACGCGGAATGTTGGAGGGGATGTGGGAAAACAGGGACACTGATACATTGTTGGTGGAATTGTGAACACATACAGCCATTCTGGAGAGCAATTTGGAACTATGCTCAAAAAGGTTATCAAACTGTGCATACCCTTTGATCCAGCAGTGTTTCTCCTGGGCTTACATCCCAAAGAGATACTAACGAAGGGAAAGGGACCTGTATGTGCCAAAATGTTTGTGGCAGCCCTGTTTGTAGTGGCAAGAAGCTGTAAAATGAATGGATGCCCATCAATTGGAGAATGGTTGAGTAAATTGTGGTATATGAATGTTATGGAGTATTATTGTTTTGTAAGAAATGACCAGCACGATGAATACAGAGAGGATTGGCGAGACTTACATGAACTGATGCTGAATGAAATGAGCAGAACCAGGAGATCATTATATACCTCAACAATGATACTGTATGAGAATGTATTCTGATGGAAGTGGATTTCTTCGACAAAGAGAAGATCTAGGTCAGTTTCAATTGATCAAGGATGGATAGAAGCAGCTACATCCAAAGAAAGAACACTAGGAAATGAATGTAAACTGCTTGCATTTTTGTTCTTCTTCCTGGGTTATTTATACCTTCTAAATCCAATTCTCCCTGAGCAACAAGAGAACTGTTCAGTTCTGCACACATATATTGTATACAAAATCTACTGTAACCTATTTAACATGTATAGGACTGCTTGCCATCTGGGGGAGGGGGTGGAGCGAGGGAGGGGAAAAATCGGAACAGAAGTGAGTGCAAGGGATAATGCTGTGAAAAATTACTCTGGCATGGGTTCTGAAAATAAAAAGTTATTTAAAAAAAATAAAAAAATAAAGAGGGAAAAAAAGGAAACAAATGAAGCTTTACTAGATTATAAAAATGAATGCTATTAATAGTATTAATGAAATGAAAATTTTGTATTTCCATCTAGCAATTTATCTCTGAAAAGGCTATCTAGAAATCATCTTTCTTACAACTTTTGCATTTTTTTCTAAATTTTCATTTTCTATGTTATTATCAAGCAAAGAAACATAGGTAAGCTTGTGCAATTCTTATGCAAAAATGTATCTTGAAGTTTCAGAGCAATGTATTAAAACATAACAAGGAATAAAATGTTATTCTCCCTGAGGCACAAGGGCTCATTGTGCTGACAGAAAGAATCTAAAACAAATTTTGACCTTGTCTTTTTAGTTAAACAAAAAGAGATTTATCTGAAGAATATACACACCAGAAAGGTATAGGAAACTGGTTTCTATTTTCATAGTAATGAGAAACACTAGGAAAAATTGCTAAATGAATATAAAATTCAATTCAAATAGTATAAAATTATCACTTACGTTTCAGGAATCTGAGGAAAAGATATTTCAAGTTTAAACAGCATAAACAATATGGAGGATATCATCATATTTACTTTAAAATATCTAGAGCAAAACTGATCTTCTGATAACTTGGATTCATTTATAGTTCTGCCTACAGTCATATCAAGAAAATAATTCAATAACAAATTCTTTTATGATTATAAAAATGAAACATTATAAAAACTCCACAACAGACATAATTAAGATGAAATACCACTCCATCGTGGTTTTCTTATAATTACATGAAATAAACTGAATCCTCCCTTCATAATTAAAATTATCTCCAAGACTATGACAACTAAGTTTTTAGAAATGCAATTCAATCAATAAGCTAGCTTCATTTCAAAAATGTTAGTCAATTGATATGATGGATTCTAATGAAAAAAGGAGACAAAATTCAAGTTATTCTGGCATTATGTAGTCTGAAGTGCGTTTTTCTCTTCTGTGTCTCTGTTTAGCTTTTGTAAACTGGACTTGACTAAGGGGCTATTAGCAATGATTTTTGCTGTTGTTGTTGTTCCATTTTCAATATATCAAATAACTGCAATTTCATAATTGTGGGTAATTTCCCCTACTGGTCTGGACCACAATGCCATTTGTAATTTAGCAGTCGATGCTATTTGAGAATTGCTTGCATAAAAACTTTATCCTCTTGAAGCTCACTTGTTGATGATGTAGGAATTTTCAAATAGCAATTTAAACTCTGTATATAGGATGCAAGAATTATTTGACAACCATTTTAACTTTAAATTTTAATGAAATTGATTGGATTGGTGGTGCTATTAACTCTAATAATGTTTAATAAATAGACCATGGTTGATATGTTCAACTTAAAGTTATGGTTAAAATGGTTCTATTATATCTCCAGTTATGGTGCTTCAGTGTTAAATCTCCTTCACCTATAAATATAAGATAAAACTAATAAGATATTTAGTATAACAAGCTACAAAACATTTGGTGCTTTTGGAAAAAAAAACAGGAAAAGGAAGACTAGTTTAAGAGATTGAAGAACATTTCTTCATAATGTGAGTAAATATTAAGAAGATATAAAACAAATTAATATGAGGTGAAATGGTCAATTTTCTACTTGGGGAAATTTTAAGGAAAAGAACAAATGTTTGCCTATTCAAGGACCAGAGATAATGAGTTCCTATTGGCAAAAATTTAACTTCATTTCCATCAAAGTTAACTCTTAAAAAATATAATGGCTTTGTTTACAATGAATTTGAAATATTATCTCCTATACACTACTTGAAAATATGAAGCCTTAACAAAATCTAAAATATCTACATAAGCAGGAAAGCTTCTGAAGAGATAAAAGTAAAATCTTGATTCTTATGTAAAAGGTTATGCATTTTAATATAATCCTTTGCTTGATTTATGTAAAGCTTTGTGTTTTTCATTTTCCCTAGCCTGTCACATTGAAGTGATGTATGGTGCATTTTAACATCAAGTTTGCCATGAGCAATACAGTCAGTGGCCTCAAAGAAATATTAATATATTTCTACTTTTTTCTCCCTAGACTTTTTTGTTATTCAACTTAGTTAGTTTATGATCACATGTTTGACTGACATCATTTTCATACAACCTCAAGTATAAATTCTTTATTTTAAGGATACTTAAAATAACTAAATTATTTAGTACTACTGTTTAAATGCTAAAACATATGAAAATATTGTCCTAGTGACACTTAGAATTGTAGAGCTTTTTAAATCCAGAAAGGACTTCAGAGATTAACAAATTCTATGCCATCTCTTGGGAGTTGAAGAAACTGATAGAAGAAATTATTTATCTGAAATCACATTTTGTAAAACTTTTAAAAAATACTTAAAATTCAAACACTGCATAGTATAATCAGTGTAAGTCTATCCTTTGTGGATGTGGATCATAACACCTCCTCTACTTCATTACTTGTTTGACCTTTCTAAAACCATTTACTATTTGTTTAAAATTCAAATGTTAAGTTTCCAGGCCTCAGAAGATGAATATAACACATATCATTGCACTGTATCAGAAAACTTTCTATCCTGGCATAGAATTTGTCAGAACTTTTGTTCAACTAACTTATTCTTTTTTTTTAATTATTATTACAGCTTTTTATTTACAAAACATGGGTAATTTTTATTTACAAAAAATGGGTAATTTTTCAACATTGATCCTTGCCAAACCTTCTGTTCCAACTTTTCCCCTCCTTCCCCTCATCCCCTCCCCTAGATGGCAGGTAGTCCAATACTTGTTAAATATGTTAAACTATATGTTAAATCCAATATATGTATATATATATATATATATATATATATATATATATATATATATAATGTGCAGCATTATCTTGCTGCACAAGAAAAATCTGATCTAGAAAGAAAGAAAGAAAGAAAAAAACATGAGAAGGAAAACAAAAAATGCAAGCAAACAATAACAGAAAGAGTGAAAATGCTATGTTGTGGTTCATACTCAATTCCCATGGTCCTCTCTCTGGGTAGATGACTCTTTTCATTACTGAACAACTGAAACTAATTTGAATCATCTCATTGTTGAAGAGAGCTACATCCATCAGAGTATGATCATCGTATAATCTTGTTGTTGCTATGTACAATGATTTCCTGGTTCTGCTCATTTAACTTATCATCAATTCATGTAAGTCTCTCCAGATCTTTCTGAAATCATCTGAAATCTACAAGAGAGTTATAGAACAATAATATTCTATAACATTCATATATCACAATTTATTCAGCTATTCTCCAATTGATGGGCATCCATTCAATTTCCAGTTTCTAGTCTCTATGAAAAGGGATGCCACAAATATTTTTATACATACAGGTCCTTGTATTTTATCTTCTTTAATATCTCTTTGGGATATAAACCCAGTAGTAACACTGCTGGATCAAAAGGTATGCACAGTTTGATAACTTTTGGAGTAGAACTCCAAATTGCTCTCCAGAATGGTTGGATCTGTTCACAACTCCATCCACAATGCATCAGTGACCCAGTTTTCCCACATCCCCTCCAACATTCATCATTATTTTTTCCTGTCATCTTAGCCAATCTGAGAGGTGTGTAATGGTATCTTAGAGTTGTCTTAATTTGCATTTCTCTGATCAATAATGATTTGGAACACTCTTTCATATGAGTAGAAATCATTTCAATTTCATCATCTGAAAATTTTTTGTTCATATCCTTTGATCATTTATCATTTGGTGGATGGCTTGATTTCTTATAAATTTGAGTCAATTATATATTTTGGAAATGAGGCCTTTATCAGAACCTTTGAATGTAAAAATGTTTTTCCAGTTTATTGCTTCCTTTCTAATCTTGTCTGCATTAGTTTTGCTTGTACAAAAACTTTTTAACTTAATATAATCTAAATTATCTATTTTGTGATAAATAATGATCTCTAGTTCTTTAGTTGCAAATTCCTTCCTCCTCCACAGGTCTGAGAGGTAAACTATTTTATATTTTTCTAATTTATTTAGCTCATTCTTTATGTCTAGATCATGAACCCATTTTGACCTTATCTTGGTATACAGTGTTAAGTGTGGGTCAATGCCTATCAAATAACTTATTCTTTAATAACTTTGATGTCTTTCAAACCATGATGACACATTAGAGCAGAATGTTAATGAAAGGTACTTAACACTTTCATAATGATTATTTTACTTTCCAGTTGGATTGAAATATTTAGCAATGAGAGCTCAGAGAAAAAGTAGTGAATGCCAGTAATGGAGATAGTACAGTATGTTTGGTCATTTTTCAGTCATATCTGACTATTCATGACTCCATTTGGGGTAATTATAACAAAGATAACGGAGTGGTTCACTGTTTCCTTTTCCAGATCATTTTTCAGAGTGATTTGTCCAGAATCACAAGTCTAATAAGTATTTGAAGCCAAATTTGAAAGCAGGAAGATGAGTCTTCTTGATTCAAGACCCAGTACTCTATTCACTGTGCCACATAGCTATCACAGTTATAGTATAAATATTTAACAATTATGTCAGGAAAATATGTTTTCATGAAGTAGAAATAACTCCAAAATATAGCAATTAAGTTAGTGAAGATTTGAAGGAGATATAAATAATGTACAATCTCAATAAAAAAGAATATCAAAGCAATTCATAGTTATTTGGGGACTAGTGTCATTAGATTTGTTCATAAGTTTGAAATGGTAATATAATATTGATAAAATTTCTAATATAATAAGAACACAAAAGTTGCAAAGAAAACTAAGCCTAAATTATTTCTTTTCACATGATATATATGTGTCATTATTCAGAATTTTATAAAGGTACATTTTATTATTAATTGTAAGATAATAAGCAAGAATAAATGATATTTTCTTGCTCTACCTAGAACCTTAGAACACTTCAGAGTCCAATTATGGGTGCAGCAAAAATAATAAATTTGACTGATGAAATCAAGTGAAATGAATTTCAATGGTGAAATTAAATAGTTATCATTTCTTCCCTATCTTAAATGGTCCATAGGAATGACTAGATTCCAAAAGAAAAGATAAACTAGACAGAGAGGAAAGAAAGAAGAGCATTTTGATAAAGTAAAGGTACTGATGGGAAAGAAAAACAGGAAAGGGAAAAGTGGTAATAACAAAAGAGAATCAGTGATGTATATGATCCACAAATTATAAAAGGATTTAGTGATGTGAATGAAAGATGAAATATGAGAATGAAGGGTGAAAAGATTGGTGATATCAGTGAATAAAGTATTCAATTTCACCATTTGAAATTAAAATTTTATCAAAGCACATATGTAAAAATAATTTCTTCTGTACAATGTACAGATTTCCATGTAATAAAAAAGATGCTAAAAATATAAAATATAAAATAAAAAAAGTAAATAATGAGTATTCTTACATAGATATGTCAGTTGAACTAAATCATTAGTGGAAATGCATTTCAATCATTATGTATATAATTAGTTGAGACACAGTTCTCATTCAGGTATTGGGGATTTTGAAAATTTAAGAAATTAAATCTAAATATAAATCAGTGCCTTTGAGCATCTGGGCATTCTGTAAGCAGAAGCCTGAGGATCTGCTCAGTGTAGGCCTAGTTCTATTGCCCAAGGGGAAAAGGACAAATGGATAAAGTGTATAGTAAATATGGAGACAGAACACTGATAT
The DNA here is from genome assembly GCF_902635505.1 of Sarcophilus harrisii. Classification (NCBI taxonomy): domain Eukaryota; kingdom Metazoa; phylum Chordata; class Mammalia; order Dasyuromorphia; family Dasyuridae; genus Sarcophilus; species Sarcophilus harrisii. The sequence goes on from NC_045427.1 coordinate 255,114,507, forward strand.
ATCTAATTGAAAGTTGGAACACTCAAGGTGAAGGTGCATAGTAGATGGCAAAAATGGTTTGAATAAAAAGTCATACTGAAGCTGGTTGGGGTCCCTCTAAGAAACTGTATTTCAGATTGATCTGTGATTCCTTTCAGATTCCCAGCCCCTCCTGGCAGAGGCATATCAGTCCAGATGCCAGAGCCTTTGATCCACAAATCCTGATCAAAAGCATCCCTTTGAATTCCAATAGGAGATCTGGGCTTATCCCAGTCCCCACTGGATCTGAGCCAACTTGGGCTCTCCCAGCCCCCACTGGTTCTGATCTGCTCTGGTTGTCCCAGCCCCCATTCTGACTTGCTTGGGCTATACGGCTTGGGCTTCCCAACCCCGACTAAGATAGCCAATATAATAAGCCTCCATCAACTAAAGTCTTTGCAGATGGACCTCAGTAGCTCACTCAGCTGCCAGAACTTTCTGTCCACTGAGAATTGCTCAGTGCAAAACTCTATTTTCCATAGATTTGCTACTATGGAAGTCTGTCTCTGGATAAACTGATTTCTATCTTAAATAAACTTTCATTTTGCAACTAATATTCAGGAATGAGTGAATTCTTTCACTCCTAGAACCTGCGGCCAATTTAAAGGGGATTCTTGATAACTCTCTTATCACCACTAACCTCTAGACCACCAGGGATCTAGACCACTCAAATAGCATCAATATGAATTAGATTATCTGTAATAAATGCCCATGGAAGCATAAATAGGAGAAAATATTAAGCTTCTAAGCCCTACAAAGCAAATCATGGAGGGAAGGGATTAGCTTTTTCTTGATTCTGAAGCACAAACCCAAGACAAATGAACTCCAAGTATGATGTATGTCTAGATGTGGCAACTTGATAGTACTTAAACCCAAAATGAGAAACCCTAGGGAGATTGAGAGACCCAAGGCACAATTCCTGGTCATTTTCCAAGGAGAAGTGGTATTCCTGACCAAATTGGCAGATATAAGAAAGGAAGAATACACTGGAGACTACTATCTTTATACTTACTACCTCCCTGGATTTTATCTTGTCTTTCCCCAACCTTTCCAAAGTAGTCATGGTATGCTAACAATGTTACATGGTATACTAATAGAAATTTGAAAGTACTAAGTTCTATTCAAAGTTGTCTTGAAGAATTTACTCCAAACCACATTCACAAGTTCTTTGTTATCCTTTAATTCTTGTTTATTGATTAATTATTAGATATCAAATATCTGGAAAAATGAATTTTAAACAACTGGATTCCTTCCTTGTATTCAGAGATTTCATATAGATCACATATAGATCAGAGCAAGTGTAATGGGCTGAAGCTCGAGTTGATGCACTGAGGTCCCAAGCACATGAGACTAAATAGCAATTGGACGATACTCTATTAATATATGCTTGGAGAAAGAATGGCCCCACCCACCCTCTGTGCAAGTTTTGATGTGTTGTATAGGAAATGACATAGAGACGATTTTGGTGGCTGGAGAGAGAGAGGCAGAGAGACTGCTGGTCAGGTTTTGTTTTGCGACTGCTCTCACTTCCTATCACCATCCCCCTTCACCTCCGCAAAGAATAAAAATCGAGGATTTTCCCTTAATCTGAATTCCTGACTCTGGCTGCTTTTAAAATATGCGGTCATCACATTTGGCACTCAATGTGGGAACCAAGGACCCTACTTTCACTGAAGAAGTCTCCAGTGACCAGGAAATTAGGTGAATATTTTAATAGACAAATAGGGAACTGACTTTGTTAAGGGCTAAACTAATAACCTTTTCTGGCTGAAATGGAACAGATGTTAGGAAAAGATTCTCCTCCATCCCCACCTCCACCCCCACCCCAACCCCGAAGTGGCACTATAGAAAGCATGCTTAAGTTGCTTGAAGAACAAGGGTTAATCATAACTTGGGAACAGACAGCTTGACTGCTGGTACATTAAAACACATCTCCCCTTGGTTCTTAGAGGACGAGCAAATCTCTCCAGATAATTGGACATTAATAGGGCAATAGCTCTGTGCGTACTACAATGAGAGAGGTCCTTGTTCAATTCCATTGAAGCATTCTATGTATACAATATAATACAGTTGGCCTTAAAAAATCCTATAAGTTATAGAAAAAAGAAAAGTTCTAGAAATAGCCAGATGAGGAAGCCTGAGGAAAAGAAGGAAGACAATGAATAGATTAATGACCATATCCCCATAGGGCATGGAGATTTAAGTGAAGCTCAAAGGTGTGGTGACTTTCCACCCCACAAGGCAGCTTCAGCCCCGCCTAAGGAGCAGTTAATTGACTCTCCTCCATCAACTGCACCTTCCAGGATGGAGGGAGGAAGGTAGTGGGGGAGGGGCAGTGACAGCACCAGCACCTCCCCCCAGCATCCAACCGCTCCTATGAGTAGATTACAAAAGGCATAACTCAAACCCACAGAGAAAGGGAAAAATGTAAATGAGCTACAACCACACATTTTTCCTGTGATGCAACAGTTTAACTCTTCAGGTCAAGAAAGTAGAAAATTTTATCCTTTTGATATAGAAATCTTCAAAGACCTGAAAAAGGCTTGTATTCTTTATGGGGCTACATCAGCTTATGTTAAGATGTTATTACAGAATTTGGCTTTTGAAATCTTAACCCCTAATGAGTGGAAATCTATAGCAAGGGTATTCTTAGAACCTGGACAAAACTTGTGGCTTTCTGAATATTGTGAGCTCTGTAGGATGCATGCCCAACAAAATAGTCAAAGTGGAGTTCATACTACAATCACCTGTGACCAACTAACAGGTGTAGGTTCTTATGCAAATATCGCAGTACAGATCAATTACTCCATAGCAGCATATGAGCAAATTGCTGCTAATGGTATCAAAGCGTGGGCTTCTCTCCACAATAAAGATGACAAGAGTGAGTCCTTCACAAAAATAACACAAGGACCAAATGAACCCTTTGCTGACTTTGTGGGATGTTTGCAGACTGCTATCACAAGAACTAATGTGGAAAATGCAGTAACAGACATTTTGATAAGGCAACTTGCTAAGGAAAATGTGAATGAGGTTTGCAGATGAATTATACTAGGACTGTGCAAGGATGCTCCTTTAGAGGAGCTGTGCCACAGTGAGCACAAATGCCTTTTATAGCCAGGTTATGATGCAGACTTCCCAAGATCCCAACATGGGAAGACAGGGCCCCTTTTGGCAAAGGACTTCCAGAGAGACTCGTCAATGCTTTCAGTGTGGTAAAGCAGGGCATCTGAAAGCTCAATGTTGGTATAGAGACAGAATGAGAAAATAAGGTAGGAAAACAAGATCTAATACCCCATGTCCAAAATGCAACAAAGGCTTCCATTGGGCCTCAGAATGTAGACTGATTCAGGGACACGGGATGAGGGACCCAGCCCCAGGGCCCAAGGCAAAAATACTTGGGGCATGATGGCAGCCGATGCTACACCCAGAGAGTGCCTAGCAATCCAGTAGCCAGATATGACCAATCAGCCAGGAAGCAACCTGATGAGAGAAAGGGATTACAATTGGGGAGAATAGAGTTGCATGCAGCTGGGACAACTGAGATACCCCCTGGAGAAGTGAAATCTGTTTCTCTCTAGCCTATGGATCCCTTGCTTCCAGGCACAGTAGGCTTGATCATTTCACCTCCCTTCCTGAGAAGTCAGAGAGGGTGTGATCACCTTCCCTTGGGGGTTCTCAACTCCTTGAGAAGTCAGGGATGGCATGACCACCTGTGTTCTAAAACAAAATAAAGTGGGAGATGAAATGGGCTGAAGCTTGAGTTGATGCACTGAGGTCCCAAGCATGTGAGGCTAAATAGCAATTGGACGATACTCTATTAATATATGCTTGGACAAAGAATGGGCCCGCCCACCCTCTGTGCAAGTTTTGATGTGTTGTATAGGAAATGACATAGAGACGATTTTGGTGGCTGGAGAGAGAGAGAGGCAGAGGCACTGCTGGTCAGGTTTGTTTTGTGACTGCTCTCACTTCCTATCACCATCCCCCTTCACCTCCACAAAGAATAAAAATTGAGGATTTTCCCTTAATCTGAATTCCTGACTCTGGCTGATTTTAAAATAGGCGGTCATCACAAGCAAGTATATCTACAAGTCCAGAAAGGCTTACCTTTTCTTCCAAATGTAATTCTAAAAAACGAAGGTAAGCCACAGGCGCAAAGGCATCAGCTGAATGCAAAACTACTTCTGATGAGTCCCTGAAATCAGAAATGACATTGATGGGATATATTATCATGCATCTCCTAACCTTGAAGGATATGTTGATGACTTTTTTCTCCTACTGATTATGGGATTCCAACAAATCTTATTACATGATCCCCTCCTCCACCCAAAATTTATATTAACATCTAACATCTATTTTATATAAATCAATAATTGGTTTGGAAATGCTGGGATTTAAAATCTACACAGAGAGATTAATTTATCTTTGTAAAGTAACTAGATTCATTTAAAGTGCCCTAAACACTGAGGTTTAAACTTATATTCTATTTCTTTTCACAATGTTCCTTGGTAAGGCATAAACATTAAACAATGGTGCTTTATCTTCATTATGCTTTTCATTTTGAATAATTCCTACAGCGTTTCATAGAAAATCTCAATTATCCTCCACAAAAGCAATACCATTGATAGTTTTAAGTTCTCTATGAACTTTTCACATTACAATATCATTGCTATTAAAATTGATTGCCTGACACTGTAATTACCACATTCAGGTAAAATGGTGTGAACTGCTGGTACCATATGGATACATGTAAATTATTCAAATTTTTATCAAAGTTTTATCAAAGTTTACCCTTTAAAGCATATATGAATAACTAGCATTATGCATGAAGTCTTAACTAAGCATTCCTTTAAATTTCCTATTAGAACTCTTCTGGTTAACATTTCAACATAATTAAAAAATTATATAAATCCTTTCCTTTTCCTTAATGCTGTAAGAACCGATATTATTGTTTATATAATGCTAAGGTTATAAAAGAAATAGTACCATAATACAAAAGTCTGATATCATTTTGTTCTTTATCACTGATGCTAAGGTTTTTTTTGATAGAACTTATATTAGTAAAATGCATTAGTGGTAACAGTGGAAACTCCAGACATATTGGCTCCAAAGTGTTAAATTTTAATTTAAAATTTCATGAGCAGAGTCTGTCTTCTTCCATCTTACCACAGGTAGTGAGATAGATAATAACTATTTTTGATGGCATAATTCATTAATCAAATATCACTCATGGATGCAGACTTAATACTAAAAATAATCTCCTTATAACTAGAAGAGATTCTTAGAGTGGATCTCATAAAAGGAAAAGGAAAACAAAACAAAACAAAACAAAACAAAACTACTCTTCTTTCATCTTGAACAGGAAATTGAAAAAAAAAAAAAGTATGTCTTCCAGGACTAAAGTGTGAAAGTGTGAATTCAGGTATTTAAAACCCTCCAGGCCCTTTCACACAGTTATTGATTCCTTTTTTACTTTGATTACTTTTTTCTGATGTGTAAACTTGATTACTTATAACCTTTAACTTCTCCACAATTCTGTAGTCCCCTATAAGCAATAGGGCATCAATAAAGTCTTAGTATTGTATTAACCTTTTATATCTATGTGTGTGTGTGTGTGCGCGTGCATTTATACAGAGTTTTACAAACTTTAAAGAACTTAATATCAATAAATTGACTCATATCCCCTTCTATATTCTTGACCTTAATTTTGGATTATTTATATTCATTGGCTATAATCTGTTTAGCTGCTCCAAAGGGCAACCACTTTGTTAGCAGTCTTTTGCTACCACAAAAATTACTATGATAAATATTTTGGTACATAAGGGACCTTTCCTTTATCTGTAATCTCCTTGGAGTAATAGGCTAGCAATGGATTTTTGATTCAAAAGGCAAAAAGAACCAATATTATTGTTTATATAATGTAAGGTTGTAAAAGAAATAGTACCATAATACAAAAATCTGATATAATTTTGTTCTTTATCATTGATGCTAAGGTTTTTTTTGACAGAGCTTATATTAGTAAAATGCATTAGTGACAACAGTGGAAACTCCAGACATATTGACTCCAAAGTGTTAAATTTTAATTAATTTTAATTAATTTAAAAATTAATTACTTAGTGACTTTTCTCTCCTAATTCCAAACTCAATTCCAGAATAATTGGACCAATTCAAAGTTCCATCAGGAGAGTACGAGAGAGCCTGTCTTCCCAAACAAGTCCTCCAAAATTGATCCTTTTGATCATCTTTGCCACTTTGAGAAGATGAAGTAATTAATATTTGAGGATTGCCTTACATTTCATTTATCTTATTATCAAAAGGAATCTTTCCTAGAGTTGTTGATTATTTGCCTGGGAGTTTTCCCCAAAATGATAGATTTTGATCTTTTTTTTTTGTGCCAAAATGCTTGAAAATGCAGCCCATTCTTGTTTAATAGGAGTCCTTCCCTCAGTTCTTTGGATTCTTGGTTTTTCTCAGATAAAGGGCTTCTGTATTCACATTCTTCATTCAGGATTTAATTGTTTATTTACAGATCTATTTTTTTTAAAGTATCAAATAGTTGGTAATGATTATTGTTTTATTACATAATAATATTATACATTTGGAGATTAAGTAATACTAAAACACTTCATTTCCACTTTTTAAAAAATGCATTACTTCTCTTGAGATTTTTTAACTTTTGTTCCTTCAAATGAATTTTCATATAGGGCTAAAAAAAGAAATCTTTTTCTATTTGGCTTGGTATAGTACTTAATTTAAGTTGAATCATTTTAAATTTGCTTCCAAACAATTTATAAGTAAAAAATATTTCTACAATGATTTAAAGCTTTTTCCTCATTTCTGTAAACATTGTTTTATAGTGAACTTTATACAGGTATTACTGATGTCCTTCTTGATAAACTCCCATATACTTTAAGTATTTTATAGTTTTTCTGAATAAAATTTCTCTATGTAGGGAAGAAGATAATTTTTATAATTTTTTGCATTGTTTGATTATTTAAAATAGGATTCCCTAATTATATTGTTTACAAATATAAAATAATTTTGCCCCTTTCTCAGAAGCCTATGTTTTCACTCTGAATTTCTTTTTTTCTTGTTTAATTGTTATGGCTGGCTTTTAAAATATTATATCAAATAACTGTCAGGACAATGAATACTTTTTGTTAACCACACCTTGATCTTGTCAGCAAAATTTCTGTTTCTCCATTATAAATATTAGTTCTTAGTTTTGAGATACTCTTGATAAAAATTAAAAAGAGCTTTTCATTTTTATGGCTTTTAGAAATTATTTTTAACATAAATTACTACTATATTTTGTCAGTTCTTTTCTGAATCTAATGAACTACATGAGATTATTTAAATTTTTGATATTAATGTCTATTACATTTAGTATTACTAATGTTAAATATATAATCTCAGTTTTCTTAATAAAAAACTAGCCTTAATGAAAAAATTTGTATTTTACTATCACCTCTTTGAAAATGATTTATTCAATATTTTAAATTTAATATTCATTAGTGATGTTATCAGGAGGAGATATATAGTATAGAAATTTGGTAATGTGCTTACATGCTATGATTTTTGCTTTTAGCTCATGTGCTAAGGGGATTAATTGTTCATTAAGACAATGGTGTCAAACTCAAATGGAAACAGGTCCTGGGGCTCCATATTGACTTAACAAATAATATCTATTAAAATTGTATTTATATTGTATTATATTTTTGTTTGTTAAATATTTCCCAATTACATTTTAATCTGTTTTGTTTTACATTAAAGGGCTATATGAAGCTTACATATGAGCAATGAGACTGACACCAGAATTTTAAGAAACTAATAGGATACACTTGTAAAGCTATATAGAACTTGAACTAAGGTTTTACAAACTTTAAAGAACTTAACATCAATAAATTGATTCATATCCCCTTCTATATTCTTGACCTTAATTTTGGGTTATTTATATTCATTGGCTATAATCTGTTTAGCTGCTCCAAAGGGCAACCACTTTGTTAGCAGTCTTTTACAATTTCTCTTGTTTTTTAATATTAGGTTGCTTAGATTCGCCAACTATTCTGTTAAATGGAGTCTTAATTTTCTAGGAAAATATTCACCTATTTCATTTGTTGTCAATTTTCTTGACATATAGATATGAGTTTCTCACAATTACCTTTATTTTGATTTTTGTAACTTAGTGATTTTTAGAAAATAAAATTGTTGAAGATGGCACAGTAAAATCAGGAAACTGATTGAGCTCTGTTTCCCTTGAAAACCATATGAAACCAAGCCTTTGAACAGAGTCTGACAGAATGAAACTACTTTCCACCTCAAGATAGATTGAGAAAACTTCAAGAATGGTCACTCTGTTATTGGGGTGAAAAGGGTATCCAGCCCAGGTCTGACAGACTCTGAGAAAGCCAGTGAAAGGGTCTTAATCACAGCAAATCAGCACCTGAGACCTTCAGTCCTTGCTAAGTAGAGAAGCACAGCAGGGGGCAGCTTCTAGTCCCATATCAGAAAGCAAACTCTGTTAAATCACGCTATTTACTGTCCAAAACAGCAAAACTAAAAACTTAGTTCTACAAGTTCTAGTATATAGTTCTACAAGCTGACACCTATTCTACAAGATTGACACCTAAGATGATCTACTTATAATAGAGTATATAAGAGCTAAGAGATCTGGGAGAGTCAAATTCAGAGATAAAGACCCTCCTGGTGGCTATCCTGTCTCTGTCCACTAAGACCAAGGCCCATCTGAAGATCTCCCAGAAAGCTAGCCTGGCCCTAGGTGAGGGAGACAGACTGTTAAGGAGATAATAAAGATTTTGGACTTTATTCCTGACTATTTTCATGGTTATTATTCTGCTGAAACCAAGGCCCAATTGGAGGACCTCCAGAGAGCTAGCCAGAACATTACACAGAGATGATAGATGGATTCTTTCAATGAGCATTCCTCCCCCTATACTCTTTTTCTAGAATATTGGGGCAGTTTTTTTAAATGATTTCTTGTAGAATGCTATACAGGCTCTTTTTTTTTTTTTTTTTTTGATCATGGCCTTCAGGTAGGCCAATAATTTTTAAATTGTCTCTTCTAAAAGAGAAGATCTAAAAGTAGATCCATTTGCCAGGTCAGTTGTTTTGCAAATGAGATATTTCATGTTTTCTTGCATTTTTTTTCATTCTTTTTTGTTGTTTTTGTTGGAATACACAGGAGAGCTATTGGAATACAAGGGAATAGCCACCTGCCAGTGGCTGCTGGCGACCCAATTCAGAATGGATCTCCCCTTGTGGAGGATGATACAAGGAGACTGAGAAGAAGTTGCTGTTCTCTGACCTCTGAGAGACCTTTGCATTTGCAGGAGCAAAGGACCTGGGGTTACAACCAAGAATTAACTACCCAATGAGATTCAGCATCATCTTTCAGGGGAGGAGATGGAGCTTCAATGAAGTAAGAGACTTTCAATCATTTCTTTTGAAAAAGCCACACTAAACAGGAAATTTAATCTAAAACATAGGACTCAAAAGAACCATAGAAAAGTAAAGTAAATAGTGGAAAATATATATTTAAAGGTTAAACTGTTTTAGCCCTAGATGGGAAAACAATATCTGTAACTCTTGTGAATTATATCTGACATTAGAGTAGACAGAGTGGACATCACATGGACTGAGAGTGTGATTGTGAACTGACTCTGATGTGATGACATCAAAGAAAAAGACATTAAGGATGGGGAAACAGTCTGACCTGGAAAAAGAAGAAAGGGGAGGTATAATGGGACAATTAGTTCACACCAAGAGGCTCAAAAGACCTATTACAATATAAGGGGAAAAGGGAAGGGGATGAGCATTGTCTGAAGCTTGATCTCATAAGTTTAGCTCTTAAGAGGGAATAACTTAATCATTCAGTTGGGTATAGAAATTAATCTAGCCTTATAGAGAAATTGGGAAAGAAAATGGAGGGACAGGATAGAAGGGAGGACAGAAACACTAGGGAAAAAGGTAAGAGGAGGAAGGATTGATAGAAGATAAGGTAGGGAGTAGGGTGGATAAAAATAAACACAGGACTAAGGACAGGGTAGAAAGAGAGAACAAAAGTATATACAGGGAAGAAAACAGGAGGGAGGGAAATACAGAGCTGGTGATCAAATTACTAATATGAATGGGATGAACTCTCCCATAAAATGGAAGAAAGCAAATAACAGCATGGATTAAAAAACAGAATCCTACAATATGTTGTTTGCAAGAAACACATCTGACAAAGAGAGACACATACAAAGTAAAGGTAAAAGGTTGAACCTAACTTATTATGCTTGAGCTGAAGAGAGGCAAGGGTACTGTGGAAAGAGTTTGGGATTTGGAATTAAAAATCTGAGCCTGATCCTATCTTTGCCACTTACTTCCTTTGTTATGTAACAGATTCTGAGTGTGTCGAAGAGGGAATCTGTGCTTGGGGTTCACAGTGACAAGCAGTTACAGATCCTACCTTACAGATGCAAATAGCACACAAATCTGTAATGTGACTCTGACCCCCAAAATGCAATCTCAGTTCCAGGTTCTAGCCTGATATGAAGCTAATTAGGGCAGAGTAGGAAGAATAATTAGGACAAAATTCCCAGACCAACATGAAACCTACAATATTTAATGCAGCAGCAGTCTATTGTTGCTCAAAACCCAAACCCAGGTCAGAAACTTGCAGAGCTCAGACCAGGAAAAGGAAAGCAATTAGAAATCAGACCACTTTGGGAATAATTAAAGTTTACAAGTTCCCATTGTGAACTTTTCTGAGAGTTTAAAATTACACAATACTCAATATTCTTAAAAAAACATCAGAGGGATCAGCCCAGACCATCCCTTCAAAAGTGAAAAGAGCCCTAACGAATTCTGAAGTCAAGATGTAGACTAGAGGAAAGAACAAACAATAAAAAAAGAATCCCACTACAGAAAGTTATTATGGTGACAGAGACACTCAAGATAGAAATGCAGAAAATATGAATGAGTCCATAATGTCTATAAGCAAAACTCCTAAGAAAAACACAACATATACTCAAATCCAATTAGAATTCCTGGAAGAGATAAAACAAATGTTTAAAAAAAAAAAAAAAAAGAGACAGGGGGGAGAAAGAGAGGAAAGACCTTTTTATAAATGAAATGAGAGCTATAAAGAAAAAAATGGAAAAGAAATAATAACAATGAAAGAATTAGAGAATCAGCAGCCCGGAACAAGAAGTAAAAAACTTTGCCCAATGACAAACTATCTAAAAATCAGAATGATCCCCCAAAAAACCCAAATGACTCCATAGAAATAAAAAAGATATATTAAAACAAAGTCAACAGATTGAAAACAGAGAAGAAAATATGAGATATTTAATTTCAAAAATAATGGATCTGGAAAATAGATCAAGAAGAGATAATAAGAATCCGGATTAAATAAGAATACCCTAGACATCTTAGTTCAAGAAATCATGAAGCAAAACTGCCCATATCTTACAATCAGAAGATGAAGTAGAAATAATCAAGTCCTGAAAGAACCTCCAAAATTTGGTTCTAAATCACTTACTAAATTATGTAATCCTGAGCAAATTACTTAATCTCTGTTGGCCTCAGACCAGAAATCTGCAAAATGGCAATAATAATTGTACTGACCTTTCACAGTCGTTGTGAGGATTAAAAAAATAAATTGTAAAGCATTTTGTAGAGTGTCTGACACATAGCTAATGTTATATAAATGTTAGGGTAGATATTCAATAAATGCTTATTGTTGAAAAGATGGATAATTTATCAAACTTTAGCTTTCTGGGTTCTAACATGGAAAGAGAAGAAGATATCAAATTTAGATTAGCGATAAATCCATGAATATTGATCCATAGATTTGAAAAAGTTAGTAGTTCTACCATTTCAATAAAGTTAAACTCCTAACCTATACTCCCTATGTCTTTCATCATTTTAGGCAAGTTTCCAACTTACCATCTTCCCAGTTTAAAATCAGAAATAAAAATAGTTATGGGAACATATTAGAAAAAAAGTGAATATTTACTAAATGTTTTGTAATATTAACCTGTAAGGGCCTACATATATTCCACAATATAAAAACTGAAGGTATTCCTCAAATTTAAAAATGTTATAACCACTAACATTTCTGCCAAAAATATTTCTTTAAACTCTTCCTAGAGACATATTTTGCCTTAGGAAATAGGATTAAAAAGTTGAATGATTCCTTATTCATATCAACACTAATTAAATTTTATTGACTAAAAAAGCGCATTGTTTCTATGTCTTTTAAAAGATAAAAAAAAAAATTAAAAGGTAAAAAGGAACAAATAATTAAGGAATAATCCTTTGGGCTTAATCATATCTAGTGCTCCAGATGAGCACTAGAATGAAAAACTCTTTCTTACTGGCATGCTTCTGAAACAAAACAGAATATATTTTAGGAACTGAAAGTCTAATCTAGAGAAGAATAACAACACAAAGTGATTTATATCAAGGGAATATATCAAAATGTTTTAGTTGTAATGCTTTCATAATTTCAGAAGTCATTCTTATTTACAAAGAGCTTCCATAATACAATTCTGATTTTGAATCTTGAAATCTTGAAGCAGTATATTTGCAAGCATGGTTAATATTAATTTAAAAAAATCTCCAAATCTCCCAAAATCTAAATGATACCTATTTAAAATATCAATTTATCTAATATCTAAATATATTGTGTTAATAGTAGGTACTCAATTTTTCTTAAATTGAATAATTGTTATCAATAGTTTCTATTGACTTTTGAAATGTTTTCATTTTCTGCTTTATTTTATTATTTCATAATTTTTATTATAAAATGTCTTTCTGGTCTTTTCAGAAACCCAGAAACTGTTATTGTGAACAGACATTTGAAAAGGAATTTTTAAAGAAGGATTCTTTATTTGCCAAGACTTGCTAGGAAAAATGGAAAGGAGTTTGGAAGAAATTAGATTTAGACCAACATACCATACTAAAATTACTTCCAGATAGATATAAGACCTAACCTAAGAAAAAAGACTGGATTTGTGATTTAATTAGTAAAAGAAATTCTAGGGTGAGAAAACTGTCTCTATTACTCCAGATTACAACTTTTTCTATAACTTAAAGTCTTAGTTAATAGAGTACTGAGAAGTTAGGTGACTTGTCTAAGGTCATACAACTGGTGTATGTTGAAGAACTTGAACTCAGGCCTTCAAAGGTCTCTATTTACCATACCTCACACTTCTTTAAGATAAAAGGTCATATCATACTAAAATTAAGAGAACATGGAAGTAGGTTCTTTGCTCAACCATAGCTAAAATGAGAATTCCTCATCAAAAAAAAAGATAGCACATTATAAAATATAAGATAATGTCAATTACCAAAACTTTAATAGCTTATGCACTAACAAAAATCAATGAAACTAGAAGAGGAAGAGAAATGGTCAAGTGGGAAAAATTATTTGCTTCTATCATATATACATTTTAGAAATATAAAACTAAGAGATCACACAAAATAAATAAATCTTTTCAAAAGACAGAAACAGATTTTGAAAGAATTAAAAACTCTGACAATGATATGAAAGATTACTCCAAATCACTGGTAAAAGAAGTAAAAATTAATTCTGTGAAGCATCACCTGACAACATTCCATGTTAAAGATAATAAAGATTTAACTTTAGGATGGTTATGGTAAGACAGGCCCATTATTTTGCTGTTGATATTTTTGAGAATTGCTCCAGACATTCTGTTAAACAATTTGAATTATGAGGGAGAAAAGTCATTACTGTTCATACTGCTTGAATCAGAGATCTCACTTCCAGCCATAGATTTCAAGGAGATAAAAAAGAGAAAACAGAATAATGATAATAATACTTCTTATGTTATAATAAGAAGCTAGAACCAAGGTAGGTATCAATCAACTGGGGAATGGTTGATAAAATTATTTTATGTGAATGTAATGGACTTTTATAGTTATGATGAAGAAATGATGAACATAAAGAATCCCGAGAAATATGAGAAAGACTTGATTAACCGATATAGGATTTTTTTTTAATTTTTATTTTTTTATTTATTTAATAGCCTTTTATTTACAGGATATATGCATGGGTAACTTTACAGCATTAACAATTGCCAAACCTCTTGTTCCAATTTTTCACCTCTTACCCCCCCACTCCCTCCCCCAGATGGCAGGATGACCAGTAGATGTTAAATATATTAAAATATAAATTAGATACACAATAAGTATATATGACCAAAACGTTATTTTGCTGTACAAAAAGAATCAGACTCTGAAATATTGTATAATTAGCTTGTGAAGGAAATAAAAAATGCATGTGTGCATAAATATAGGGATTGGGAATTCAATGTAATGGTTTTTAGTCATCTCCCAGAGTTCTTTTTCTGGGAACTGATATAGGATTAAGAAAAGAGAATAAGGAGTCTGATACAATACAATGAATACAAAAACATAAGGGAAAAACACACTAATTGGCACCTAACCTCTAATTAACTGTAATGGTCAAACTTGATGCAAAAGAGCCAATAATGAAATATATTCTTCTCTTGCTAGATAAGTCAGGGACTATGAATACGGTATCTGGCCTATGATATCAGATGAGGTCTATCAATTCTATTTCAATGTTTTTCTTTATTTCAAAATAAGATGGAAATGATAGTGGTTAAAAAAAAATCAAAATGTATTAACAGTATATAGATATTACCCAACTTAAATCACATTATATTGGCCAAAGTTGTTTGTCCTTCGCTCTTGAAGGAAGACCATGATATCAGGGAGGTGCTGCCATGCATGGAAGTGAATTGAATTTAAGTGAGGGAGGGCTGGGCAAGATCAACTGGTTCACTTTACCTTCTAGAGCCATCTGGGTCTAGTGGCTATAGATATAGATCAGGACAATTGGAGATGGCCCAGGAGGCAATGGGAGACTTGGCCTTTTTAAGCCAAGGTCTTCAGGAGATTGATTGAGGCTGCACCCATTCTGTGATGAGGGCTAGATAGCAATTAAAACAAAGAATCTGATCTTTTCATTTAGGACTCCCCTCCCCCAATGAATGTGGGAAGGGAAGACCCTCAAGGGTTCTGGTCAAAACAGAAATGACTGATATTTACATTCAATCTGAGTCCATCAGAACCCAAACAATAACCAAATGGGGCTTGGCCTAGGACCTATTGGCATAGTTATAGGGAATACATGAAGATTTTTTATATCACAGGATCTGTAAGATAAAATAAAGATTTTATTTAATTTCTCCTCCTCCAAATTCTTATCAAAATAGTAGATGTAGATCAGTAGCTAAAATCTGACCTTTCAGTGTTAGCACCAGTTTGGAAATCAATATTCACTCCTTAAATATCTTGCATGTATTATAAGTAAGTACACAAGGTAATAGTAGGAGAAGAGGAGAAATTACAGTATTCAAGCAACAGAAAAAAGCAAATTCTTTAGCAATTTCTCTTTTTACTGTTACAATCTCTGCCAGTTATGGCTAGAACCATGCTAACATATGGATCCTTCACCACACTTTAAGTTATGTAAATCTATTTTTGGAATCACCAAATACTATTGATTCAACAATTATTTTCCTTCAATGTCATTCATGTAACCCACTAAATTGCTGTATTGCTAAATTGCTTCAATAATAAATATAATACAAAAAAAGAGCTCACAAAATACATTCTCTATGTATCCTATTCTAATGAGACAGAAGTAAATACTCCTTCCTTTCAACTTTTGCTATACTTCACTGGTAACACTTTTGTGATACTTCTCACATGTATACAAGTCTCATCCCTCCCAATTAATAAAATATGTGATACATTTTTCTATCTCTATACTATCTAGGACAAAACCTAGGACAAAAGAAAACCTAGCACTTAATAAATTCTTGAATTTAAGAAACCCCAATTAGTTTTTTCCATTTTCATTAATCTTGCCCAATGGTAAAGAAAACACTATGCCAAATGTTCAGAAGGTAAAGAAAACTCTATAATGTATTTATCTGAGACATTTTCTAGATCCTTACACAGAATTCCATGTCTCAATATTTGTATACAGTTAAAAAGGCATGTACAAAGTAGTAAACTATATTAAAAATAAATTAGAGCTATTCAATTAAACTAATATAAACTTTTAGTTAGTTGTGTTTCTGGAAATCAAGTGTGATTCTGACGATTCTTTCTAGGGAGAAGTATATATTATATAAGAGACATCTATATGTTTCTTTTAATACATGGGAAGAACTACATTATATACAACATGGGAAACATCAAAATGAACAAAATGCCTTCATTTAGTTATCACATTTTTGTTAATTTAAGAAAAGAAATATTATTCTGGGTATATTTGAGAAACTTAAAGCAAAGTTAAGATATGAAAACATCCCAAGTTATTGAAGGAAAGTTTTTAGTATTACTATTCCAAGTTGCTAAAGCCAAAAAAAAGGGGGGAAAAGATGGAATTAATGGAACCCACAGGCTACTGATGTGGCAGTTTATCAAATGTAGTTATAATGAAAGATAAATAATACAGGCAATTCACACTTTATGAAAAGATAAAAGTGTCAGTGTGTAGGTACCAGTTTTACTGCAGGCCATAATCAGCAAGCAAATGAAAGTGCAATGTCTAAAAAGTTTTACAGCATTCTATGAAGGCCTCATCTTGTCAGGTATTGATTTAGGTATTCAGAGGACTTTGCTAGTATTAAGCAAATTGAGTGTTTGTGAACTTAGAGGACATGTTCTACTTCTGCTAACAAAAATTGCCTCAAGCTCAATGTTAAGTTGTTTCCATCACTAAAATTTAAGAAAAGAGAAGAAAATACTGAAATGGTATCTTACACAATTACTTTCTTCTTAAATAGAGGGCAATCCAAAGTGAATGTTTCATATTCCCCACCTTCTCCACAGATATTAACACCATACTTCTTAGATAGCTGAAAAATAAGAGGAAGGAAAAAAAAAAAAACAAAAAATTTAGGATCTCTTTGGAGGGAAAAAATCACATAACAATTCTGATATTATTCTAAAAATTATCCCTTTAAGAATTATGTATTCTAAAATGGAAATCGTGTGACTTTTTCTTCCAAAACTTACTGGTTAGATTTCTTTAAAAATTCAAGCTCTAGTACAAACTGGCATTTTCACATTAGATGTCTCTTTAAGAAGCCCATTCTGAGTCAGTAGTTAGGCCACTGAAAATCCATTTAGGAATGTTGGAGGTGGGTTCAAAGGGAAAAAAAAACCAACCCCCCAAAAAAGCATCAAGTTTTTGAGTCACTAGTTTCACTATGTATACTATTTTGGTAAAAATCTCCCATCTATAAGAAAAATGTGACTGAATATAAATAGCATTATAATCTTTGATTCATTTTTACCTTACCCACAGAAAGGCTACTCAAAAACCAAGGCATAATTTACTTGGCCCAATTGATGGTAGGTAATCTGGATTGTAGGCATCAGAGATCCACATCTCTTACATTTCTGCTTTTCTCTCTATTCACCCTATACCTTTAGTTAGGATTCTCATCATCTTTCACTTGTTTTTCTTCAATGTCCTCGTAATTGGTATCCTTCATTCTCTCCTCTCCAATGTGTCCACCACACAGCTGCCAAATTGATATTCCTAAAACAAATATCTGACTGCCAGTCCATCCTTCTCCCTGAAAAATCTTCAATGGCTTTCTCTGCCTCTAATAAAAACATGAAAACTCCTCAGTCTGCAAATTAAATTCTTTCAGAACTTAGTTTTAATTTACCTTTCCAGTTTTATTTTACATTTGTCCCTTATATGTACTATTTTAGGCAAAATGGCCTCCTAGTGGCTTCCTGGATACAACATTCCATCTTCCCTCTCTGTGTCATAGATAGATGACAGAAGAAGGGCAAATTAAAGGAGGAGCTGGTAAGAAGCAAAATACTTTTGAGCAGGGACAAGATTAAAGGAGAGATACAGAAATAGATCCAGAGCCAGAGAGGGAGGGCAAAATACAATTAGCAATAGTAATTTTGAAAAGAATTTCTCTGATGAAGGCCTCATTTCTTAAATGTATAGGGAATTGAGCTAAAGTTATGAAAAAAAACTAAGAGGCATTTCCCTAATTGAAAAAATGATCAAAAGTTATGAACCATACCCCCCAAATTACAAAATTATACATATTCTTTAGCCTAACAATGACATTACTAGCGATGAATCCTAAAAAAGATTTTTTTTAAAGGAGAATTTATATGTACAAAAATGTTTATAGAAGCTCTTTTCTCAGGGCAAAGAATTGGAAATTAAGGAGATACCCATCAAATGGGGAATATATGAATAAATTATGGTATGTGGTTATGATGGAATATTATTGTTCTATCAGAAATGAACAGGAAACTATCAAAAAAAAAAAAAAAAACCCGGGAAAATCTGCCAAGAATTCAAGCAAAGTAAAATGTACTGTATACAAAGTAAGAGAAATGTTGTGGGATGATTAGCTGTGAATGACTTTGGTATTCTCAGCAATACAATGATCTGAGACTACTCTGAAGGACTTATGATAAAAATGCTATCTGTACCCAGAGAAAGAACTGATTGTATCTGAATACAGACTGAAGAATACTTTTTATTTTATTTTATTTTTCTTGAGGGATTTTTTTTTTTTTGAGGGGGAGTTCTATGTTTTCTTTTGCAATATGACTTTTATGGAAATGTTTTGCCTAACTTCACAATGGGGGGAGAAGAAAGAGGGGAAGAATCAAACTAAATATAAAAAATAGTTTTACCTGTAACTGGGGAAAATTCAAATATTTAAACATGGAAAAACTAAATAGTACTCTTTCTCTTAGAATTTCATTGTAAATACTTTTGTTTTATATTTGCTTAAGTATATTTTCTATTCCTCAGTAGTCTTTCAATAAGACCTTTGAGAGTAGGAAATATCTCATTTTTGTGCTATACCACTCTAGCATCTAGCAAAGTGCCTATGCTGTCAGAAAGTTGGAGTCTCTAATAGAAAAAATTACAAATAATAATAATACAGACAATTAAATGGCAGTGGATAGAGTACTAGATCTGGAGTCGGTCGGGAAGGCTTGAGTTCAAATCAGAACTCAGACAGGAACCAGCTGTGTAACTGGGCAAATCACTTAACATCTATCTGTCTTAGCTTCCTCATCTGTAAAATGGGAATAGTAACAATGCTTTCTTTATGGTTTTATTAAGTGAAAGCATTCTGTACAACTTATAATACGATATAATGAGGTTGTATTTTTTTTAAAAATCACCCAATTAAAAAAAAAAGCCTTTGATCTTTTAAATAAGTAGATGTTCATACCCATTGAAGTTTGTATGAAGACACTGTAATAAGAACTTACTGAATAAAATGTATCTATTCTGAATTAATGTAGAGAAATTACATTATTTTTGCTTCCTCAGTGAGAGAGGACATACATTCTGAATAGATGCCAAAGTTTTCCATATTTATGCTATTGTTCAAGTTATTTCCTATGTCTACAAAGTTTCCTACATGCTGAATCCAATTCATCTCAATTCAATGGCTATTTTTTAAGCACCTCCAGGGTTTAAGGCACTGTGTTAAGTAGAGGAAATGCGAAAATAAAATTGCAATTGTGGTTGGTCATTGAATGATGCAGAGTTCTTAAGCACTTTAGGCAGAGTTTCTTTAGTTGTCTTTACATTATCATTACTATATAAATTGTTCCCCAAGATCTGTTCACTTTACTGTTTCAGTTTAAAAAAATTGAAGAAAGTGACTAATTAGCAAAACTGCAAGTCAGGACAAAAAGAAGAAATCTTAAACATGGATTATACATGCTAATGTGACAAAATTATAATTTAAAAATAAACCAAAGCTGCATATATGGATGAAGAAATTTCATAATTAACAAATCAAAGACCAAACTAGAGAAATGATAAAAAATTAGGAAGGAAAATGTATATGACTGATCATTTATATTAACAGAAGAAAAGAAATGGCTATTTAGTTAAGAAAGATAGTTTTTAAAACGCTAGAAAAATAACAAAGCTATTTCTTTAAACATTTAAATAAGTACAAAATAATAAATTTTCAATAATCAATAATCAAGTAAATTTTTAAAATAAAACAAGACTAATAAAACAGATAAAGCATAACTAATTAAATTTTTAAAAATGGAATGAACAAAAGCAAATTAGAAATATTAAATGGAAAAATTCACAACAAAGGGAAAAATAAAATTATTAAAATCTACTAAGCTGAATTATGTGATAATAAAACTCAGAACCTAAACAAATAAAAAATCCTAAAAAAATTGGTATGTTATCTATATAAGTTTAAAATACTAAATCACAGGCAGAGATCAGATGTTAGAGCTGAAGGCTCCTTCTAGTTGAACTCACTAAACTTTCCCTTCTAAGCAATTTAAAAATACCCTCTCAAAGCAAATTTTGGAGTGGCATTGCTAACAATAGATTGGGGCTGAGACATTTGTATACTTCAAAACTGGACACTGAAGAAGAGCTTTGTGATGCTGAGGCAACTCAGAGAACAGAGTAACTCACATACTGGGATAGCCTTTGGAAGCAGCAGCAGTAACTGTTTTTTGTGTTCACCCCACTTGAGGACAGTAAGAGGATTGGCCGAGTCATAAAGAGATTATAAGGGACCTCAATGTGGCAACTAGGTAGAGAAATGGATCCCAATTCTATTGCCTCCTACAAAATTTAAGGTTACAGAGAGAGCAGAGGCCCTAGTTTCAGTTAGTAGTCCAGGGCAGAGATAAGAGTATTAGAGCACTTGTGGTCATAAGCAAGGTCCCTTCCAGAGTAAGGACCAGAACTCAGTCCAGAACTCAATCCAGAAAAGTAGTTACTACACCTTTGCCAGAAAAAGCACTCCCATGGAAGCACCAAAAACTAACAAAACCTCAGACCTAGCTGGGAAATAGCAGATTGAAAAAGTATGATGCTTGGGAAAATGAAAAGTAAGCAAAGAAGTGAGAAAAGTGTAATTCTAACATAAAGCTCAGAATCAAGAAATAGTTTAGAAAAATGATCAAACAATAACAAAGAACTTGACCATAAATAGCTTCTAAGGTGACAGGATAACTCAAAACAAAAACTTAGAAGAAGAAAAATTATATGAAGATATCTAAAACAAAACCTCAAAGAAAAACATATATTGGACACAAGCCCAATAAGAATTTCTTGAATTGCCAAAAAAAGAATTAAAAAAAAAAAAAAACCCTGAAACCACATCCTGAAAAAGGATTTTAAAATCAAATAATAGTGGTAGAGAAAAAAAAAATTGAGGAAAGAAATGAAAGCAATGTAAGGAAATTGTAAAAAGAATTTGGTAAATGAGACACAAAAATTAGTGAAGAAAATAATTCCTTAAAAATTGAAATTGGGTGGGGCAGCTAGGTAGTGCAGTGAATAGAGCACCAGCACTGAAGTTAGTAGGACTGAATTCAAATCTGGGCTCAGACATATAACACTTCCTAGCTGTGTAACTCTGGGCAAGTTACTTAACCCTATTGCCTTAGCAAAAACAAAAAACAAAACACAAAACAAAAACAGATCAAAAATTGAAATTGGGCAAGTGAAAACTAATGACTCCAAAGGACATCAAGGAACAACTTTTACAAAGTCAAAAGAATAAAAAGTTAAAAGATACCATGAAAAATCTCATTAAAAAAAAAAAAAACTAACCACAAAATTTGAGGACCAAGAGTTTAAGAATTAGCAGACTACCAGAAAGGCATGATCAAAAAGAAAAGGGCTTGGGAAAAATATTTCAAGAAATACAAAAAAAAAAATCCCCAATAGTTTAGAATCAGAGGGCAAAACAGAAAACAAAACAAATTCACCAATCACTTCCTGAAAAAGATCTCCAAATGAAAACTCTCAGAAATATCATAGCCAAATTCCATTGCTCCCAGGTCAAGGAAAAAATACTGTAAGCATCCAGAAAGAAACCCTTGAAGGATTGTGATGCCACAGTCAAGATAATACAAGATTTAGCAGCTTCTAAATTAAGATTGGATAGTTTAAAATATGATATTCTAGAAAACATTGAGCTAAGATGACAATTAAGAATCACCTACCCAGCAAAACTGAGAATAATCCTTCAAGGTAAAAGGTGGTCATTCAATGAAATAAAGGATGTTCAAGCACTCATGATGAAAAGTCCAGAGGTGAATAAAAATATGATTGTCAAATAAAGGACTCAGGAGAAGCATAAGGAGAAAATAAGGAAATTGATATCATAAGGGACTATATGGTTTGTCTGTTTACATTTCCCACATGGTAAGATGATTTTTAACTCATTAGAACTTTCTCACTGTTATGGAATATATGGAATTATAGAAGGAATCTCTCTCTCTCTCTCTCTCTCTTTACTTTACTCTTCTTGAAGTGTTTTTTTTTTGGGGGGGGGAGGGAGAGGAGTGGGGCTAAGGAGATCTGTTTCCTTTCACAACATATAAATGTTTCTGCATAATTTCATATGTGCATTCTTAAAGGGGATTGGGGTGAGCAAGAAGGTAGAGAATCTGGTACTCCAAATTTTAAAAACAAATGTAAAAAATTGATGGGGGAGGATTGTGGGAAGATGGCAGAACAGGTTGGTAAATTTCAAACCCTCCAGATTTTCCCCACAAATAGAACAAATCTACACCTCAGGACAAACACAGATAAGTGAGAAATCAAGGAGTCTTGGGGTAGAAAAAAGTCCTCCTGATACAACCCAAGAAAATTTGAAAATTGGAGATCAGAAGAAAGACCAGGTGCCTGGGATTATTAACCCATGTGAAGTGCAAACACCTCTGGGCTACATCCATAAAAACACCAAGTGGGGAACCCTGGGGCTGGGGGTGGCTGCAGACTCCACAAGAACCACAGAAATTTTAACCTCCAGAATTGTTTGTGAGTCCTGAATCCAGACTGAGGTAACCTCCACTGATTAGGAATGCCAGGCCCAGCTGTGCTACAAGGACATGGACCTGGGAGAGAAGGAACTAGCACTGGATGAATGCAGAAGCTGTGGGGCAGGGACACTGCTGGCTATGGGCTCTTGATGATAATGGAGCTCTTGGTTTGGGGTTCCTGGTCAGAGGGGAGAGATGAAGTGAAGCCAGAGGCACCAATCTCCCCACCCCAGGATTAGAGGTGCTTATACCAATATTTTTTTTTAAATGAATTAGTAAAGAAGGAAAAAAAAAAAACCCACCACAGAAACCTATTCTGGGAACAGGGAAGACCAGGGTTCATCTTCAGAGGAAGATCCTGAAGGAGGAAAAGCTTCTACCCCACAGAGTAATGTGAAATGGTTCACTGCCCAGAGAGAATTTATAAAAAAATTCAAAAAATTAAAAATGAGATACGAGGAAAAACTAAAACTAAAATGAAATAAAATCTATCCAAGAAAAGCAAGAAGATTATGGGGGAAAAAAAGTTAACCAACCAGAAAAGGAGATAAAGAGTTTCAAAAATGAAAATAACTCTTTGAAAATTAGAATTGGGTAAGGGAAAGTCAGTGAAGCTATGAGAGAAACCAAGAAATAACAGATTATAAAGAATGAAAAAATAGACCAGAATGTAAAACATTTTATAAGTAAAATGACAGATCTGGAGAAGAGATCAAGAAGAGAAAATATAAGAATAATTGGACTGACTGAAAGTTGGAACTAAAAAAGGATCCTTGACATAATAATGCAAGAAATAATCTAAGAAAACTGTCCTGGAGTGATAGAACAGGAGGAAAAAGTGGAAATAGAAAAAATCCACCCATTATCACATCACATCAACAAGAGATCTTCTGTGGAAAACACATAACATTACTGCCAAATTTTGAGATCCCCAAATCAAAGAGAAAATTTTGCAAGAAACAAACAAACCAAAAAAACCAATTCAAATAAGCTGGAGCTACAATTAGAATTGCACATTTAGAATTTACAATTAGAATTGAATTTATCAGCAGCTACAATAAAAGACTGCAGACCCTGGAATCATATCTACTGACAATCAAAAGAACTAAGTCTATAGTCAAAAATTATCATAACCAGCAAAATTATCTATAATACTGAATGAGAAAAGAATGGATACTCAACAAACCTACAGATTTTCAGGACTTTGTATCACCAATTCCAAACTTAATAGAAAATTTAACATTTAAGAGCCAACATCAAAGATCAGTTTCTAGGAACTCAACATGTACAATTTATTTATTTATTTATTTTTTGATGGGAAAATGAATACCATGTGTTTAAGGTTGACATCAAGAATAGGGCAGGTCAAAAAAAAAAAAAAAAGATTGGGTCAGAGTTAAGGTAAAAATAGTAATTAATACAAATGAGGTGCTGAGGAAAAATAAACAGAGACATTAGAAAGGGGAAGAGGGCTCACAGTTCTGAAAATCTACTCACATTAGGAATGGGTTAAACAGGCAACATTATATATATATAGGATGAAGTGTATACCACTCTCCAAAATCTATTAGGAAACAGGGAAGAGGGATGAGTGGACAGGGAAACAAAGGGTGAGGGAAGAAGATAAGGGTAGGGGAAGATTAAGTAATAGCAAAGCAAGGTAACAAGCAGAATTAAAGCAAAAAATCAGCAGGAATAGGAAAGGTATGTGTGTGAGTGGGAGGAGAGAGGTTTGTGCGATATGTATGTATATGTATATATAAACATATAAATAAATATAAATATAAAAATCCATATATAAATATATGCTTTCTTAACTATAAGCCTGCTTGGGGTCAGGTGAGGGGATGAAAGGGGAAAAAATAAAGTAACAAAGGTGAGCAGCAGAGAACAAAAGAACAATTTACAAGGAAGTAAAGATGGACACTCATGAACATAATTTCTTCTACTAATATATATATAGTTTCTTGATCTGGTAATTTGTTATATATTTTTGAATCCTCCTAATGTTCTGGTGGGCACATGATAATGTTCTCTTTTGTTCTGTATTTCTTTTCTGTTTTTTAAAACAAAATAAAATTTTAAAAATAAAAAAAATGTTTTACATGTAACTGGGGAAAATAAAAATATCAAGTATATATTTTTTAAAAAGCAAAATAATTTTTTTTTCCCTAGAAGATCTGGTCAACATGATCCACTGACACAGGAAGTAGCTCATCCCTTAAAAAAGCAATGGAAATCACAATGGCCAGATATGGAGAATTCCCAATAATTATGGTTCAGGAACAACTTGCTTTGTTCCAAAAACTCTGAAAATTCCTCAGTGGATATAAAGGGAAACAGATCACTGGTGATTAACAGGCTAAGAGGAAGTGAAATGGGAAAAAGGTCTTAAGCTGAAATGCATGGAAAAAAAAGTGGTTTATTGTGGTTAAAATCCACAGTCAACAGAATATACAGTTCTTGGGAGTAGGGACTAATTTATTTCTGTCTTTATATATCTAACACTTAGCATAGCCCTTTGCACATAAGTCCTTAACTTTTTCTGGAAGAATTTACTTGACCAGAGGTAACTGGTTATTCAGACAGCTAAAGAAAAAGCAAATTAAATGCAAAAAAAAAAAAAAAAAAAAAAGTAGCTTCAAAGCTGGGGAAAGGTATACTTGGAATAAAACTGTGGAAACACCAGAAGAATTGATTAATGACTCTATGTCAGCAAGGTATCTGCCCAAGAGAGTTATTTTTTTTTAAGCTGAATAGTCTAGTTCAACTATCTTCCTGCTGAACTGCATCCAAGTTGTTATGGTCTGGACATCCCAGGAGGATAGAATTATTGACAGGTGTGTCTAGTGGTGATGAAGTTCTTTGCTCCACTGCACTTCTTCAGTCCACCACTTTATATACCAATTATCATGACTTTCAGGCTATTCATTAACAGGGCTAAATTTTATATAACAAGACAGAACAGTCTCATTATAGAAATTAAAGATAAATGAAACCAGTAGCTTCCCATTCTGGGGGAAAAACCTCTCAAGGGATATACCTCTTTTAGAAAGAATATAAAAGGACAGTATCCTGGAAATGTTACCAGGACCTCTTTAATAAAACATTTGGCACGATGAAGAAAGCAGGACCAACAACAAAGCAAACAACAACAGCAGAGTTTGGACAAAGACCAGTCACAGAGTTCAGAGTTTTTACTACATGTAATCTGTGCTTTGCTCTGAAAGGCATCAATCACATAAAAGATGAGCAAAATCCAAGTGACTTTAACAACTAACAGAAAAAAATAAGTTGTCTTGTCTTCTGTGCATGTAGAGATAACTCTTCAACTTATCTAGCAAGGAGAGATCCAATTGATGATTTTTTCAAAAAAATCATACTTCTTGTTTGAATTTGGGAACCTGAGCATATTTTGTCTTGGGCCAGAAACAGTTCCTTTAGTTTTGTAATTGACTGTAACTAGTACAAATTGGATCATTACTAATAATACCTGAAAAAGTACAACTGAACAGGCAGAGGTCAGTATTTTAATGGTAGTTGGCAGAAAACTATTTCTTTACTACTTGTACAAAGTGCAGGGGGAAATTTCCTGGCTTGTATTTTTAAAAGAAGTTTTGCATCATGACCTAATCCAACGAAAATAATTCCACTGACTTCAATTCAAAAACCCTACTGTTTCCCAACTATGTGCAAAGCATTTTGGAAAAGTGCTGGGTGAGATACAATGATAATTAATACATGGTCTCTTACTAGCATGGAATTTAATGGATGGGGAACATGGATGTCTCACTGTAAATATATTGATAATAAACTCTGGAAGGAAAGATAATTCCTAAATCATGATGATCTAAGAAATTATAGTATTTGTAATTAATTTTTTTCACAAGTACCTAAAAGATGCTACTGGTAACTATTAACAGAATATTTTTCTATCTTAGGAGTATGAAGGATAGTGTTTTTCCTAACTGCATTACTTACCTTTTCTGGATCTTCATTCACCTTCTCTGTACCATGAGGTCATAGTAGATACTAATTTATATAGTATATAATGTGTGTGTGTTTGTGTGTATAGTTTAGATATTAGATTTTTAACATTCTATCCCAAGATCTATTTATTATTTTAAGGGTTTTATTTTTTTTTTATTCCCTTCATCTCAACCTCACCTCTTTTAAACCCTAACAGTCAACTCTGAATAGTCTCATTGTTCAAATATGTAGATCTGTCACAACAAAGGTAGTTTATTTTTGTTTCTCAAATAATAAATACTAAACTTTCAATAAAGAATTAGTATACCACATATAGGACTACAGAATGGCTGGGTCAGAGAAAAACTGGAAAATTCACTCCTGAAAATATCTTTTAACTTATGTTTTGAAAAAAAAGTTATAAAGTTAACTGTCAGGAACTATGTTCAGTATTAAGACTCATGTCAGCATTTTCCACACACACAGTCTCATATTTCTACATCTGAATTTTTTCAAACTCTCAGGGGAAGAGGCTTATGTTGAGATTTTTATATTTCATTCTTGAGGATATTTAAATTCTTATAAAGTAGATATGTGAAGCACTTTCCTGTTTTCTAAGTACATAGCAGAATTTCCAAGTACAAAGTGAGGATTATAAACAGTTATAAATTTTATTCATTAATTTCATTTATTAAACAAACATTTGTTAAGTGAATACTGGATGCAAAACATTATTTATTTGTAAAGAAAAATATAGTTTCTGACCTCAAAGAACTCATAATTGTTGACAAGGTAGATAAGCCATGTTATACAGAAATACATATTTCAAATTAGAGTATAAATGACAGTATAAAAACAAATTCTGGAGAAATCATTTCTAATAGATTAGATTATATAGAGAAAGTAACATTTATACTAGTTTAAAAAACTCTGATTATTAGGTTATTACAATAGTTCATATGAAAGTTAATGAGGGCCGGAATCCAACAAATTGTATCACCAATATGTTATCTTTTAATTATGGTCTAAAAGTTCATTTGCATATACAACATCTGGACTTCAGAATATATTTTCCGATGTGTATTCAAGGAATTTCTTTTGCCTTCTCCTTTACAATCACTGGCAAGAAATCATCAATCCACGATTTCCTTCACCTTTTACCACCGAAGTTGACTCTTGTGGCAGTGGAAAATAACGGAGTTCCCACAGTTGTGCCACTGTTGAAGTTGGAAAAATCAAATTGTATTTTGCCTACTTTATAGATAAGATGAACCTTGGCACAAACGGAATAAATTATTTCCTTAAGGTTAATTAATGGTAAACTAGGGACTTGAACCCAGGTTTCTGGTTCAATAATTTATACAGTGAAAAACTTATGATGGGTTTAAATAAGTAACTATAAAAACAGAATATGCATTAATTACATATAATCTCTGGTCCATTCAATTGCAAATGTTTTAAAGATAAAGAGGAAGCAAAATGTTTTGGATAAGGCACTGGAATTGGGGGTCAAGAAGTCCTGGCTTCAGATTTTACCTAAGATGCCAAAGATATTGGGCAACTCTTTTAACCTTTCTGTGCTTCTGTTCCTTCATCTGTAAAATGATGAGTTTGAAGCAAATGGTCATTAAGGGAATGGATCCCTTCCTGTTTTAAATCTATGATCTTAAGACATATTGGGAAGTTTCATATTAGATGTTATTATGTCCATTATAAGCAGGGTAGATGTTCTATAGGGATTTCATATGTATACATGTTACTTCATTCATGTATGCATTTATGCTCATCTCCTAAACTTCATATGAGAAGGAACTTACAAAACAAGGGGAATGATTTTAATGTGTCTATAAGGAAAATCTTATTATTTTATTTTAAATTTAACATATATATGCAAAATTTGATACTATACCATAAATCACCAAAGACCTGGTAGATTTTTCCAATATTCTTTCTAGCATTTAACATATTTTTGGAGTTCGGGTATTATATCTATTTTACTGTGAAGTCCCGTAATAATTTCTGAGAATTGTACTAACAAGTTAAAAGAGTTATAGTTATTCGTTCATCTTATTGATATGGTTAATCACATTACTCAAAAAGATTAGCTGCTCTAAGCACTATCAAATATCTGATTTATCTTGGGCAATAATACAGATTATCATCATTGGTATTAAATTGAAAAATTCCCATATGCTATGTATAAGAGAAAAAGTATAGAAAGATATATCTTTTTTTCCCTTTTGTTGTCAGATTCATTGGGCTCTAGGAGAATTAGCCAATTAGATTTATTTTGTGTTTTCTTTCAGTAAACATATAATGTTCACCTTGTACAAGAAGAGGGGAAACAGGGTAAATGGGCTGTGAAGTGCTACTATAACTATAATATTCCAGAAGTCAAGATTTACCAATAAGTAAATGGTTAATGAATAACCACTTTGTGTCAAGATTTACAAATAAGTAAATAACTACTTTGTGTATAAATAAATACATACATATGTGTGTGCATGTGTGTAGTAGGAAAAAAATTATTAATCTAGCATGATTTTTTAAAGTATTTCAAATCTAAGAATGTTTTATTCAATCCATAAAATTAAGATTGATCTTCTCACACACCTGGTTTATCTTCTGGGAATATTTGCTTTTTATTAACCATCTAAGCCAAATTGCTGCAAATAGTGAATATACTTAAGAAGTTTGCCATAGACACACGATTTCAAATTCTTAGAGAGAAAAAAAAAACCCTAGAAAATTAATTAATAATAATTTCAAATGTGAAATTCTTTATGGTGACTAAGAACTGGAAATCTAGAAATCTTCATTAACTGGGGAATGGCTGAACAAATTATGGTATATAGTTTTGATGGAATATTACTGTGCTATAAGAAATGAGGAACTCAATGATCTTAGGCAAGGAAAGATTTGCAGAAATGATGTAGAAGTGAGCACAATCAAGAAAACCCTATATACAATAAAAAATATATTATTTTAAGAACTCCTTTGAGAGACTAAGTCATTGTTAACTATGATAAATAAATAAAAAATAAAAGATACATGAAAAGACTATCTGTACAGATGATAGATGTATATATTGACACTGTTTGCTTTTCTTCAAGCACATTGTTTTAAGGGATCAAACATATTGAAAATGGCCTATATTCCAAGTGAATATAATAAAGATGACAATACTCCCTAAACTAATCTATTTATTTAGTGCTATACCAATCAGACTCCAAAGAAACTATTTTAATGATAATTGGCATAATGATAAAATAAAAACAACAAACAGTATGGGAGGCATTACACACAGTTACAAAAGCAATTGAAACTGAATTAGGTCTCTTTGTCAAAGAAATCCACTTACATCAGAGTACATCTTCCTACAGAATCGTTGTTGACGTATATAATGATCTCTTGGTTCTGCTCATTTCACTTAGCAACAGTTCATGTAAGTCTCTCCAAGCCTCTCTGTATTCATCCTGCTGGTCATTTCTTACAGAACAATAATATTCCATAACATTCATATACTACAATTTACCCAACCATTCTCCAACTGATGGGTATCCATTCATTTTCCAGTTTCTAGCCACTACAAACAGGGCTGCCACAAATATTTTGTCACATACAGGTCCCTTTCCCTTCTTTATTATCTCCATGGGGTATAAACCCAGTAGTAGCACTGCTATGTCAAAAGGTATGCACAGTTTGATAACTTTTTGGGCTTAATTCCAGATTACTCTCCAGAATGGTTGGATTCGTTCACAACTCCACCAACAATGTATCAGTGTCCCAGTTTTCCTGCATCCCCTCCAACAATCATCATTATTTTTTCCTGTCATCTTAGCCAATCTGACAGATATGTAATGGTATCTCAGAGTTGTCTTAATTTGCACTTCTCTGATTAATAATGATTGGGAACACTCTTTCATATGAGTGGTAATAGTTTCAATTTCATCATCTGAAAATTGTCTTTTCATATCCTTTGACCATTTGTCAATTGGAGAATGGCTTGGTTTCTTATAAATTAGAGTCAGTTCTCTATATATTTTGGAAATGAGGCCTTTATCAGAACCTTTAACTGTGAAGATGTTTTCCCAGTTTGTTGCTTCCTTCTAATCTTGTTTGCATTAGTTTTGTTTGTACAGAAGCTTTTAAATTTGATGTAATCAAAATTTTCTATTTTGTGATCAATAATGGTCTCTAGTTCATCTTTGGTCACAAATTCCTTCCTCCTCCACAAGTCTGAGAGATAAACTATCCTATGTTCCTCAAATTTATTTATAATCTAATTCTTTATGTCTAAATCATGGACCCATCTTGATCTTATCTTGGTATACGGTGTTAAGTGTGGGTACATGCCTAATTTCTGCCACACTAATTTCCAGTTATCCCAGCAGTTTTTGTCAAATAATGAATTCTTATCCCAAAAGTTAGGATCTTTAGCTTTGTCAAACACTAGACTGCTATAGTTGACTATTCTGTCTTGTGAACCTAACCTGTTCCACTGATCAACTAATCTATTTCTTAGCCAATACCAAATGGTTTTGGTGACGGCTGCTTTATAATATAGTTTTAGATCAGGTACAACTAGGCCACCTTCATTTGATTTTTTTTTCATTAATTCTTTTGAGATTGTCAACCTTTTATTATTCCATATGAATTTTGTTGTTATTTTTTCTAGATCATTAAAATATTTTCTTGGAAGTCTGATTGGTATAGCACTAAATAAATAGATTAGTTTAGGGAGTATTGTCATCTTTATTGTATTTGCTTGGCCTATCCAAGAGCACTTAATATTTTTCCATTTATTTAAGTCTGACTTTATTTGTGTAGAAAGTTTTTTGTAATTTTGCTCATATACTTCCTGATTTTCCTTTGGTAGATAGATTCCCAAATATTTTATGCTGTCGACAGTTATTTTGAATGGAATTTCTCTTTGTATCTCTTGCTGCTGGATTTTGTTGGTGATGTATAAAAATGCTGAGGATTTATGGGGATTTATTTTATAAGCTGCAACTTTGCTAAAGTTATGAATTATTTCTAACAGTTTTTTAGTAGAATCTCTGGGGTTCTCTAAGTATACCATCATATCATCTGCAAAGAGCGATAGTTTGGTTTCCTCATTGCCTATTCTGATTCCTTTAATCTCTTTCTCGACTCTTATTGTCGAGGCTAGTGTTTCTAATACAATATTGAATAATAATGGTGATAGTGGGCAACCTTGCTTCACTCCAAATCTTACTGGAAAAGGTTCCAGTTTTTCCCCATTGTATATGATGCTTACTGATGGTTTTAAATATATGCTCCTAACTATTTTAAGAAAAAGTCCATCTATTCCAATACTCTCAAGTGTTTTTATTAGGAATGGATATTGGATTTTATCAAATGCTTTTTCTGCATCTATTGAGATGATCATATGGTTTTTGTTAGTTTGGTTATTGATATAGTCCATTATGCTAATAGTTTTCCAAATATTGAACCAACCCTGCATTCCTGGTATAAATCCTACTTGGTCATAGTGTATTATCCTGGGGATTATTTTCTGTAATCTTTTTGCTAATATTTTATTTAAGATTTTAGCATCAATATTCATTAGGGAGATTGGTCTATAATTTTCTTTCTCTGTTTTTAGTCTACCTAGTTTAGGTATCAGTACCATGTCTGTGTCGTAAAAGGAGTTTGGTAGGACTCCTTCAATCCCTATTTTTTCAAATAGTTTATATAACATTGGAGTTGATTGTTGTTTAAATGTTTGGTAGAATTCACATGTAAATCCCTCTGGTCCTGGGGATTTTTTCTTAGGGAATTGGTTAATAGCTTGTTCTATTTCTTTTTCTAAGATGGGACTGTTTAGGATATTTACTTCTTTCTCTGTTCATCTGGGCAAGCTATATTTTTGAAGGTATTCTTCCATTTCATTTAAGTTGTCGAATTTATTGCCATAAAGTTGGGCAAAGTAATTCCTAATTATTGCTCTAATTTCCTCTTCATTAGTGGCGAGTTCTCCCTTTTCATTTTGAAGACTAACAATTTGATTTTCCTCTTTCCTTTTTTAAATTAGATTTACTAAGGGTTTGTCTATTTTGTTGGCTTTTTCATAGAACCAACTCTTAGTTTTATTAATTAATTCAATAGTTTTTTTTTTACTTTCAATTTCATTGATCTCTCTTTTTATTTTTAGAATTTCAAGTTTAGTGTTTGACTGGGGTTTTTTAAATTTGTTCCTTTTCTAGCATTTTTAGTTGCAAACCCAATTCACTGACCTTCTCTTTCTCTATTTTATGCAAGTAGGCCTCTAGAAATGTGAAATTTCTCCTTATTACCGCTTTGGCTGCATCCCACACATTTTGGTATGATGTCTCATTATTGTCGTTTTCTTGGGTGAAGTTATTAATTACGTCTATGATTTGCTGTTTCACCCAATCATTCTTTAGTATGAGATTATTTAGTTTCCAATTATTTTTTGATCTACTTTCCCCTGGCTTTTTGTTGAATGTAATTTTTATTGCATCATGGTCTGAAAAGGATGCATTTACTATTTCTACCTTACTGCATTTGAGTTTGAGGTTTTTATGTCCTAATATATGGTCTATTTTTGTATAGGTTCCATGAACTGCTGAAAAGAAAGTGTACTCCTTTCTGTCTCCATTTCGTTTTCTCCAGAGATCTATCATATCTAACTTTTCTAGTATTCTATTTACCTCTCTGACTTCTTTCTTATTTATTTTGTGATTTGATTTATCTAATTCTGAGAGTGCAAGGTTGAGATCTCTCACTATTATATTTTTGATATCTATTTCTTCTTGTAGCTCTCTTAATTTCTCTTTTAAGAATTTAGATGCTACACCACTTGGTGCATATATGTTTAATATTGATATTGCTTCATTATCTATGCTACCCTTTAGCAAGACATAGTGCCCTTCCTTATCTCTTTTAATTAGATCAATTTTTGTTTTTGCTTGATCTGAGATCAGGATGGCTACTCCTGCTTTTTTGACTTCACCTGAAGCATAGTAGATTTTGCTCCAATCTTTTACCTTTACTCTGCCTGTATTTCCCTGCTTCAGGTGTGTTTCCTATAAACAACATATTGTAGGATTCTGGCTTTTAATCCATTCTGTTAACTGCTTCCTCTTTATGGGGGAGTTCACCCCGTTCACATTTATGGTTAAAATTACCAATTCTGTATTACTTGCCATCCTGTTAACCCCTGTTTATGCTTTTCTCCCTTCTTTCACCCTTTCCCCCCCTTCCCAGTATTAAACTTGTGAGCTCCACTTGCTTCTCACACCCGTGCCTTTTTAGTATCCCTCCCCGCTCATCTTAGAATTCCTCCCCATATCTTACTCCTTTCCCTCACAATTTACCTATTCCCTTCTATCTTATTCCTTTCCTTTTCACTTTTCCCTTCTCACTTTTCAATGAGATGGGAGAAGTTTCACCATACATTGAATATGTCTACATTTTTTTGTCTTAAAGCCAATTCTGATGGCAATAAAATACCCACTATATTCATCCCCCTCCATTCTTTCTCTCAGATATAATAGGTTTCCTTTGCGTCTTCGTGAGACGTAGTACCCCCACTTTACTCTTTTTCTGGTACAATGTCCTTTCCACCTTTAATTTCTAGAACAAGGTTTACATGCATTCTTTATACATCTTTACAGCAGAAATATAGTTCGCAAGATTTCTTTTTACCTTTTTAGCTTTCTCTTGAGTTCTATATTTGTAGATCAAACTTCTTGTTAAGTTCTGTTTTTTTCATCAAAAATAGGTGAATTTTACTTATTTCGTTGAATGACCATCTTCTTCCCTGGAAAAAGATGCTCATTCTGGCTGGGTAAGTTATTTTTGGTTGCATACCGAGTTCCTTAGCCTTTTGGAATATCATATTCCAGGCCCTTCGATCTTTTACTGTGGATGCTACTAGATCCTGGGTGATCCTTATTGTGGCTCCTCTATATTTGAATTGGGTTTTTCTAGCCGCTTGAAGTATTTTTTCCTTCGTCTGAGGGTTCTGGCATTTGGCCACTATATTTCTTGGTGTTTTGATTTTAGGATTCCTTTCAGTAGGTGGTTGATGAATCTTTTCATTGTCTATTTTGCCCTCTGTTTCTATGACTTCTGGGCAGTTCTCTTTGATAATTTCCTGGAAAATAGTGTCCAGGCTCTTTTTTTCATCATATTTTTCTAGGAGTCCAATAATTCTCAGATTGTCTATCCTAGACCCATTTTCCAGGCCTGTTGTTTTCCCAAGAAGGTATTTCAAATTTTTCTCCATTGTTTGATTTTTTTGGTTTTGCTTGACTGATTCTTGTTGTCTCCTCGAGTCATACAATTCCATTTGCTTGATTCTGATTTTCAATGGAGTATTTTCTTCATTCACTTTTTAAATATCTTTTTCTAATTGTCCAATTATGTTGTTTTGTTCTATGGAATTTTTTTCCATTTCACCAATTTTGTTTTTTAGAGAGCCATTTTCTGTTTCCAGTTCACTAATCCTATTTTTCAAGGCTTTGATTTCTTTATCCACTCTGTTTTTAAATGAGTGGGATAACTTCTCCAGACTCTCTTGCCAAGCCTCCTTCTCCTTTTCCCATTTTTCTTCTAGCTCTCTTGTAAGAGCCTTTTTAATTTCTTCTATGAGATTCATCTGTGCTGAGGAACCGATGATCTCCTCCTGTGGGGATTCACCTAGAGACAGTGTGCTTTTAGTCTCCTCAGGGTTTAGAGTCTGCTCTCTCTCTCTGTATAAAAGCTGGAAGGTCCTTTTCAGTTTTTTTGCT
The DNA here is from genome assembly GCF_902635505.1 of Sarcophilus harrisii. Taxonomy (NCBI): domain Eukaryota; kingdom Metazoa; phylum Chordata; class Mammalia; order Dasyuromorphia; family Dasyuridae; genus Sarcophilus; species Sarcophilus harrisii. The sequence goes on from NC_045427.1 coordinate 255,150,173, forward strand.
CATTTTGTCAGAGAAGAATCAGAGACAAACTAGTAAAGAAAAAAAGAAAAAAACCCCAAATGGAATCTGCTTTTTTTGGGGGGAGGGGCTGGGTGGTATTACCAAGCTTCCCCTACAGACTGCGGGGGGCAGCAGCGAGGCACTAGCAGGACTGTGCTGCGCCTGCGCTCTGAGACTCTGAGAATGTGCTGAGACGCTGTGGGGGTAGGGTGGCCAGGTCCCGAGAAACTCCAGCTATTTGGGGTTTGGGGTAAAAACCTGGTGTTTTTAGCTTCTCTGTTGGGCTACTGACTTGCTGCCAGGGCAAAGTATCCAAGCTTGTAGCAAAGGTCTCCCCACAGATATGGCTGAGATCACACCCCAACCCGCTCCGGTCTGCTCGGCTGTGAGCTGCCAGCCAAGCTCTTGCTGCCGCTGCCCTCAGCCTGTGCCCGATCTAAAACCATCCTGCCCTCAAGCTAAAACAGACCTTTCCTGGTGAATCTCAAGGATGTCTTCTCTTAGTAACTATTTGTGGGTTTTTTTTTTTTCAGTCAAGCATTAATTCAGAGGCTTGTAATGAGATGGATTCTGAGAGAAAATGCGGAGCTTACACAGTTGTGTGCCTCCTCGCCACCATCTTGGCCAGAAGTCCCTATTTTTTCTAGATCATTAAAATATTTTCTTGGGAGGCTGATTGGTATCCTCTAATTTATTTATGATCTCGTTCTTTATGCCTAAATCATGGACCCATTTTGATCTTATCTTGGTATATGGTCTTAAGTGTGGACAGTCCATGCCTAATTTCTGCCTATTAATTTCAAGTTTTCCCAGCAGTTTTTGTCAAATGATGAATTCTTATCCCAAAAGTTATGATCTTTGGGTTTGTCAAACACTAGATTGCTATAGTTACCTATTCTGTCTTGTGAACCTAACTTATTCCACTGATCAACTAATCTATTTCTTAGCCAATACCAAATGGTTTTGGTGACTGCTGCTTTATAATATAGTTTCAGATCAGGTACAGCTAGGCCATCTTCATTTGATTTTTTTTTTTCATTAATTCCCTTAAGATTCTCGACATTTTGTTGTTATTTTTTCTAGATCACTAAAATATTTTCTTGGAAGTCTGATTGATATAGCACTAAATAAATAGATTAGTTTAGGGAGTATTGTCATATTTATTATATTCACTTAGCCTATGCGAGAGCAATTAATATTTTTCCAATTATTTCAATCTGACTTTATTTGTGTGAAAAGTGTTTTGTAATTTTGCTCATATAATTTCTGACTTTCCTTTGGTAGATAAATTCCCAAATATTTTATGCTGTCGACAGTTATTTTGAATGGAATTTCTCTTTGTATCTCTTGCTGCTGGATTTTATTGGTGACATATAAAAATGCTGAGGATTTATGTGGATTTATTTTGTATCCTGCAACTTTGCTAAAGTTGTGAATTATTTCTAATAGTTTTTAGTAGAATCTCTGGGGTTCTCTAAGTATACCATCATATCATCTGCAAAGAATAATAATTTGGTTCCCTCATTACCTATTCTAATTCCTTTAATCTCTTTCTCGACTCTTATTGCGGAAGCTACCGTTTCTAATACAATATTGAATAACAATGGTGATAGTGGGCAACCTTGTTTCACTCCTGATCTTACTGGGAAAGGTTCCAGTTTATCACAATTACACATGATGCTTACTGACAGTTTTAAATATATGCTTCTGACTAGTTTAAGGAAAAGTCCATTTATTCGTATACTCTCAAGTATTTTTAATTAGGAATGGATGTTGGATTTTGTCAAGTGCTTTTTATGCATCTATTGAGATGATCATATGGTTTTTGTTAATTTGGTTATTGATATAGTCAATAGTGCTAATAGTTTTCCTTATATTGAACCAGCCCTGAATTCCTGGTATGAATCCTACTTGGTTATAGTGTATTATCCTAGAGATGATTTTCTGTAATCTTTTTGCTAATATTTTATTTAAGATTTTTGCATCAATGTTCATTAGGGAGACTGGTCTACAATTTTCTTTCTTTGTTTTCATCCTACCTGGTTTAGGTATCAGTATCATGTCTGTGTCATAAAAGGAATTTGTTAGGAATCCTCCAATCCCTATTTTTTCAAATAGGTTATATAGCAATGGAGTTGATTGTTGTTTAAATGTTTGGTAGAATTCACATGTAAATCCATCTGGTCCTGGGAATTTTTTCTTAGGGAGTTGATTAATAGCTTGTTCTATTTCTTTTTCTGAAGTGGGACAATTTAACCAATTTACTCCTTCCTCTGTTAATCTGGACAAGCTATATTTTTGAAGGTATTCATTCATTTCATTTAAATTATCAAATTTATTGGTGTAAAGTTGGGCAAAATAACTCCTAATTATTGCTCTAATTTCCTCTTCATTAGTGAAAAGTTCTCTCTTTTCATTTTTAAGACTAATAATGCGATTTTCCTCTTTCCTTTTTCTAATCAAATTTACCAAGGGTTTATCTATTTTATTTTTTTTCCCATACAACCAACTCTTAGCTGTATTTATTAATTCACTTTCAATTTCTTTTTTTCTTTCAATTTTATTGATTTCTCCTTTTATTTTTAGAATTTCAAGTTTAGTGTTTGGGGGTTTTTAATTTGTTCTTTTTCTAGCTTTTTTAGTTGCAAGCCTAATTCATTGATTTTTCTTTCTCTATTTTATGCAAATAGGTTTCTAGAGATATAACATTTCCTCTTATTATTGCTTTGGCTGCATCCCACACATTTTGGTATGTCGTCTCATTATTGTCATTTTCTTGGGTGAAAATATTGTGTTTATGATTTGCTGTTTCACCCATACATTCTTTAGCATGAGATTATTTTGTTTCCAATTACTTTTTGTTCTATTTTCCCCTGGTTTTTTATTGAATGTAATTTATATTGCATAGTGATCTGAAAAGGCATTCACTATTTCTGCCTTTCTGCATTTGAATTTGAGGTCTTTAGGTCCTAATATATACTCAATTTTTGTATAGGTTCCATGAACTGCTGAGAAGAAAGTGTACTCCTTTTTCTCTATATTTAGTTTTCTCCAAAGATCTATTATACCTAACTTTTCTAGTGTTCTGTTTACCTCTTTTAATTTCTTTCATATTTATTTTGTGGTTTATTATGAGTATTATAGTTTTGCTGTCTGTTTCTTCTTGCAACTCTTTTAACTTCTCCTTTAGGAATTTAGATGCTATACTACTTCATGTTTATATGTTTAGTACTGATATTGCTTCATTTTCTATGCTACCCTTTAGCAAGATTTAGTGCCCTTCCTTATCTGTTTTAATTAGATCAATTTTTGCTTTTGCTTGATCTGAGATCAAGATGGCTACCCCTGCTTTTTTGATGTCATCTGAAGCATAGTAGATTCTGCTCCAGCCTTTTACTTTACTCCGTATGTATCACTCTGCTTCAAGTGTGTTTCCTGTAAACAACATATTGTAGGATTGGGGCTTTTAATCCATTCTGCTAATCTGGAATTATGACCAAGAAGTTATCAAACTGTGCATACCCTTTGATCTAGCATTGCTACTACTGGGCTTATACTCCAAAGAGATACTAAAGAAGGGAAAGGACTTGTATGTGCCAAAATTTTTGTGGCAGCCCTGTTTGTAGTGGCTAGAAACTGGAAAATGAATGGATGCCCATCAATTGGAGAAGGGTTGGGTAAATTGTGGTACATGAATGTTATGGAATATTATTGTTCTGTAAGAAATGACCAACAGGATGAATACAGAGAGGCTTTGAGAGACTTACATGAACAGATGCTAAGTGAAATGAGCAGAACCAAGAGATCATCATAAACTTCAACAACAATACTGTATGAGGATGTATTCTGATGGAAGTGGGTTTCTTTGACAAAGAGAAGATCTAACTCAGTTTCAGTTGATCAATGATGGAGAGAAGCAGCTACACCCAAAGAAAGAACACTGGGAAATGAACGTAAACTGTTTGCATTTTTGTTTTTCTTCCCGGTTTAATTTTACCTTCTGAATCCAATTCTTCCTGTGCAACAAGAGAACTGTTCAGTTCTGCACACATATATTGTATCTAGGAAATACTGTGGTATATTTAACATGTATAGGACTGCTTGCCATCTGGGGGAGGGGATGGAGGGAGGGAGGGGAAAAGTCGGAACAGAAGTGAGTGCAAGGGATAATATTGTAAAAAAACAAAAATTACCCTGGCATGGGTTCTGTCAATAAAAAGTTATAATTATTTAAAAAATATAAAAGAAAAAAAATTCAGACTGCTATCCACCTCTACTTTATGGGGAAGTTTACCCTATTCACATTTATGGTTAAAATGACTAATTCTGTATTTCCTGCCATCTTGTTAACCCAGTTTATGCTTTTTTTCTTTCTTTTTCCCCTTCCCCCCTTCCCCACTATTAAACTTATGAGCACCACTTGCCTCACGCAACTCTCACTTTTTAGGATCCATCCATCCTGTTTAGAGTCCTTCCCCTTTTCTTAAACCTTTCCCTTACAATTTCTGTATTCTCTTCTATTTATCCTATACTTTCCCATTTAGCTTTTTCCCTCCCACTTTTCAATGAGGTAGGAAAAGTTTCTTTTAAACTGAATATGTCTAATATTTTCTCTTTGAGCCAATTCTGATGAGTGTAAGATTCACACTATGATTATCCTCTTCCCTTCTTTCCCTCAGATATATAATAGGTTTCCTTTTCCTTTTTGTGAGATGTAGTACCTCCACTTTTCCCTTTTTCTGGTACAATTTCTTTTCAACCTCTAAATCCTTTTTTTATATTATAAGAATAAAACCAAATTATACATATACTCTTTACGTATAGCCAAAACAGAAATACAGTTCTCACAGGTTCTTTTTAACTTTTTATGCTTCTCTTGTGTCTTATATTTGGAGGTCAAACTTTTTGTTTAGCTCTGGTTTTTTCATCAGAAATAAATGGAATTCACCTATTTCATTGACTTTCCATCTTCTTCCCTGGAAGAAAATGCTCAATTTGGCTGGGTAAGTTATTCTTGGCTGTATACCAAGTCCCTTTTCCTTTCAGAACATCAGATTCCAGGCCCTTTGATTCTTTAATGTGGACGATGCTAGATCTTGAGTAATCCTTACTGTGATTCCATTGTATTTGAATTTTTTTTTCTGGCTGCTTGTAGAATTATTCCTTGGTCTGATAGTTCTGGAATTTAGCCACAATATTTCTTGGAGTTTTAATTTTGGGATCTCTTTCTATTTTACCTTTTATGACTTCTGGGCAGTTCTTTTTGATGATTTCCTGAAAAAAAGTGACTAGACTCTTTTTTTCATCATGATTTTCAGAAAGTCCAATAATCCTTAGATTATCTGTCTGAAATCTTTTTTCCAGTTCTGTTGTTTTCCCAAGTCGGTATCTAACACTTTTTCCATTTTTTCGGTTTTGCTTGACTGATTCTTTATGTCTCCTTGAGTCATTCATTTCCATTTGTTTAATTTTGATTTTAATGAATTATTTTCTTCATTTACTTTTTTATTATTATTAATTTTTTTTTTTGTAATTGTCCAATTGAGTTTTAATTAAGGTGTTTTGTTCTATGGAATTTTTTTTTCCCATGTTGTCAATTTTATTTTTTAAGGAGTTATTTTCTTTTTCCAATTCACAAATTCTGTTTTTCAGGGAGTTATTTTCTTTTTCCACTCTATCTTTTAATGAATTATATGCCCTATCCAGATCCTCTTTCCTTTCCCCATTTTTCTTCTAGCTCTCTTTTAAGAGCCTTTTTAATTTCTTCTATGAGAGCCTTATGTGGTGGGGACCAGATCATATCCACTTTGGGGTTTTCATTTAGAGACCAACTGTTTTTAGTCTCGTCAGGGTTTGAAATCTTCTTTCTTTCAGTATAGAAGTTATCTATAGTTTCCACCTGCTTTACCTTTTTACTCATTTTAACAAACAAACAAAAAAAGCTGCAGTTTGCTTTTGGAGCAATGAGGGCTTACCGAGCTTTCTTTGGCAAACAACAATTGGCAGTGAAATGGCAGTGGAAGGCAATGGCTGCACTGGGATCAGCTGGGATTAGCATTTGCACTGAGATTGTGCTGAGTCCCCCCCAGTGCTATGTAGGTGTGGCCAGGTCCCAGGAGACTCTAGTGTTTTGGTGTGTTAGTCTTTACCTCTGTGTTTATAGCTTCTGTGTTGATCTACTGGCTTGCTGCCAGAGCAGAGTAGCCAACACTATGGTAGAGTTGTCCCCACAGATTTTCTGCTGGCAGAGACCATACCTGCCCCCCCTGCCCCTGCCCCAACCCTGCTCAGCGTAAGCTATTCTCCATGTTCTCACTGTTCATCTACATGAGTCTGTGCCTGGCTGAGCTCCATTCCATCCTCGTGTATAAGCAAAAATAGACCTTTTCTGGTGAATTTCAAGATTATCTTTTGTTGGTAATTATGTTGCACTCCCAATATTCGTGGGTTCTGATAGTCAAGCAATAATTCAGAGGTTGTTTTGTAAAAATATTTTGAGGGTAGAGGAGAGCTCAGAAAGACATGTGTCCTTTCTGACATCTGGAAATGTTTTCCCATTATATATCTATTTTATAGATTGTTGTGATACAGGAGCCATCTGCCAGTGGCTGCTGGAGATCCAACCCAGACCTGTAGAATGGATCTCCTCATGTGAGAGGATGATACAAGGAAACTGAGGGGCAGTTGTTCTCTGACCTCTTCACTGAGCGGCTGTTGTGTTGTCTGACCTCCCTCCTGTTCCTTCTGTCTCTGATTTATTTCATTCCCAGTCTACAACACTTGTGTCAGCAAAGACTGCCTTGCAACTCTTTCAGATGTTATGATTCACAGCTGTGGAATCTCTCGGAGAACCGATCTGCCCCTTCACCTAGGCATGGTCCTTAACAATAGATAAGGAAATTAAGTAGCTAAAACTGGTATTTAACATGTGTACGGTTACCAGAGGGGTAGAAAAAGCAAACCATGTTAGAGATACATTGAAAAATATCACTCATTATTTTTGTGGTCATGCTTTGGTTTCATAAAAGGAAATTCTAAGCAGTAAATAGTCTATATTAAGCTAAATATAATACTTCTAAAACTTTCGCTAGCATTAACATAAAAACACTTGTATATAAGAGAAGATAATTGCTGTATCACTTAATTTTAAAGGATAAAGAAAAATAACAATGACATTGCCTGAAATATATTTAATATTATTTTTGCATGAAAATTGTTTAAGTACCATATAAAATATTTGCCAAGTATCGCCACATTTCCCAAGATAATAACAATAGTTTTTAGAATGGCAAGAAAACAAAGAAAATTTTATAACATACTACATAGTAAAATTTACTTTCTTGGGCCTCAGGCCAAGTGGACTGTTGCTAACTCATAAGACTTTTTAAAGAACTTGCACATTAGAAACTTAAAACTTGATTTTGTGATATTTATAATGTGAAGCTAATTTTAGCTAGGAGTAGTACATCTTTTTTCTCCTTTAAAATACAGATTTTGAACAACCATAAGTATTTCTTACCTCACAGAGATCAGATTCCACTTGATCCAGTGTTTTCCCAAGATGTTTATCTGGATTTAACCCTGACCAAAAAATGGGAGATTTTTTTCAGAATTTTGATTTTTAGAGATGAGTAATTTTAAATAGTTATTTGATAAATCCATGGGTTCTAAAATCAAAACAAGTCTCCTAACCACTCTTTTTAGCTTATGTTATATATTTGACATTGTTGTGATCAAAAAGTACACCTACCTAGCAAACATTATTAGTAATTATCTGGGGGAGGGCATGGGTGATCTCCCTTTCTTTTGCATTGCATGTCAACCAAATTATGAATTCTTGTTTTGAAAATTTTTATTTAATAATTCAAGTCAATTTAACAACTATAAACCATATGGCCATGATAGATAGTGATGATTCAAATTAACTTTCTTCCTTCAAGATACTAACTTTAGAAATATTGTACCACATACATAATTAGGATGCAAGGTAGAATATGACAGAGGTAAAAGTACATAAATGAAAATGAGAGAGGATGATCTTTTTCAGAGGGAGAAGTAAGAATCAAAGAAAACTACCACAGGAAAAAAATGGTGTCTCATCAGAGCCTCAGAGAAAGGAAAAATTTCAGTAGACAAGAGCTCATTCAGTAAATAAGGATTTATTAATCTTCTTCTGTAGGAACTGTGATAAACAATGAGAAGAAGAAAATCTAAAGTCAATCCAATATGAAAAAAATAACAAAAAAAACAAAAAAATTCTTAAAAATTTTTTTTTATTAAAACTTTTTATTTACAAAACATATGCAAGGGTAATTTTTCAACACTGACCTTTGCAAAGCCTTCTGTTCCAAATTATCCCTTCCTTTCCCCCACCATCACTCCTAACTGGCAGGCAGTACAATACATGTTAAATATGTTAAAATATATGTTAAATACAATATATGTATGCATATTTATACAGTTATCTTGCTACACAAGAAAAATTGTATTAGGAAGGAAAAAAAAATTGGCAAAGAAAACAAAATGCAAGCAAACAACAGAAACTGTGAGAATGCTATGTTGTGATCGACATTCAGCTCCCATGGTCCTCTCTTTGGGTGTAGATGTCTTACTTCATCACTGAACAATTGGAATTGGCTTGAATCATCTCGTTGTTAAAGAGAGCCATGATCATGGTGGACTTCCAGGGGCAGAGCCAAGATGGCAGAGAGGATACACATTTCTCTCTGACCTTCTTTACAACCCTCACAATAATTATGAAATCCAGCTTCTGAATTAGTTCTGGATGGGCAGAACCCACAAATATTGGGAGTGCAACAAATTTTCAGCAGAAGATAATTTCAAAGATTGCCAAAAATAGTCTGTTTCAATTGGAAACAGGAGAGAGCCAGCAAAGCATAAACAGCTGACCACAAAAGCCAGCGCAGACAGAGCCAGGCACTGGGGCAGAACAGTCTCATTGTAGCAGTGTGACTTCTTTGAGGCAGAGAATTGGAGGGAAAAAGAAGACCAGAGAAGGTCTGTTTCAATTGGAAAGGGGAGAGAGATAGCGAGGCCCAAGCAGCTGATCACAAACACCAGAGCAGACAGCTCAAAGCCTTGGGGCATTGCTGACAACTCCACATGGTAGAGCCAGCATGAGATGTGAATCAGCACTGACCCAGTGTAGCTGCAGTCACTTGGAAAACTTCTCCTTCCCTAAAGGCAGACCTTAACTTAACTTAATCAGTAAAAAAGTAAAGAGGACTCTTAACAATTGACAGCTTTTATGGAGAAAGAGAAGAACAGATTTCAAATCCTGAGGAAACCAAAGGCAGATTGTCTCTAGATGAAGCTCCAAAATGTGGAATAAACCTGGTCCTCATCACACAAAGCTCTCCTAGAAGAACTTAAAAGGGATCTTTAAAAAAGAACTAGAAGTAAAATGGGGAAAGGAAATGAAAGCCTTGCAAGAGAGTTTGGAAAAGGCAACACAAAATAGACATAATGAAATGGAAAAAGTATACAATTCATTAAAAGATAGATTTGATAAATGGGAAAAGAAAGCAACTCCCAGAAAAACAGAATTTGTGAAATAGAAAAAGAAAATAACTTCTTAAAAAACAAAATTTGTTTTTAAAATAGAAATAGAAATATAGAATAATAATTCCTGAAAAAACAGAATTTGTGAAATGGAAAAAAATTCCATAGAACTCATTCAAAAATTCAATTGGACAACTACAAAAAGAAGTTAAAAAAAATTAGTGAAGAAAATAACACACTAAAATTCAGAATTGAACAAATGGAAATGAATGACTCAATAAAGCAACAAGAATCAGTCAAGCAAAACCAAAAAAAAGAAAAAGAAAAAGAATAAAAATGTGAAATAACTAATGGGGAAAACTACTGATCTGGAAAATAGATCTAGGAGAGACAATCTAAGGATTATTGAACTTCCTGAAATACACGATGAAAAAATGAGCCAAGACAAATCATCAAAGCGAACTGCCCAGATGTCATAGAATCAAAGGGTAAAAGAGACATTGAAAGAATTCATCGATCAAGTACAGAAAGAGATCCCAAAATTAAAACTCCAAGAAATATTATGGCTAAATTCCAGAACTATCAGACCAAGGAAAAAAATACTACAAGCAGCCAGAAAAAAACAATTTAAATACCGAGAAGCCACAATAAGGATCACTCAGGATCTAGCAGCTTCCACATTAAAGGATTGAAGGGCCTGGAATCTGAGATTACAAAAGGCAAAGGAATTTGGTAAAGTATGGTATTTGATTGGAGATTTTAATTTGTTCTTTTTCTGGCTTTTTTAGTTGCAAACACAATTAATTTTCTCTTTCTCTAGTTTATGCAAATAAGCCTCTAGAGATATAAAATTTCCTCTTATTACCACTTTGATTGCATCTCACAAATTTTGATATGTTGTCTCATTATTGTCATTCTTTTAGATGAAATTACTGATTGTGTCTATGATTTCCTATTTCACCCATCCTTTCTTTAGAATAAGATTATTTAGTTTCCAATTACTTTTTATTTTCCCCTGGCCTTTCATTGAAAGTAATTTTTATTGCATCATGATCCAAAAAAAATGCACTTACTATTTCTGCTTTTCTGCATTTCATTTTGAGGTCATTTATGGCCTAATAAAAGGTCAATTTTTGCAAAGGTTCCATGAACTGCTGAGAAGAAAGTGTACTTCTTTCTTTCTCCATTCAATTTTCTCCAACGATTTATCATACCTAACTTTTCTAATATTCTATTTACCTTTTTTAACTTCTTTCTTGTTTATTTTGTGGTTCAATTTATCTAGTTCTGAGAGAGCAAGATTAAGATTTCCTACTATTATGGTTTTGCTGTCTATTTCTTTTTGCAACTCTCTTAACTTCTCCTTTAGTAATTTAGATACTATACCACTTGGTGCATATATGTTTAGTATTGATATTGCTTCATTTTCTATACTATCTTTTAGCAAGATATAGTGCCCTTCCTTACCTCTTTTAATTAAATCAATTTTTGCTTTTGCTTGATCTGAGATCAGGATGGCTACCCCTGCTTTTTTTTACTTCACCTGAAGAATAATTGATTCTGCTCTATCCTTTTACCTTTACTCTGTATGTATTGTTTTGCTTTAAATGTGTTTCTTGTAAACAACATATGGTAGGATTCTGGCTTTTAACCCATTCTGCTATCTGCTTACGCTTTTTGGGAGAGTCCACTCCATCCACATTTACGGTTAAAACTATTAATTCTGTATTTCCTGCCATCTTATTACTCCAGAATTATACTTCTCTTTTTCCTTTTCCCCTTTTCCTCCTCCTCATTATTTTGCTTATGACCACTACTTGTCTCAAGCAGTCCTCCCATTAGAGACCCTAGCCTTTCTTATACCTTTCCCCTACTATTTCTGTTTTCACTTCTACTTGTCCTATTCTTTCCCCTTTCTGCTTTCCTCTCCCACTTTTCTATAAGGTGAGAGAATTTTCTTGGTGAAACCAAAATGATTAATATTCTTTCTTTGAGTCAAATCTGATGAGAGTAAGATTCATACAATGTTCATTACCCTCCCTTATTTCCTTTAATTATAATAGGTTTTCTTTGCTTATTCCTGAGATGTAACTTTTTTCATTTTACTTCCACTTTCCTCTTTTTCCTGTACAATCCCTAGCTGAAACTTGAGTTGATGCACTGAGGTCCCAAGCATATGAGGCTAAATAGCAATTGGACGATACTCTATTAATATATGCTTGGAGAAAGAATGGCCCCGTCCACTCTCTGTGCAAGTTTTGATGTGTTATATAGGAAATGACATAGAGACGATTGGGAAGGGAGGAGAGAGAGAGGCAAAGAGACTGCTGCTCCGGTTTGTGTTGTGACTACTCTCACTTTCTATCGCCATTCCCCCTTCACCTCTGCAAAGAATAAAGATCGAGAATTTTCCCTTAACCTGAATTCCTGACTCTGGCTGATTTTAAAATACGCAGTCTTCACAAATCCCCCTTTCACTTCTAGTTTCTTTTTTATATTATAAAGTAAAGTCAGATTAAACATGCACTCTCTATGTATAATCCATAACAGAAATACAGTTCTCAAGAGTTCTTTTCTTTTTACCTTTTTATGCTTCTCTTGAGTTCTATATTTGGAGGTCAAATTTTTTGGGTAGCTCTGGTCTTTTCATCAGAAATAAATGGAATTCACCTATTTCATTGAATGTCCATCTTCTTCCCTGAAAGAAAATGTTTATCAAGGTAAATTATTCATTCCAAGTTCCTTTGCCTTTCAGGATATCAGATTCCAGGCCCTTTAATCCTTTAAGGTGGAAGCTACTAGGATCCTGGGTAATCATTATTGTGACTTCTACATATTTGAATTGTTTCTTTCTGGCTGCTTGTAATACTATTTCCTTGATTCGATAGTTCTGAAATTTAGCCACAATATTCCTTGGAGTTTTAATTTTGGGGTTTCTTTCAGTAAGTGTTTAGTGAAGTCTTTCAGTAGCTATCTGACCTTTTGATTCTATGACATCCAGGCAGTTCTCTTTGATGATTTCCTGAAAAATAGTGTCTAGGCTCTTTTTTTCATCATGATTTTCAGGGAGTCCAATAATCCTTAGATTGTCTCTTCTAGATCTATTTTCTAGGTATTCTTCCAATTAGGTGTTTTACATTTTTTGGGTTTTGCTTGACTGATTCTTCTTGTCTCCTTGAATCATTCATTTCCATTTGTTCATTTCTGCATTTTAGTGAATTATTTTCTTCATTTACTTTTTTCTTCTTTTACTTCTTTTTGTATTTGTCCAATTGAATTTTTAAATGAGTTGTTTTGTTCTATGGAATTTTTTTCCATTTCACAAATTCTGTTTTTTAAGGAGTTATTTTCTTTTTCCATTTCACAAATTCTATCTTTCTGGGAGTTGTTTTCTTTTTCCATTTTATCAAATCTGTCTTTTAATTAGTTATATGCCTTTTCCAAACTCTCTTGCAAAGTTTTCATTTCCTTTCCCTATTTTTTCTTCTAGCTCTCTTTTAAAATCCTTTTTAATTTCTTCTAGGAGAACCTTGTATGATGGGGACCAGGTCATATCACCTTTGTGGGCTTCATCTAGAGACAATCTGCTTTTAGTCTCCTCAGAGTTTGAAATCTATTCTTTCACCATAAAAACTACATAGCTCTTTTTGCTTTTTTACTCATTTAAAAAAAAAAGTTAAGGTCTGCTTTTAGGGCAGGGGAGGTTTTCCAAGTTTCCTCTATAAGCGGCAGGAGCTACGCTGATTTAGTGCTGACTCACTCCAGGTGATGGGTGAGCATGGCCAGGAACCATGAGATTCTGGTGTTTGGGGGTTCATTCTTTACATTTTGTGTTTATAGTGGATGTTTTATAACTTCTCTGCTGATCTACTGGCTTGCAGCCAGGACAAAATAGCTAACACTGCTGTATATTCTTCTCCATAGATTCTCTGCCCTTTGGAGTCTGCACCACACCAGTTCTGTGCTGTCTTCACTAGCAGTCTGCTTGAGCTTGGCCCACCTCTCTCCTTGGCCGATTGAAATAAACCTTTTCTGACAATCTTCAAAATTATCTTTTGCTGGTAATTTTTTACACTCCCAATGTTTGTGGATTCTGCTGGTCCAGAGCTAATTCAGAGGCTGGATTTGTTAATTAATCTGAGAATCATGGGAGAAGGTCAGAAAGAATTGTAATTCTTCTCTGCCATTTTGGCTCTGACCTACCACCCCAAATTCTTATGCAAATAAGCAATCAAGCAAAACTTATCTACCCAATACCCATGTCCAAAAATGTATATCTTTGTACCTTATGTCCAAAACCTCTCTCTCAGCTTCATCATAGGTCTTTCAGAAACAAGAAGCATTGATCCTAACTTCTTAAGTCTCTTAAAATTGTTTTTCTCTAAAATGTTTCTGGCCTTGTATAAATTATTCTCCCAATTCTACTTGACTCTGCATAATTTCATACTATCTAGGATTCTCTGAAATAAATTTTTTTCATTTCTTACAGCAAACTTTATAATCTCAAAAACTCATTCAATATTACTAATCATTTACAGAACACATTATATTTTCTAATTTTTCTAAAATTTCTGGTAAGACATAAGAATTCATGTTGATGCTTAGTAAGTATTTTTAATGATGAATTTCTGATTATATTCTGATATACATGTTATACTGCAACTTATTTGAAATGATATAATTTCTCAAAAGCACTTATTTTAGCTAACAGTGACTAGTACGACTTATCTGAATGATGGAGTCATAAACAGTAGAAGGAAAGGACTTAAAAGTTATGAAGTGTATATGTAAACCTGACAAGTGAAAAGATTTGGATTCCTCAGATTCAGAATATTAAGGAATAGAGAAATAGCTACACCTACCTTAACCTTATTTAATTACAATATTTATTAAAGACTATCCCCAGACCCATACTGGGGAACGTAGACAAGCATATAAACACTTATACAAAAATAATTCAACAGGATACATGCTTATTTTTGCCTTGATTCTTTCAATTTGTTTCTTCTCTAATCTGAGGAAATAATGCTGGTCGTATGACAACTTCTAATAAGTTGATACTATTTAGATTAAAAACCCCAAATCAAATGGCCTATAATTTTGGAAATTCACTTCACTATAGGACTACTCTTTATATTTGAAAGTACCCTCAATCCTAACAACTTCTCTCTGTTCCTGGTTGATTAATCCTACAATCCCCATTTTAAAGAGGCAACCCAGATAACTACAAGTTCATTCTTCCCCAAGCTATGCTGCTGACCTATCTCCAAAGAAATTTTTCTGCCACAGGCACTCTCCATCTTCTTCTTCTTTGCTCTCTTTCATGTGTTATCTTCTTCTATTAGAATGGAAGCTCTTTGGGGCAAATATCTTTCTTTCTGCATATGCATGTACTCCTAGCTCTTAGTAAAATACTTAGTACATAACAAATACTTATTGACTGAATTCTGTTAAACAAAGTAACAATGTAAAACAGAGAATTGGGAAGTCACCTTTAATATTCCATTCATGAGTAGTAGGTAAGATGAGTTTTTGTTAAAAATTCCTTGAAATAGGCTGAATACCTTAAAAAGATAGAAGATATCCAAATCACTAGTATTAAAAATGAAAAGGATGAAAATGCCTCTAACAGAGATTAAATTAAAGCAATTATAATGAGTTGTTCTGCCCAATTATATGTCAATAAAGTTAACAATTTAAGTGATATGGAAGTATATTTGCAAGAAGATAAATTGCCTAGATTAATCTAAGAAATAGGATATCTTTTAGAAAAAGAAATTGAATACACTATTAATGTGCTTTGTATGAGAAAAGTAACAGGTCCAAATGGATTTACAAGTGAATAATATCAAACATTTAAAGACGAACAAATTCCAATGTTTAATTTATTTAATTATGTGGAATAATAGGTAAAGAAGGGATTCTACTAAACTCTTTTAATGAAAGAAATAGGATACTAATACTAAACAGGGAGAAAAAAACAAAAGTATAGATAGATTTCATTAATAAATATGGATGCAAGCATTTTAAATATAATACTAACTAAATGTTTATAGCAATACATTACAAGGATTATGCATAATGAACAAGTGGGATTTATACCAGAAATTCAGGAATGGTTTAAAATACGGAAAACATAAAAGATTACATCAATTACAAAATTGAAAAAAAATTCACATGATGACATCTATAGATGCCAAAAAGCTTTTGATAAAGTTCAAAATTATTTTCTATTAAAAACATTTGAAAGTATGGATATAAATGATTTTTTCCTTAAATTGATAAAAACCACCTAAAACCATCTACAAGTATTATTTGTAATGGGGATATACTAGAAACCTTCCCAGTATGATCAGCTGTGAAACAATGATGCCCACTGTTACCAAGATTATTCAGTATTGTATTGGAAATCCTAGCAATAGCAATGAGAAAATGAAAAGAAATTGAAGGAATCAACAAGGAATGAGGTGATAAAACTATCTTGTTTTGCAGTTAATAAGATGATATTCATGGACAATCCCAAAGATTCAACTAAAAAAATTAACTGAGGCAATAATTTTAACAAGGTATCAGGATATGAAATAAATCCATATAAATCATCATCATTTCTGTAATGCCGGAGAAACTGCGCAAGACAGAGTAGAGAGTATTTAATAATTTATTAAATGGAGAGATATACTGGGACCAATGGATCCATGTTTGGTCCCAGGGCTGAATGAGACTATAGTCTCCAAGAATCCAGCCTACAATCAGAGTTTTCAATGACATGTATACACATGGCTCAGATACAGAGGGTAGACTGAGGCAGGGGCAGAGTCAGGGTACTGACACCGGGAATGGGACTCTGAAAGGGTGCGGTGACCCCCTTTTTGGAGATGGGATGACATAATCGGGGAAGGCACCCTGGACATGGGGTGATGCATCTTGATAAGACAGTATCTGACTTTCCAATAGCTTGAGATGGAGAAAAGCATTCTGATGTTCTAAAACAAAAGATCTTTTATTCTTATCAAGTATTCTGATAAAGAGGGAGGTTTTGCAGTACTGAGAAACAGGGAAATTGAGGCAGGACTGAGTCAAGATAATTAGAGAAACTGAGTCAAGACAATAAAAGAGAACTGTGGCATAACATTTCTATATATCACAAACAAAATTCTGCAAGAAGAGATAGTAAAAAAAATAGACCACTTAAAATAGCTTTAGACAGTATAAAATATTTGGGAGTATAACTATCAAAACAAACCCAGGAACTATGTAAACAAAATTGTTTTCAAAAATTTATTTAAATAAAATCAGATTTAAATAATTTGAAGAAATATTAATTGTTCACAGGTATGCTGGGCCAATATAAGAAAGTGACACTTTTACCCAAACTAATTTATATATCTAACATTATCCCACTTAATTGACCAAAACATTATTTTACTGAATTAGAAAAAATAATAGCACAATTCATTTGGAAAAGTAAAAAAAGACTATCAAAAGAAAAATGAAAAAAATACAAAGGAAGGAGATTTAGCAATACCAGATCTTAAACTATATTAGAAGGCAGTAATTATCAAAACTATCTCGTACTGCCTAAGAAATAAAAAGTTAGGTCAATGGAATAGAATAGACATACAATTTATATCAGCAAATAAACACAATTACCTTGTTATTTGACAAATGTAAAAGCTTAAGCTTTTGGGACAAGAATTCATTTCTTTGGTAAAAATGCTAAGAAAACTGGAAAGCAGTATTGCAGAAATTGGGCATGGACTAGTTTCTCACACATTTACTAAGGTAAGATCAAGTAGACACATGAGCCTTAAAGATTTTACTAGAAAATTAAAACATGAACCATTTATCAAAGTTGTGGATAGGCAAACAGTTTATAAATGACTATGATAGAGAGCAAAGTATAATTCTGATTACATTAAATTAAAGTTTTAATTTTTAATTAATTTAGATAATATGATATATATATAATAATAACTTAATTTTAATTAAAAATAAAAATTACACAAATAAAATAAATGTAAACAACATCAGAAAGAAAGTAGAAAATTGGAGGGGGGGAAATTTGTATGGACAGTTTTTCAGAAAAAGGTCTCATATCTAAAATTGTCAAATCTATAAGAATATATTATTCACCAAATGATAAATGGTGAAAGAATATGAAACTGGTAGTTCTCCAATGAAGAAATCAAAACAATTTATAGCCATATGAAAAAATGTTCTAAATCATCATTGATTAGAGAAATGCCGATTAAAACAATCTTGAGGTATCATTTGACACCTACCAGACGGGCTAAAATGATAGAAGAAGAAAATGACAAATGTTGAAGAAGATATAGAAAAAGTGGGACACTAATTCATTGTTAATGAAATTGTGAAATGATCCATTTTGGATAGCAATTTGGAATTATACCTAAGGAATTACTGAATTACCTATACCCTTTTACCCAGCAATACCAGTACTTGGTTTATTTCCAAAGATGATTGTGGAAAAAGGAAAGAAACTATATGTTCTAAAATGTTTATAATAGCTCTCTTTGCGGTAGCAAAGAACTGGAAACTGCAAGGTTGCCCATCAGTTGGTGAATGGCTGAACAAATTCTGGTATATGATTGTGATGGAACATCATGGTGCTATAAGAAAAGATAAGCTCAATGATATCACTATAACATGGAAAGACTTGTATGAAATAATAGAGTGAAATGAGCAGAACCAAGAGAACAATGTATATAGTAACAGCAATATTTTTTAAAAAATAATTGAGTTAAATATATTGTATACTATAAATATCCAAATTTATTAGAAAGGATATATAAAGAAAGACATTATCTGCATCCAGAGAAATAACTGATAAATAGAAGAATGAATAAAATAATTTTGCAAATATATATCTATTTCAGTCTCATGGTAGCTATCTTGGGGAAAAAATAAATTTACATGATAATTTTATTGCACATTTAAATTCATCTTTTTTATTGTACTATGTTATGGAAAATCTTGTTTTATTCCACAAATGAAAAATTAAAGAAAGTTAACAAAAAGAGTCAGAGTCAAGATGAAAGATAGATAGTAAGCAGGGGTGATGTGCTGATGAGGTCCATTCACCTACTCCTCTAAACAGATCTAGAAAATACACTAGATCTAATCTTGAGGAGGAAATCCAGGGTGGAAAAAAAAGCCATGGTGAGTTATTTCTCCAGCTCTGCACTATGTAAGGAGACAAGCAAGGAGATATGAGGACACTTCATATCTGAGCATACACCTCAGCATTTAGGGAGAGGATGTATATTGAGGCAAGAGTGGTCTCAAATCCAGATGGGACTAATCTCAGATCCATTCTGGGGCACTACAACAGGGACAGGTTAGAAGTGCCAACTTTGTCACTCACTACCCAGTACTGGATCAAAGATCCATGGTGGTCTGAGAAGAGGAAGCTAGCTGCACAGAGTCTTATTTTTAATATCTAGTCTAGCCAGGAGAATATAGGAGAGCAAAAATATCAGATCAACAAGGAAGCTTCAATTTTGCCGCTCTGAATCAAGAAATTTCTCTAGCTTGGTGATGGGGAGTCAGAAGGGGGTCTCTAACAGCAGGCTACTTTTTTTTATTGTAGCTTTTTTATTTACAAGATATATGCATGGGTAATTTTTCAGCATTGACAACTGCAAAACATTTTGTTACAATTTTTCCCTCCTTTCCCCCACCCACTCCTCCAGATGGCAGGTTGACCAATACATACTATATATATTAAAGTGTATGTTAAATACAATACATGTATAAATGTCCACACAGTTATTTTGTTGTACAAAGAGCATCGGGCTTTGAAATAGCGTACAATTAATCTGTGAAGGAAATAAAAAATGCAGGCGGCCAAAAATAGAGGGATGGGGAATTCTATGTAGTGGTTCATACTCATTTCCAGAGTTCTTCCACTGGGTGTAGCTAATTCAATTCATTACTATTGGAACTGATTTGGTTCACCTCATTGTTGAAAAGGGCCACATCCATCAGAATTGATCATCATATAGTATTTTTGTTGAAATATATAATGATCTCCTGGTCCCAGCAGGCTACTTTGCATAGACCTAAACCCAAATTAGAAATTTACAGAGTTCAAACCAGATGGCAGCAATCAGATTTTGCCCTGGATCAGACTACTTTGAGAAAACTAAGTGTGCAAATCCCTGGCATGTTCCTGAGATCCTAGAATAACCAAACACCCAATACTCCAAAAGATCAGCAAAAAGACCAGCTGAGATCTTCCCTCCTGAATTGTGACAGAGCCCATCCCTAAATAATGGACAATAAATAAATAACTCCATTATAATAAGCCACTATGATAGCAGTATACTCAAGACATAAATCCAGAAGATAATTCCAATTATACTCAAATAATACCTCAAAGAAAAATATGGGAGAGACACAAATTCAACTAGAATTCCTCAAATATATGGAGTAAGAGCTTTTTAAAAAGTTTAAAATTTTTTAATAAATAGAATTAGTGCACTTGAGAAAAAATTGGAAAAGAAATGAGTTAGAAATGAGAAGAATGAATCTGAAAAGTAATTAGCAGTTTAGTTCAAAAGGTACAAAAATTTCAAGATTTTGTGTGTGTGTCTGTATATGTGTATATATTATAAATTCTGATGAACATAATGATTAATCATTAATTCCTGAGGATTTATAATATGCTACCCACCTCCTGACAGAGACATGATGAACTCAGTGCATATTTAGATACTTCTTTTAGACATCTTCAATATAAAAATTTGTTCTGATTAACTATGCAAAATAATTTTGTTATTAAAAAAAAGTCTGTCTTTCTCAATAGAGAACAGAAAGAGGGGAGTGGGAGGAAGAGAATTTTTTTTAAATTTAAAAACTGAAGTGCACTTTGAACAGAGGTATAAATCATTGGGCTACTATAGACATAAAAACAATGTACCATCTAAGTATGTCAAGGTAAAATTATCATTGCTTTTCATAGTTACCATGGTGAGATCTTCAGGTTTTTGACATTTATATTTAGTAGCTTTACTGAAAGATTTCTGTGAGAAATTGCTAGTGGGATATCTGTTGCTATTAGTAACTGCCACAGGCTTTGGCAGGTAGAGTTACCAAAACTATTATTTTGTAGGGGTTATTTGTGGTAACAAGAAAGGTTGCAGGATCTTTTCTAATGCTATTATTCCTAAACCTTCTATTGGTGATCTTCCCTTTTCTATTAATTTCAATAGAAATAGTAAAAGCAGCTGTTACAGAAGTACTTCCTGAAACGAAGGAACATTCTCTGCTTGTACATGGCACTTGAGGAGAGGGGTTCAAACTCAAAAAGCTCAAGTGGGAAGAGTGTAAACTTATTGTTCCTCTTACTGGAAATCCTTTTCTTCTTTTCTGGAGACTGTGAAGTTCTTAGTTAGGCTTCTCTGCTGGCCTCTGTTGGTTGCTATAGGATCTGTAGGATCCTGAAGTTGCTTTTCTTCTACATGTCTAATTTGTCTCTCAGTTTTCAATAGTGGCTACCATTAGCTAGTGCAATTGGATGACAGTTTGAAAACTCCCACCATCTGTGGGACCTTTTAGATGGCTCTAATAAATGAAATTCCTAAATTCAGTTGCACTCTCAGAGTATAGAGCAAAGAGACAAAGATGTTCTATCTATACCCCCCTCTGCCTCCAAAGGGGAGAGGCTTAGCTGGAACTGTTGTGCCACAAGCCAGGCCTGTTCTTAGAATCCTGGAACTCGAGAATTCAAAACCTGCTTGCTGCTTTATTCACAACCCCACAAGGACTACACGACATTTCTGCGTGGCATCAGCTGCTCTCATCCAATTATCAAAGTACATCATCCTTTCCAAATTGATTAGGAAAGCCTTCGCACCTAGTTTATACCTTTAATCAACTGAGCCAATAAAGAAGTTTATGCCTTTTGTGATTATATTAATTGGGGTAATGGACAGTAACCTCATACCTAGCTTTTGTTAGATTGATTTATTTAATTTCTTTAACTTACCATGTATTACCAGCATCTTTGTTTCTACTGAGAGAACTTTTCTAAGAGTTTTCATAATGTTTTTCCTTCTCTTTTCTCCCTCCTCCTAAGGTCTTTTTGGTCAAATCCTTCTCCTGTGGGCTTAAGACCTTCTTTTCCTTCTACAACTTCTTGCCATTCCCATCCAAAGTTACCCTCCAAAAATTCAGGCTTTGGCCTTCCTCACAATTTTGAAACTATTTTAATCCCTCAAAATTCTTCTTCTTCCCATTTTAGTTCTTTTTATACAAAACAAAAAACAAGAATATTTTTTCTCCAGAGATTTGCCTTTTCCTCATTACCTTTCTCCTCCTCCAGTTGAGAAGGCAAGAAAAACAAAATCTGTTACAAAAATGGATAATCAAGTAAAACAAATTCCCATCATGACCATGTATTAAAAAATATGCTTCAATCTTGGATTTATTCTGAATCCATTATTTTTCTATCTGGAGATGGGTAGCAATGCTTCATCATGAATTCTGATTAGTCATTGTTTGATCAGAGTGCCTAACCCTTTCAAAGTAGTTTATCTTTACAATATCGTTAATGTATAAGTAATTCTCTTGGATCTATTCACTTTATTCTGCATCAAGCCGAACAAATCTTCTCAGGTTTCTCTGAAACTGTTTCCTTTACCATTTCTTATAATGTATAGTATTCCTTCCTATTCATTAACAACTTGATCATTGTTTCTATTTCCCAATTAAGAGATACTTCTTCAGTTTCCAATTCCTTGCTACCACAAAAACAAACAAACAAACAAAAAAAACCATCATTTTTTTTTTTTTGTACATATGTGGGTCCTTTTCTTTTTTTCTTTTTTGAGTACAGACTTAGTAATGGTATCACTGGATCAGACACTTGGTAAGCATTTTACAAATGTTATTTCATTTTATCTTTACAACAACTCAAAAGCCAAGTAATATTATCCCTATTTTACAGATGAGGAAACTGAGGAACACAAACACAAGTTCAGTGATTTGCCCAAGATCACAGTTAGTATCTGAGGTTGGATTTGCACAAATATGTTCCCTGACTCCAGGCCTATTGCCTTATCCATTGTGTCACCTAGCTACCCCTAATAGTTTTGAAGTTATTATTCTAAATTACTTTTCAGAACTGTGGGACCAGTTTACAACTCCAACAAGAGGCCCATTTTCCCTGCTGCTCTTCTAACATTTTCCTTTATTATCAACTTTGCCAATGTGATATGCCAATGTGATCAAGTGGAACCTCAGAGCTTTAATTTATATTTCTCTAATTGTTAGTGATTTAGAACATTTTTTTTGTCCATGTGGCAATTGGCAGCTTGGATTTCTCCCCTTGGAAATGGCTATTGACTATTTACTATTAAAAATGAATTTAACTCATAAATTTGAATCACTTCCTGATATCAGAAACATGACCTTTACCAAAGAAACTTGTGTTTTTTTTTTCTATTGTAATTTTATGTATCTCTTGCTAATAGAATGGAAGTTTTTTTTTTTCATCTTAATAATTTTGGACCAATATTGCCCATTGTGTTTCCCTTTCATTTTTCTGCCTTATGCCTTCTTCATTTCTACTATTTTTAGCGTGATAGTCATTGAATACATGGGTCTATTTTTTTTTTTCATCCTATCTCTCACTCACAGTCCTATCTCAATGCCTTCTCATCATTGTGCAGAGCACCTATATATATACATATATATATATATTATATATGTATATATATAAAAATAACAAATTCTTTCCACTGACAAAGATCAGCAACTTATATGAAGCTTACTTGCCAGTTATTGTAGCCTTCAAGGGCTGTCTAAGTCACCTTAAATGACTTGCTCAGGGCCACATAGCTACTTGTATCATAAGGAAGACTAAAACCCAGACAGATTGTTCCGACTCCAATCTTGGCTCTCTGGCCAAAAGATCACATTATCTTTCTCTCTATTTCTTTTTGTTGCATTAAGTAGACCAACTGAGTCTTGAGTAATGCTATAAAGTGTCTGGAAAAAATTTGTCACAGGCCTGCCAGGCATGATAGTAGCATCATGCAAACACGTGTTCCTGCAAAAGTACTTTGGAAGAAATAAAAAATTTAGTCACACCAAATAATAATTAAGAGACAGAGAGAAATAAAACGAATACCTTTATCTGCCCATTCCAGGTTGGCAAAAGGGGACAATTTGAAGTTTCTAGAGTATCCAGGATACAAACTTAGATAATCAGAGTTACAGACTATAGTCATAACTTCAGATAAGAGCTTATCAATAAGATTTACTGGAACAACAGGAAGAAACAAGAAATTCTAAAAGGATATTAGAAATCTAGAAAGATGTTAAAAATCTAGAAGAAAGAACTGGAAATCCCTATGGAAAAGCTAGAATGGGTGTGATAGGGCTGAGAATAATAAGCAGGAAAGAATGAGATGAGAAGAGGGATAATTTTCTTTTAAATGGCAATAAGATATGACAAATACAGAGTGAGAAGCTACAGAATTAACAGTCTTCAAAGGATGTAGCAAAGAAGTTGGCTGGGTCTGGGTTGCTCCATTATTTGGAGAAAGAAAATGCTGAGATTTTTTTTTCCTTTTTTAAAAAAATAATATTTTACTATTTTTCCCAAGTACATGTAGAATTTTGAGTTCCAAATTCTCTCTCTCCCTCTCCTCTCCACTCCTTGAGGTGATACACAATTTGATATAGATCATACATATATAATCTGAAAAAAAAGAGAGCAAAAAAACCCCACCTAAAACAACCCAACATAAAAAAAAAAAAAAAAAAGTGAAAAATAGTATGCTTCAATGTACATTCAGATTCCACCATTTTTTTTCTCTGGAGATGAATAACATTTTCCATTATGATACCTTTCGAATTGTTGTGGGCCATTGTATTGCTGAGAATATCTAAGTTATTCACAATTGATCATTATACATTATTGTCATTACTGTGTACAATATTCCGCCCTGGTTCTGTTTCCTTTGCATCAGTTCATGTAACTCTTTTCCAGTTTTTTTTTTTTTCTGAAATCATCTGCTCATCATTTCTTATGTCACAATAGTATTCCATTACAATCATATATCACAGTTTGTTCAATCATTTCCCCAATTCATAGACACTCCTTCAATGTTCAATTCTTTGTCATCACAAAAAAAACAAAAAAAAAAACAAAACCCTGTTGTAAATATATAAATAGGTCCTTTTCGGGGGATCTCTTAAAGATACAGACTTAATAGTAGTATTAATGCTGGGATTTTCAAAGTTAATGATGAAAAATAGTGGGAAGAAATACTATTAGCACTGTATCTCAAATTATTCTTCAAAGAATAAAAAGAAGGTAAAAATGGGCAATTTTGATTAAACTTAAAAGTCTTTCCACAAACAAAATCAATGCAATGTAAATTAGAAGGGAAACAATTAATTAGAAGAAAAAATCTTTTGTGTCAAGTTTCTTTGACAAAAGTTTACTATTTAAGACATAGAAGAAATATATTTAAGAACATAATGTCTACCATTTCTATCAGATAAATAGACAAAGAATAGAAAGAAAGATTTCTCAAAGGAATAAATCTGTCAACAAATACTTGAATAACATGCTTCAAATTATTAAAAATATAAAAATGAAAATTCAAATAATTGAATCTCTAATCTCATACCTATCAATTTGGCAAAAATAGAAAACGATTATTGTTGGATATGTGGGGGGGGGGAGACAGAAAAATTGGTGCACTGTTGGTGAAACTATGAATTGATTTAACTACTATGGGATATAATTTGGAACAATGTCCAAAATATCACTAAACTTGTTTATCCTTTTCCCTCATGATAAACACTATTTGGCCTATAGTTTTTTTGCTCTCTATAAAGAAATAAAAAAAAAAGACAATATTTATAGAAAAATATTTCTAATGACTCTTTTTCTGCACTAAAAAAACCCTGAAAACAATGAGTATGCCCATCAATTAGGGAAAGCCTGAAGAAATCATGGAATACAAATGTAATGAAATATTAGTATGTGATAAGTCATGAAAAAAAATAATGGCTTCAGAGAAATCTTTGGAGATTTGTATGAGTTAATGAAGAAATGAGCAGAACACTATTGAGAAAAACAATTTTGAAAAACTTAAGCACTTTCATTTATGAAATCTAATCAATGAAATGACCAACCCTGAGTACAGAGGACTCATGATATTTATGAGTCCTCTGTACTAAGGGTTATTTAATATTCTGTCTATGGGGTAACAGTGAAAGTAAAGCAAGAGGAACATATTTTTGTTTATTCAAAATATGTGAGTTTATTTAACAACATTGTTTAAAGTATTGTGTTGTTGTTTACTAATTGGCATTATCAGCAATGGGACATATTGGGGAAGCAGGTGGTCAGAAGCAAAACACTTTTGGGGAGGGCAGGTTTAGAGAGAGAGAATAGAATAAGCAAGGGGGAAATTCAGTTAGCAATAATAATTGTGAAAAGAATTTTGAAACAAGTTCATCTGATGAAGGCCTCATTTCTCAAGCGTATAGGTAATTCAGTCAAATTTATAAAAAATAAGTGCCATTCCCTAAATGACAAATGATCAAAAGATATGAACTATGCTCAAAGGAGTAAAAAAAATTATGCATATTCTTTGATCTAGCAATATCAATAATAGATATGAATCCCAAAAGAGGTTTAAAAAAAAGGAAAAGGACCTATACATTAAAATAATATTTATAGCATCTCTTTCCTCAGAGCAAAGAATTGGAAATTGAGAGGATGCCTATCAACAGGGGAGTGGCTTAATAAACTGTGGTATGTGACTGTGATAGAATATTATTGTTCTCTGGGAAATGATGACCAAGATTCAGAAAAAACCTGGAAAGTCCTCCATAAACTCAAACATAGTGAAATTCATTGTGTACAAAGTAATAGCAATGTTGTGGGATGACCAGCTGTGAATGACTTTATTCTTCTCAGCAATACAATGATTCAAGATTACTCTAAAGGACTTATGATGAAAAATGCTATCCAAATCCAGAGAAAGAATGGATTGTGTCTAAAGCATACTTTTTTTTTTTAACTTTATTTTTCTTGACGGATTTTTTTTTTTAGTGGGGAGATCTATGTTTTCTTTTGCAACATGACTTTTATGGAAATGTTTTGTAAAACTTCACATATATCTTCTCAATGGGAGTAGAAAGGTGGGGGGGGGAAGGGAAAGAAACAAATAAAAAGTTTTAAAAACAAAAATTATTTTACATGTAAATGAATAAAATAAAAACATTAAATTAAAAAACTACTGATAAAGGAATAGATGACATGCCCTGAATTAAGTGGATAATGTATGGTATGGTATAGGATATGTTGTTGCATAAAAGATTTTAGTAGACATTTTAATAATGTAAGATATTTTACAAGCATACACTACCAAAAAAATCAAAAAGGTTGCCTTTACTCTTTCTATATATTTTTAATTGACCATACATCTTTAGATCTTGATTCCGAGTTATCAGATTGTAAAAATAAGTGCCAAAGCCCATGATACAGGTGGCTGCATGCCTTTTTGGTTTGCTTTCTGAAGAAAAAAAGCCTAAAACATGAAAATATAACCTACATTTCTTTCCCAAAATCCCATCTCCAATCATCGTTCAATTATACCTAGATGAAAAAGGGTATATAATTTTAACAAGGATTTGAAGATTTCACTCTATTCATATAAATTCATTTGATTATATCAATAGACACTGAAAAAAGATGTAAATGTAAACAATTGAATAAAATTGAAAAAAAAGAACGTTAAAGAAGATTTTAAATATCTCATTGAAACATTTTAGATTATTTCACTGCTTATGGAAGAGGCTTTTAAAACTGTTTAATAGCTAAAATACAGACTTTTCTTGCTAGAAGTTAATAATGAAACAATGGCATATGTGGGATTTTATAGGTTTGGTAATGGAATCTGAGTCTTGTTTAGTGAGGGCAGTATGAGCTGCTATTATTCATGGCTCTGATGCTGCAGACATTTCACATATGGAACTCCAGTCACTGAAGACATTTCACATACTGAGAACACTAAATAAAGTCAATGAACATTTTTTGAGCAACAAAGAAGGAATGACCTGATAAATACCTGGTAAGGTTTACAAGATTCTTATTTTATCTTAGGCCATGTTTAATTCAGGAAGCAGGCTTCTGGCATGGATGGGCTATGATCTACATCAACAGGGGTAAGATACAAATCAAAGAAACTACAGATCCATTTGAGAGTATCTGAGTATCAGTATCTCCATGTAGACAGAAACTGAAATTTTGTTTGAAGGTTCTTCTGTAATAGCATAATAATGTTACATAAATAAGAGCTTTATTTTGCCAGAATTTAAAATTTTTCTTTTCTTTAATTTTAGTAACTCAGAGACAATAAAAATGCTAAAAACATCAATTTTATTAGCTATAGAATTATTATTTCTCTTTTAATAATAGATATATTTTTAAAATCAGAAAATACAGATTTATGTACTTCATGTCAGTTTGATATTACTGAATACTCATTTCCTTCAGGATATCTATTCCTTCCTGGTGCAAATAATTTCTATCATGAGCCTTTTGAATTCTGCTTATAATGCTGCACACTAAATTATTTTCATAAAAAAATTGGAGAGAACAGAAATGTATGTCACTATTACTGTGAAAGTTGCGGACTGAAGCTATTCTCATTTTTAAAGTGACTTTTCAAATGGCCTGATACCACTGTTTCTAGAATGGTGTTGGTCAAGAATGGAGAAGAATTTTCCATCTTTTTTCACACCTTCAGATACTGACACTTTCCTCAGGTGTTATTTGATGTCAAGAACACTAATAACTCTATATATGAAGAACCAGAGTTGTATGCACCAATAAAACAAGGTGCTAGAAAATAATGTGCAAAGAAATGCTCATAAAGATAATGGCCTCAGAGTTCAAAAGTGGTACAACTTCCCCAATAAATACATTCTACAATTATATATGCTTATTGCATGTTATATATTCTTCATTCTCTAAATGAATATGAGGAAGTACCAAAATTATTTTATAAAAGATTTGGATAAATAGTTGAACAAATGAGTGAGAAAAATGTATTAAATGTTTCCTATGTGTCAAACTTTAAATATTAGTTACACAAACAGAAAAGCAAGGACACACCTCTTCTCAAGGATCTTACATGTTAATGGGAGATATTAAATCCATAAGGAAACAGGGGAAATAAGGAGGAATAGGGGAGAGAGTAGGACTACTTCATTTTGATTAAGGAAAATAAATGGATGTAGACACATCCCATCCAGAAACTATAGCACAATTGAATTAATAATGGTCTACCCACTGGTGGGAATGGGAGGAAATTATTTGTGGGTCACCCACTCTGCAGAAAAAATGTTAGAGAATGAGGAGTAAAGACAAGCATGGTGGTTTGTACTTTTTTTTTCAAATAGTAATCTTAGAAAGACAGTCACCAATCAGGACACTAAATGTTAAAACATAAAATAAATATGCCAATGTTTTATGCATTTCTTTCTGTAAGAAATTCCCAGCATAGAGTCTCTCTACCTATGCTTCTGGATTTAGCTGATAAATCTTAGGGACTTGCCTATGATAGAGAGAGTAAATGGCTCACTAAGGATCACAGATTTAGCATGGTTTAGAGCTGAGTCTTGAATATAAGCTCAGATTCAAAGTCCAATACTTAATCTATATTGCCAAGCTATTGTGTCTAAAATACAATCAAATTAAAACTTTATATGAAGTTGAATCTGTATTTTTTAACTTATAAAAAGTTACTTGAGTTTTATTCCTGCAAGAACATACTTACAATCCTAAGGTTAACTCCAAAAAATAATTTAATATGCTCATACATTTACTCTGAAAAGAGCATATTCTACATAATCATGTTAACATTCTGGATCATATAACACTATCTTGTGAATAATTTTAAAATTCATCCTCTAACATTCTATTTTCATTTTGTTAAAGAATAGCCACTTAACCAGAAAATGTATCCAGTCTGATAGCATTATCTTCTCTTCCTTGAAATAAACCAGGGTATTTAGACTCAATACAGTAAAATTACACAATATCATATAATTTGAAAATTTCTCTCCTAAACTATATAATGTCATATACTTTCTATCTGATATTATATAACAACTACATTAAGTTAAAATGCTCAAAGACTGTGAAAGTCTATGAAATACGCACAATGGCTCATGCGTTTTTTTCAGTGCAATTCAACTTCATCTAGAGGTTTCAATCTTTTCTAGTCCTTGGAAAAGATTTTTGTTTTTCTGTTTCATTAGATTTGAGTATCTATCTCTAAGAAAGGCTGAAATGGACATAAATTGTACTTTACCAAAAGTTTTAATAGCCAGTTCAATTTACCTGCTGAATCAGTCATCTATGGATTAGAAGTCCCTAGAATATCTATTTCTCATATCAAAAGCTTTATATAATCACTCAGATAGTTATATTTATTAATGTTAGATATATTTATTGTTACTGCTAATATAAATGGTAAAAAATATCAATATTCATATAGCAGATGATTATATATTAAAGAAGCTAGAATGACATTAAGTTTGTGGTTTTATCTCAAATACAGGAATGAATTACTTTAGATTAATATCAAGATTTACTCTGAAATGCAGGAAGACTTTGCAATAAATTTTGACTCCTAGCATTTAATCATAGGTTACAGATTTTTCTTTAGTATATGCAACTCAGAAGGAAGCTGGATGGTTGAATCAACTGACAACAAGACCTAGGCATTAGATAGCTCTATGCAGAATTAAGAAATTAATTAGGAGGAAGAACTATAATTTGCAGAACTGACATCTATTTTACTTTACTTGCATGTATCAATGGGAAGCAATTACAATTCAATTAAAATATTCAATTTTATTACTTTACTGACTGACCTTGAAGTTAATGCCTGTTTTATTTAATTGTTTCATCTATGAATAAATGTTAACTCTACAATGTTATGCACCATTATTTTCAATGCATTTTCAACTCTCCAACTGAATTATATCAGTCAATCTATTATCCACTAGCAAGAAAGCAAGTAAAGGCTTATTTCTTTGAGACAGTCCAGTATATGATGAAAGAAACATCAATTATATGAGGTACAAGAAAATTGGGAAAAGAAATGAGAGTCATGCAAGAAAATTATGAAAAAATAATCATCATGCTAGAAAAAGAAAGTAACAACTTAAAAGTTAGAATTGGGCAAGTAGAAGCTAATGACTCTATTAGACATCAAGAATAAATTAAGTAAATTCAAAAGAATGAAAAACATAGAAGAGAAGCCTAAAAAGGTAAAATGAGGAAAGAAAACATAAGGGATTCGATGGAGTTGAACTTTTTACATGCCTACATAGAAAGATGATAGTTATGATTCTTAAAAATTGTACTACTAATAGTACTGCCAGAAGAAATATACATAAACAGAGAGTATGGGTATAAGGTGAATTTGAGGGAAAGACATAAAAAATAATTAAAAGATGAAAAAGAGCAATTCTAGATATAGAAGGTAGGGAAAGGTAGAATAGGGTAAATTATTTCACATAAAGAGGCACAATACTTTCATTAGTATTAGCTCAAAAAGAGAATAATATACACAATCAGTTGAATATAGAAATCTACTTTAACTAGCATGAAAGTAGGAACAGAGGAAATAAAGTAAAGGGGAGTGAAAGTGAGGAGGTGACAGAAGAATAGGCAGAGTGGGGGAAGATAGTAGACAGAAGCACAATGTGGAAAACAAAAAGAAAAACAGTGAAAGGTGAGAGAAGACAAACAGGAGGAAAATAGGATGGAGGGAAATACTGTATTAGTCATAACTCTTATGAATGGAATGAACTCTCCCAAAAAACAGAAGTGGATAACAGAGTAGATCAAAAACCAGAATCCCACATTATTTACAAGAAACATACTTGAAGCAGAAAAGCACACACAGTGTGAAAGGTAATGAGATGAAACAGCATCTATTATGATTCAATTGAAGAAAAAAAAACGGGTAGCAATCTCAGACAAAGCAAATGCAAAAATAGACCTTATTAAAAAAAGATAAAAAAGGAAACTATATCTTGTACCACAGACAATAAAATAATATCAATAAACATGCACCAAGTTATGGTGCATCCAAATGTAGAGCATCCAAATTCTTAAAAAAGTAAAATGAGTTGTAGATTGAGATGACGAGAAAGAGACCAATATGAAATGTAAAATTCATAATTTTGATTATATTAAATAAAAAAGATTTTGTACAAACAAAACCAATACAACCAAGATAAGAAGGAAATTAGAAAGATTGTATCAAATATTTCTGATAAAGGTCTCATTTTCAAATATACAGAGAACTGAATCGCATTTATGAGAACACAAGCCATTTCCCAATTGATGAAAGATCAAAGGATATGAACAGGCAGTTTTCAGATGAAGAAATCAAAGCTATCTATATAGGCAAATGAAGAAGTGTTCTAATACACTTCTGATTAGAGAAAAACACATTAAAACAAGTCTGAAGTACCAGTCATACCTATCAGTTTGGCTGATATGACAAGGAAAATGATTTTCTTTTTTCCCCCCTTCCATTGAAATGAGCGTGGAAGGGGGAAGGGGGAGGGGGATATAAAATATATTTTTTAAATGTTCCAAAGTACTATGGAGACTAAATTATGCCTTTCTAAGAGTAAATTATTCTGTAGCCTAACAATCAATAATATAGAAGTAGGAAAATTATAGATTATATTTTTTGGGAAAAGGGAAACATGACCTTTTTTTTCCTATAAGTTAATAGAAATTTTGTGACAACAGAAACTGATGAAAATAGATTCTATTCCAGAAATCAAATTTGATTATTCTTTGAAATCATTTCTTTATACACTACGCATTTGTTTTATAACTTGTTATATAACTTATTTATCCATTCTATATAAAGAGCAGCATTTCATCCCTCAACTTATCTGCCATGCAAAACCTCAATTCATTTTGACCACCAGAGTGTAAACTCAATTGACTTTCACTAAGGCCATTAAGTCTAGTGACTGCATATAAAGGACAGCTCTATAAGCCACACCAAGTGACTGCATAAGAGTCAACAGATGGTTTAGAAAGTTTGCTACTTTGGTTTGGCAGAGAACTTGTCCTTTTGGACAAGTATCTATTAAGGTTATGTGATCACATTTTTCTAGGTGTTATTTCAAAGAATGGTTTCAAAATACTCTTACTACATGAGATAAAAAGCCATGACCTCAACTAGATCAGAGACTTCATAATGAACAAAAGAAAAACTTGTTCTACATTGCTTACGGGTTTACTTGGAAGAATCCAGTCTATCAAAGAATCAACTCTGAGATACTGCAAAAAGATTGAATCTAGTAAAATAAGATACAGTATGACTAAAAGATGAGAAGTAAAGCTTCTAAAGAAGTACTCCTTCCCATCCACTAAGGGCACAACAGCTTATATCAAATATCAAATATACTCATTATAATCCATAATTTTATAAATTATTAGAGAAGTAAAACTTTCTCATCTGAGAAAATAGTTAGTTAGAATTTCCCTTATGTGATACTTTTGATGCAGATGAAATTACATATCTCTGGGGCACTCTAGAATCAGAAGGAAATGAGGGCCTCTGGGGTCAATAGTCATTTTTTCAAAAATTGGTTTAAAGATGAAATAGCAAGTACAAATTAAGACACATCAAAGACTCATGAGAAAAGTTTGAATAGGTTCATGACTTAAAATCTGAAAAACCCAATCTCAATCTTGAGAATACTCAGTTATACGCCAGTTGTCTAGCCACAGAGAAAAATACATTCTAGACATGCTTTGTAAACTCCAGCCAGAAAGATATTTCTACAACCTACTTGTGGATAATGGTTCCACAACTACTCTCTCCTCTACTTTTCCCAGGACTTACCACTAGAACTCTCTTTCTCTCAAGGGATCCACAAATATCATTAGACCAGGGGATACTCCTTTTAAATGTTACTAAAAATATCTACAAGATACTCCATCTAATGCATTTTTACCAGATGTCTAATATCTCTGAAATATTCTCCCCTATCTTCTCTGCCTCGTGGTAATTCTGGCTTCTTAAATTATACCTTCTATAAGAAGCCTTTCTCAGCTTCTCCTCTCCCAATACTAGAACGTTCCTTCTGAGATTACCTCTAATTTATTCTGTAGATATTTTGTTTATACACAGTTGCTTAAAGGTTGTCTTCCCCATTATATTGTAAGCTCCTTGAGGGCAGGGATTGCTGCCTTTCTTTGTATTTTTTGGTGCTCTACAAATGGTTGTGGACATAAAGGATCCGCAGATTTGGTGAATGTGCTACTTAATAAGTTCCAAACACGAAAACTATGATCTCCAAATTCCACAAACTCAATTAGGATCCTGCCAAATTCCAAAAGAAGGTTTACCTCACTCCATTGTTAAACAAAGAACATTTCAGATTGGGGTTAGATGGTCAGATCCACTAATATACCAGAATGACCAGATATCAGGCATCTAAATCAAGCTAGAGACAAACTCTCTAAAGCTATCTCTATAATATAGTTAAAGCAAACAGACTGGTGAAAATAATGTCTCCAGACAAAATACAGATAAGATTTCAAACTCTTTACCTTACTTAACATTTTAAAGTATAGAATTGAGGGATGCTTGAAATGGCCTCCAGACTATAAGTGATATTTTCTTAAAAGATTCCTCTCAGAGTTCTAAAAGAAACAGAATACAATGGCACTAAGTTGAGAGATGGTGATACCTAAAAAATTGGTCCAAAAATCCATCAGGCTACCAGTTCTTCTTCCAGACTCATAGTTACTTGTACATAGATGTTTACTTAATAAAACCAAACAAACAAAACCAAACAAACAAAAAACAAGGG
Source organism: Sarcophilus harrisii (assembly GCF_902635505.1). Taxonomy (NCBI): domain Eukaryota; kingdom Metazoa; phylum Chordata; class Mammalia; order Dasyuromorphia; family Dasyuridae; genus Sarcophilus; species Sarcophilus harrisii. Next base: position 255,184,613 of record NC_045427.1, read on the forward strand.
TCTTCAGTTTCTACCCCAGCTTTGCTTGGGCTATTCCAAATCCTTCATCTCCTCTGGATATAAGAATATACAGTGAACACTAATAGAGACACATCACAATAAGCTTTATCCTCTGGTATATTATACTTCTTACTAGGGACTTAATGCCCTGAGCCAATGCTTCTGAGACATTGCTAATATTACTTTTTTAATTCAACAAGTACTTAAAGTTGTTCTTGTGTGATTTCCTAACCCCTTCAGTATAATGTTACTCCTCCTTTTTAAGTCAAAGACTCAACAACTCTTTTGCCCAATATTACTCTAAGTATACCGTTGTGGGTCAGAACTCTTGTACTTAAAACAAGGATTCTTACAAGGTGTTAAGTCAGTGGAATTCATAAGACAATGGTTTAGCATGGTGATTAATAGTTCTCTAAGTTCAGTATGACTGATTTACTCTTACAACAAATAATGGTTTCCTAGTGATATAATGATTGGTTTATACTCAGTGTAGAGCATATAAACTGAGACTGAGAGCCAGATTCATTCAGAAACAGATTCATTCCATCAGCAGCAGCCTTATGGTGGTTGGCCTCCTGCACTTCCTCCACTGAGACCAAGGCCAGTCTGAAAGGCTCTCCAGAAAGCTGCCCAGCCCCAGGCAGGAGACAATAAAGAATTTGGACTTTAACACCTGGCTATTCTTATAGTGATTAATCTACTGAAACAAAGGCTGCACTCCAAGACCTCCAGAAAACTGACAAAGAGCATTACAGTATTCTGTCCTTATCCCCAAGATTCTACTTTCTACATTGCAGAGAGAAGCTTATGATTTTTTTTTATCATGAACTTCCTTTTCCTACCTTGTTGAAACTTTCAGTACTATCCCCTTGTAAACCTATTTCTGTTCCTGTTCATGGGTGGTTCCTCAAAATATTATAGGTAATTACTCTTATTCCCATTCTCCTCCATGGTACATAATAAAGGCAATTTAAAATAAAATAGATATTTTCCTTGTTATTCTTATCACTTCCACATAAATGATTTTTTAAATGCACAATTTACAAGATAATGAAAAGTCTGACTGTATTTTGTATGATTCAGAAATATATTTTAAGCTCTGAACAGAGAGCAGTGATAACATTAAATTTTTGAAAAGTGGCTTTTTTATTAGCTACTATTTTATTATTTTATTCATATGAAAAAATTTTATTTACAGATTTCACTTTATTAGATTTTATAATAACCTTGTCATTTGATTTTTCTCAGTTTAGTTACATGATGCTAGGTGGTACAGTTGATAAGAGTGCCAGGTCTGGAGTCAGAAAGATTTATCTTCCTGAGTTCTAATCTGATCTTAAACAAGTACTAGCTGTAACCCTGGACAAGTCACTTAATGCTATTTGCTTCATTTTTCTTATCTATATAACGAGCTGAAGAAAGTAGCAAATCATTTCAGTATTTTTGCCAAGAAAACTATAAATGGACAAATGAAGAGTTGAACAAAACTGAAATGACTGAACAACAAGAAGTTATGTGACATTACCTGCCAAAGAATAGAGAAGTTGATCTCTGAAAAAATTAGGTACTCAAGTCTCAGAAATAAATAAATGAATGTAGTAATTACAAAACTTGATAAATTAAACGACAACTACAAGTACAAAGTCTCATCACTTGAAAAAATTCTGAAGAAATGTAAAGCAAGTTGGTAGAAATTATGTATAAATCTGCATTCATACCATGTATCACAATGAATTCCAAAGGGATATACAAACTAGATTTTAAAAGTTCATACTATACACAAATTAGAGGAAGAGAAAAGGAGATACTCTACCTAATTATGTTTGGGATTGGGGAGTTCTTAATCAAAGAAAGTTTAGAGAAAGATAAGTGTGAAAGACAAAATGGATCATTTTGATTATAGAAAATTACTGTTTTTGTATAAACCCCCCCCCCCCAACAATGTTAGAATTTAGAATGAAATAATAAATTGGGGAAAAATGCAACTTTTTCTGATAAAAGTCTGATACCACAAACTTTCTTGCTTCTTTCTCTCTTCACATAGATATAGATATGGGTCTAATGTAAATATATAAAAATAAGAAACATTTTTCAATAGACATGGGCAATGCATATGATAAGGTAATACTAATTTTTTTTAAAAAAGCAATCTATCAGCAGGAAAATTTTTTTAAAAATCCCCGAGAACCACAACAATGAGATCCAATAGCAGATCAAAAAAAGATGGCAAAAAATCCCCAAAAAACAAATAAAATGTAATTATAGAAAGTAACACATTATTGATGGAGCTATGAACAGGTTCAAATGTTCTAGAAAGCAATAAAGAACTATGTTCTAAAAGTTTCCAAACTGCAAATATCCTTTGATTCAGCAATACCACTATTAGCATATAATTCCCAATGGTTTTTTAAGAGGGATCTTAGAAACCTTTTCTTCAAAAACCCATGGTCAATTATGTAATAGCTGGGCTATCCTGTAAATGAAATTTGGAGCTGTGGCTGATCTCTAGAATGGTTTCACACCATACATTAATTTGTACATTGGTATAAAAAATGTATATCTTGTTAGATCCTATTCTAAATAATTGTATTATCCATTTGATGGCCTTTAACAAGATTCTAGCCACAAGCACTGGTTAAGAAACAAGGCTTTGGTCTGGTTGTGCTATTTTTGCTATGGCTTTCCAATCATTAAGGGTTAGGATTTCAGAAGCCAAATTCTCTAACAGCATCTTAACATAAGATGATATTGACCCATAGAGTGTGCAAGCCTTTTCCAGGTCTTTGATAACTTCCAAATTAAAAGGAGTGTGTCATCTGATTTGACCTGGAAGCCTAGGTTCTTCAATTATAGGGTATGTTTCCATTCTAAATCCAAATGTATCTCATCCCTCCTCCTTTTCCTTAACCAGTGCCTCCTATAAGCGGGACATAGGACAAGACGGTTATGTTGGCAGTGCCAATAGTGCCACCACCACTCCCATTTTTCAGTTTCTCTCCTATGAAGGCAGAGTTGAGGGAAGAGGGTGAAAAGTAGTGGTTCAGGCAGTGGGGGATGAATCACAGGCACAGGTGCAGGAGAAGTGAAATGGGATGCTGTGTGCTCTGTATATCAATAACTCACAGCAAGTGACCACAAATGTACAATACCTACATGAGATGGCTCAATGGATGAGAGAGGCAAGAAAATAGTTATTTTATATACCTTCCTTCTGAGACTCATGGAGGTCTTTTATAGTATCTTGGTTAGTCATATTCCCTGTATGATTCCTCCCATGCTGAAATTTATTCTGTTTTATGAATTTAACCACTGATATATACCTGCTTCAATTAAAAGAAAAGGGGGCAGATGTAGAGGGGAACCCTGGGTGAAGTGTAAGGTTCTTTAGTCCAGTAAGAAATCCTACTGACATGTCTAGTTTGGCTCCCCATTCCCCTAAGGTCTTCTCGGCCTTCCTGAGAAGTCAGGTAGCCTAAAAACCTGTGTTGTATTTAAAGCAGAGTTGACTTAAAGTGGCAAGGAAACATTGCACACAATAGCAAGTTGCTTATGTGCTCCGGCATATGCATCATTCTATAGTTATGCGCACTTGTATTATGTAAGCATAAGGGTTGAGGATTTTTTGAATAAATTGACTCCTATTTGACCATCCTCTTGAGTTCTGCCTCATCACACTTCACCCAAGATCAGGATTTGGGCTGGTACCAAGGTGCTCCCATGAGCAGGTCCAGACAATATGAATAAAATTAACTAAAAGTCTTTTTTGTAGGTGTTATATATAATATTACATCATGACTCTGAAGTTACACATATGGAAAGTATTGTAAAATAACTAAAACATGATAAATTATTGAATGGAGGACAGATGTTAGAGAGAATTAAAAAATCAAGGATGATTTAGATTTTGAACTGAGTGACTAGGAAAATAAATATATCCTTAGCAATTTTTTTAAAAAAATCTGATAGAGGGGTTATGTTTATTAGGGAAAATGAATTCTGTTTTGAACATATTGAGCTTGAGATGGCTATGTGACCATGAAGTGAAGGTGTTATTACCCTTTTTTTTATTCCTTTAATAATCTGGTGAAGGACTTCTGGCCAAGATGGGAGAGAAGACACACACACCTACTTAATCTCCGTTTTTGTTCTCAGAATTTATTTCATGAAAAGGCCTCAGAATTAGTGCTTGACTGGAAAAAAAAAACCCACAAGTAATTACCAACAGAAGACATTCGACAGAAATTCGACAGAAAAGGTCTGTTTTTGCTCCTGGGCAGGGATGGTCAGATCAGGTGGCAGGCTGAGGGCAAGCAGTGAGAACGCGGCAGGCAGCTCACACTGAGCAGACTGAAGGGGAGTGGGGTGTGAGCACAGCCATTTCTGTGGAAAGAACTTTACCCCAGTGTGGTGACTGCCCTGGAAGCAAGCCAGGATCAGCAGAGAAGCTGTAAACACAGGAGGTAAAGACTATAATCCCGAAAAGTTGGGTATCTTGAAACCTGGCCATACCCACCCGGAGTGTCTCAGCATGCTTTCAGCATCTCAGAGTCTCAGAGCGCAGATGCAGTGCAGCCATTGCTGTCCTGCTAGTGCCTACTGCTGTAGAGGAAGCTTGATAATACCATCAAGCCTCCCTCCCCCAAAAGCAGACTGTATTTGTTTTTTTGCTAGTTTGTTTTCTTTGATTCTTCTCTGACAAAATGAGCAAAAAATGAAAATGGACTCTAACCATTGATAGCTTCTATATGGATAAAGAGCAGACTTTAAAACCTGAGGAGACTAAAAACAGTCTTCAGATGAATCCCCAAAAAGTGATACGAGCTGGTCTTCACCGCACAAGACTCTCATAGAAGAAATTAAAAAGGCTCTCACAAGAGAGCTAGAAGAAAAATGGGAAAAGGAAAAGGGAAGCTTGGCAAGAGTCTGGATAAGTCACCCCACTCATTTAAAGATAGAGTGGATAAAGAAATCAAATCCTTGAAAAACAGAATTAGTGAATTGGAAAAGGTAAACAACTACAAGGAAAACAGATTTAGTGAATTTGAAAAAGAAAATAGCTCTCTAAAAAAATAAAATTGGCAAAATAGAAAAAAATTTCCATAGAACAAAACAACTCACTTAAAAACTCAATTGGACAATTAGAAAAAGATATAAAAAAAGTGGGTGAAGAAAATACTTCATTGAAAATCAGAATTGAACAAATGGAATTGAATGACTTGAGGAGACACCAAGAATCAGTCAAGCAAAACCAAAAAAATAAAACAATGGAAAGAAATGTGAAATACTTGGGAAAAATAACAGACCTGAAAAATTGATCTAAAAGAGACAATCTGACAATTATTGGACTCCCTGAAAAATATGATGAAAAAAAGAGCCTAGACACTATTTTCCAGGAAATTATCAAATAGAACTGTCCAGATATTATAGAAACAGAGAGTAAAATAGACATTGAAAGAATTCATCACTCACCTCCTGAAAGGGACCCTAAAATAAAAACTCCAAGAAATATAGTAGCTACATTCTAGAACCATCAGACCAAATAAAAAATATTACACGCTGCTAGAAAAAAATCAATTCAAATATAGAGGAGCCACAATAAGGATTATCCAGGATCTAGCAGCATCCACATTAAAGGATGGAAGGGCCTGGAATCAGACATTCCAAAAAGCTAAAGAACTTGGGATGCAGCCAAAAATAATTTGCCCAGCCAAAATAAGCATTTTTTCCCAGGGAAAAAGATGGACATTCAACAAAATAAGTGAATTCCATCTATTTCTGATGAAAAAACTTGAACTAAACAAAAAGTTTGATCTCCAAATATAGAACACAAGAGATACCTAAAAAGGTAAAAAGAAACCTTGGGAACTATATTTCTGCTATAAAGATATGTAAAGAACATATGTATAATTTGTTCTAGAAACTAGAGGTGGAAAGGAAATTGTACCAGAAAAAGGGTAAAGTGGGGTCTCATGAAGAAGCAAAGGAAACCTATTACATCTGAGAGAAAGAATGGAGGGGGATGAACAATGTGTGTATCATAGTCTCATCAGAATTGGTTTAAAGATAAAAATATTAGACATATTTGATTTATAGTGAAACTCCTTCTACCTCATTGAAAAGTGGAAGGGGAAAACTGAAAAGGGAAGGAGTAAGCTAAGTGGAAGGGAATACAGGAATTGTGAGGAAAAGGGGTAAGATAGGAAAAGGAACTCTAAGGTGGGGGGAGGGATACTAAAAAAGGGAGGGCTGTGAGAAGCAAGTGGTGCTCACAAGTTTGATACTGGGGACAGGGGTAAGAGGGAAAGAAAGGACAAAAGCATAAGCAGGGGTTAAGAAGATAACAAGTATACAAAATTGGTCATTTCAACCATAAATGTGAATGGGGTAAACTCCCCCATAAAGAAGAAGCGATTAGCAGACTGGATTAAAAGCCAGAATCCTACAATATGTTGTTTACAGGAAACACACCTGAAGCAGAGCAATATATACACAGTAAAGGTAAAAGGTTGGAGGAGAATCTACTATGCTTCAGATGAGGCCAAAAAAGAAGGGATAGCCATCCTCATCTCAGATCAAGCAAAAGCAAAAATTGATCTAATTAAAAGAGATAAGGAAGGGCACTATATCTTGCTAAAGGGTAGCATAGATGATGAAGCAATATCAATATGAAACATATATGCACCAATTGGTGTAGCATCTAAATTTTTTTAATAGCTATTTATTTATAAGATATATGCATAGGTAAATTTTCAGCTTTAACAGTTGCAAATCCTTTTGTTCCAACTTTTTCCCTCCTCCCCCTCACCTCTTCCCCCAAATGGCAGGTTGACCAATACATGTTAAATATGTTAAAGTATGAGTTAAATAAAATATATGTATACATGTCCAAATAGTTATTTTGCTGAACAAAAAGAATCGGACTTTGAAATAGTGTACAATTAGCCTGTGAAGGAAATAAAAAATGCAGGTGGACAAAAATAGAGGGATTGGGAATTCTATGTAGTGGTTCATAGTCATCTCCCAGAGTTCTTTCCCTGGGTGTAGCTGCTTCAGTTCATTACTGCTCTATTGGAAGTGATTTGGTTCATCTCATTGTTGAAGAGGGCAATTGATGGGAATCTCCAATTGATGGGCATTCACTCAGTTTCCAATTTCTGGTCACTATAAAGAGAGCTGCCGCAAATATCCTTGTACATACTGGTGCCTTTCCCTTCTTTAAAATCTCTTTGGGATACAAGCCGAATAGTAACACTGCTGGGTCAAAGGGTATGCACAGTTTGATAGCTTTTTGAGCATAGTTCCAAATTGTTCTCCAGAATGGCTGGATGTATTCACAATTCCACCAACAATGTATCAGTGTCCCAGTTTTCCGACATCGCCTCCAACATTTCGCATTACCTTTCCCTGTCATTCTAGCCAATCTGATAGGTGTGTAGTGGATCTCATTGTTGTCCTAATTTGTATTTCTCTGATTAATAATGACTTGGAGCATCTTTTCATATGACTAGAAATAGTTTCAATTTCTTCATCTGAAAATTCTCTGTTCATATCCTTTGACCATTTATCAATTGAAGAATGACTTGATTTCTTATAAATTAGAGTCAATTCTCTATATGTTTTGGAAATGACGCCTTTATCAGAACCTTCTACTGTAAAAACGTTTTCCTAGTTTATTGCTTCCCTTCTAATCTTGTCTGCATTAATTTTGTTTGTACAAAAACTTTTCAATTTGATACAATCAAATTGTTTTATTTTGTGATCAATAATAATCTCTAGTTCTTCTTTGGTCATAAATTCCTTCTTTTTCCATAGGCCTGAGAGGTAAATTATCCTATGCTCTTCCAATTTATTTAAAATTTCATTCTTTATACCTACATCATGAACTCATTTTGACCTTGTTTGTATATGGTGTTAAGTGTGGGTCAATGCCTAGTTTCTGCCATATTAATTTCTAATTTTCCCAGCAATTTTTGTCAAATAGTGAGTTCTTATCCCCAAAGCTGGGGTCTTTGGGTTTGTCAAACACTAGATTATTAAAGTTATTGGCTGTTTTGTCCTTTGAACCTAACCTATTCCCCTGATCCACTAGTCTAATTCTTAGCCAATACCAAATGGTTTTGGTGATCGCTGCTTTATAATAAAATTTTAGATCTCATACAGCTAGGTCACCTTCATTTGATTTTTTTTTTCCCATTAATTCCCTTGAGATTCTTGACCTTTTGTTTTTCCATATGACCTCTGCTGCTATTTTTTCTAAGTCATTAAAATAGTTTTTTGGGAGTCTGATTGGTATAGCACTAAATAAACAGATTAGTTCAGGTAGCATTGTCATTTATTATATTTGCTCGCCTAATTCAAGAGCATTTAGTATTTTTCCAGTTGGTTAGATCTGACTTTATTTTTGTGGAAATTATTTTGTAGTTTTGCTCATATAGTTTCTGATTTTCCCTTGTCAGATAGATTCCTAACATATTTTATACTATCAGTAGTTACTTTAAATGGAATTTCTCTTTGTAACTCTAAGTGTTAGATTTTGTTAGTGATATATAACAATGCTTATGACTTATGTGGGTTTATTTTGTATCCTGCAAGTTTGCTAATGGTGTGGATTATTTCTAATAGCTTTTTAGTACAATCTCTGGGGTTTTCTAGCATCTAAATTCTTAAAAAAGAAATTAAGAGAGCTGCAAGAAGAAATAGACAGCAAAACTATAATAGTGGGAGATTTCAACCTTACACTCTCAGAATAAGACAAATCAAACCACAAAACAAATAAGAAAGAAGTCAAAGAGGTAAACAATACTAGAAAAGTTAGATATGATAGATCTTTGGAGAAAACTAAATGGAGACAGAAAGGAGTACACTTTCTTCTCAGCAGTTCATGGAACCTATACAAAAATTGATCATATATTAGGACATAAAAACCTCAAACTCAAATGCAGTAAGGCAGAAATAGTAAATGCATCCTTTTCAGACCATGATACAATGAAAATTACATTCAATAAAAAGCCAGGGGAAAACAGAACAAAAAATAATTGGAAACTAAATAATCTCATACTAAAGAATGATTGGGTGAAACATCAGATCACAGACATAATTAATAACTTCACCAAAGAAAATGACAATAATGAGATGTCATACCAAAATATATGGGATGCTGCCAAAGAGATCATAAGAGGAAATTTTATTTCTCTAGAAGCCTATTTGCATAAAATAGAGAAAGAGAAGGTCAGTGAATTGGGCTTGCAACTAAAAATGCTAGAAAAGGAACAAATTAAAATCCCCCAGTCAAACATTAAACTTGAAATTCTAAAAATAAAAGAAGAGATTAATAAAATTGAAAGTAAGAAAAAAAAACTATTGAATTAGTTAATAAAACTAAGAGTTGGTTCTATGAAAAAAACCAACAAAATAGACAAACCCTTAGTAAATCTGATTAAAAAAAGGAAAGAGGAAAATCAAATTGTTAGTCCTAAGGTGAAAAGGGAGAACTTGCCACTAACGAAGAGGAAATTAGAGCAATCATTAGGAGTTACTTTGCCCAACTTTATGCCAATAAATTCAATAACTTAAATGAAATGGAAGAATACCTTCAAAAATATAGCTTGCCCAGATGAACAGAGGAAGAAGTAAATACTCTAAACAGTCCCATCTTAGAAAAAGAAATAGAACAAGCTATTAATCAACTCCCTAAGAAAAAATCTCCAGGACCAGATAGATTTACATGTGAATTCTACCAAACATTTAAAGAACAATTAACTCCAATGCTATATAAACTATTTGAAAAAACAGGGATTGAAGGAGTCCTATCAATTTCCTTTTATGACACAGACATGATACTGATACCTAAACCAGTTAGGTTGAAAACAGAGAAAGAAAATTATAGACCAATCTCCCTAATGAATATTGATGCAAAAATCTTAAATAAAATATTAGCAAAAAGATTACAGAAAATCATCCCCAGGATAATACACTATAGCCAAGTAGGATTCATACCAGGAATTCAGGGCTGGTTCAATATTAGGAAAACTATTAGCATAATTGACTATATCAATAACCAAATTAACAAAAACCATATGATCATCTCAATAGATGCACAAAAAGCACTTGACAAAATCTAACATCCATTCCTAGTAAAAAAATATTTGAGATTATAGGAATAAATGGACTTTTACTTAAACTAGTCAGAAGAATATATTTAAACAGTCAGTAAGCATCATGTGTAATGGAGATAAACTGGAACTTTTCCCAGTAAGATCTGGAGTGAAACAAGGTTGCCCACTATCACCACTGTCATTCAATATTGTATTAGAAACGCTAGCCTCAGCAATAACAGTCGAGAAAAAGATTAAAGGAATTAGAGTAGGTAATGAAACCAAATTATTATTCTTTGCAGATGATATGATGGTATATTTAGAGAACCTCAGAGATTCTACTAAAAACTATTAGAAATAATTCACAACTTTAGCAAAGCTGCAGGATACAAAATAAATCCACATAAATCCTCAGCATTTTTATATGTCACCAATAAAATCCAGCACCACGAGATACAAAGAGAAATTCCATTCAAAATAACTGTTGATAGCATAAAAAATTTGGTAATCTACCAAAGGAAAGTCAGAAATTATATGAGCAAAATTACAAAACACTTTTCACACAAATAAAGTCAGATTGAAATAATTGGAAAAATATTAATTGCTCTCGCATAGGCTGAGTGAATATAATAAAGATGACAATACTCCCTAAACTAATCTATTTATTTAGTGCTATACCAATCAGACTCCCAAAGAAACTATTTTAATGAACTAGAAAAAATAACAACAAAATTCATATGGAAGAACAAAAGATTGAGAATTTCAAGGGAATTAATGAAAAAAAAAAATCAAATGAAGGTGACCTACCTGTACCTGATCTAAAACTATATTATAAAGCAGCAGTCACCAAAACCATTTAGTATTGGCTAACAAATATACTAGTTGATCAACTAGTGGAATAGGTTAGGTTCATAAGACAAAATAGTCAATAACCACAGCAATCTAGTGTTTGAGAAACCTAAAGATCTCAACTTTGGGGATAAGAATTCATCATTTGACAAAAACTGATGGGAAAACTGGAAATTACTATGGCAAAATTAGGCATGGACTGTCCACACTTAACACCATATACCAAGATAAGATCAAAATGGGTCCATGATTTAGGCATAAAGAACAAAATCATAAATAAATTGGAGGAATAAATTAGATAGTTTACCTCTCAGACTTGTGGAGGAGGAAGAAATTTGTGACCAAAGAAGAACTAGGGATCATTATTGATTACAAAATAGAAAATTTTGATTACATTAAATTAAAAAGCCTTTGTACAAACAAAACTAATATATATAAGATTAGAAGGGAAGCAACAACCTGGGAAAACATTTTCACAGTTAAAGGTTCTGATAAAGGCCTCATTTCCAAAATATATAGAGAATTGACTCTAATTTATAAGAAATCACACCATTCTCCAATTGATAAATGGTCAAAGGATATGAACAAACAATTTTCAGATGATGAAATTGAAACTATTTCTACTCATATGAAAGAGTGTTCCAAATCACTATTGATCAGAAAAATGCAAATTGAGACAACTCTGAGATACCAACTACACATCTGTCAGATTGGCTAAGATGACAGAAAAAAATAATGATGAATTTTGGAGAGGATGAGAGAAAACCGGGACATTAATGCATTATTGGTGGAGTTGTGAATGAACCCAACCATTCTGGAGAGCAATCCGGAATTATCCCCAAAAAGTTATCAAACTGTGAATACTCTTTTATCCAGCAGTGCTCCTGAAATACTAAAGACGGGAAAGGGACCTGTATGTACCAAAATGTTTGTGGTATCCCTTTTTGTAGTATAAAATGAATGGACGCCCATCAATTGGAGAATGGTTGGATAAATTGTGGCATATGAATGTTATGGAATATTATTTTTCTGTAAGAAATGACCAGCAGGATGAATACGGTGAGGCTTGGAGAGACTTACATGAACTGATGCTGAGTAAAATGAGCAGAACCAGGAGATCATTATACACTTCAACAACAATACTGTCCGAGTATGTATTCTGATGGAAGTGGATAGCTTTGACAAAGAGAAGATCTAATTCAGTTCCAATTGATCAATGATGGACAGAATCAGCTACACCCAGAGAAAGAACACTGGGAAATGAGTGTAAACTGTTTGCATTTTTCTTTTTCTTCCCAGGTTACCTTTACCTTCTGAATCCACTTCTTTCTGTGCAACAGGAGAACTGTTCGGTTCTGCACACATATATTGTACCTAGGAAATACTGTAACATATTTAACATGTATAAGACTGTCTGCCATCTAGGGGTGGGGGTGGAGGGAGGGAAGGGAAAAATTGGAAAAGAAGTGAGTGCAAGGGATAATGTTGTAAAAAATTACCCATGCATAAGTGCTATCAATAAAAAGTTATAATTATAAAATAAAACAATCTGATGAAGATTATAGAACCTATCTTAGAATAATGCTTTTAAAGGCTAAACACACACACACACACACACACACACACACACACACAGACGATTTAAAAGGAAACAAATCACATTAAAATAAAAGTTATCAAAATATGCATTTAAAAAAAAATTTCAGTGACCAAAGATTAAGAACCCTTGGATTAGAGGATACAGAAACAGACATGTAATTTTATAAAAGACAACATTCTGATTTGTTTTGCTTAACTATACATATTTGTCAGAAAGGAATAAGGACTTCTATTTGAAATAGGAGAATAAAGGCTGGAGATAATGATATATATGAAAAGAACATCAATTTAATATAGTAAAAGATTTTTTTTTAAAAGATTAATGCCACCCTTTGATCCAGTAGTATCTGTACTGGCTTTGTATCCCAAAGAGATCATAAAAAAGGGAAAAGGACCCACTTGGTCAAAAATGTTTGTGGCAGCCCTTTTTGTAGTGGCAAGGAACTGGAAATTGAGTGGATACCTATCAGTTGAAGAATGGTTGAATAAAGTATGATATATAAATGTTATCAAATATTATTGTTCTATAAGAAACTGTTAGCAGGATGATTTCAGAAAGGCCTGGAGAGACTTACATGAACTGATGCTAAGTGAAGTAGAACCAAGAGAATATCGTACACAGCAACAAGATTATGTGATGATCAATGTGATGGACATGGCTCTTTTGAACAATGAAGTAATTCAGGCCAATTCCAATAGACTAGTGATGGAGAGAAACATCTGCATCCAGAAAGATGATTGTCAGGACTGAATGTGGGAAACAACATGGTATTTTCACCTTTTTTTGCTGTTGTAGTTGTTTGCTTGTTTTATTTCTCTCATTTTCCCCCCATTTTGACCTTATTTTTCTTGTGCAGCATGATAAATGTGGAAATATGTTTAGAAGAATTGCACATTTTCCACCTATATTGGATTACTTGCTGTCTACGGGATGAGGGAGGTAGAGAGAAAAATATGGAACACAGGGTTTTGCAAGGGTAAATGTTGAAAATTATCTTTGCATGTATTTTGAAAAATAAAAATCTATTATTAAAAAAAGATTAATGCCCTCAGTCTCTTCTGATAGTCAATTTTGTCACTGGTCAGTCATTAGTTGTTGTACCTCTTCATGACTCCATTTCAGATTTTCTTGTCAAAAATACTAAAAAACAAAACAAAAAAAACTGTTTGCCACATCATTTCTAGCTCATTTTATAGATGAGCAAACTGAGGTAAAACATAGTTAAGTGACTTGTTCAGGGTCACACATATAGTAAGTATTTGAGGTTGGATTTGAAGTCAGATCTTCCTGACTCCGGACTCAGTGATCTATTCAATGTACCTCCTTGTTGCCACTGATAGTTAAAAAACATCCTGAAAATACATCTATACAAATACATAATATTTCACAAGTTCAAATTATTTATTTTTTTAGGCTGATACTTCTTCCCAATGCAGATATGTCAATCAGCAACTATTTTCTCTCCTGATATAAACTATTACTAAGTCCTAGAGACTTAATTAATGGTTATTGTAGTAATATCATGCCTGTGTGTGTAACTGGCAATTTTTTATTTGGTACTGCTGGAAAGAGTTTACTAGGTACATACAAAACTGAATTTTCAAATGCTGATTATTTCCTTAATTTGAAAACAATAATTTTCTGAGATATAATATATTTTTGATAATTCTACATGCAAAGCCTAAAGATGTAAGATTTTATCACTTGACTCACTTGTTTGAATAAAAATATATAAAGTATTTTCTGCAAGGAGATAATTTCTACTCATGTCTCAACATATTTAGAAGCTTTTAATTTATATTGACACCACCTCAAACTTCAAATCTAAAGGATTTATTGCATTTACTTGCAGAATATGAAAATAAAAAAATAAATCAGATTATTTTTAACCTTTACTGTATAAGTTTTCTTCCCTGAAAGGTTATGGAAATGAACAATTTTAATTTTCGCTATTAATAGCTGAATGAATGGCATAAGAGCATAATTTGTAGAAGCAATAATTAATATAAATGCTATATCTCAGCTTGGTTGGACAGTTATAAAAGGAGAAACAATTCAAGGTAACATGAACAAATTAATATAGGCCATGAGTATGTGTGGGAGTAGAGATAAATAATAGGAGTCTGTATAATTTGAACTTGCAATCTAATTGGATTCTAATTCAGATTATAATATAGGGTAAGTAGTTTAAAGATGGATATTAAAACTATAAGGGAAATGGTTAGCAGTAGACCAAAGTGCAGGTAAACACTCTGAAAATCATTAAAGTGTGTGTAGGCCAAGTATGATCAAAAACTGAGATGCCAGTAGACTGTCACATTTTTATACAATCAAATCACAAAATGAAAATGTTCAAAAAGAAAAGTTTGTGGGGAAATGTAGTTTAAATTAAAATAGTGATTGTGGTAACAAGAAAAATGGGAACATAAAAAAATCATATAACATGAAGTGAGGAAAATAGACTAAACAGCCCAAGATGAATTACAATGATTGTGGAAAGTTTTTTTTTTATTTGCACTTCAAGCAAAATGTACAACAATTAAGTGGACATAAAGTAACAAAAATTTTAATTAATTTTAATTTTGTATAAATGTTTTACTAAAGCAGGAAAATGTCTATTCCACGGATACTTTTTGGGGGCTATTTATTAGTGGGACAATAGCAGAAGGAAGAAGCTATGGAAAAACCTGGGAAATTCCACAGAAGAATTCCACAGAATTCCATAAGCAGAGGATAGATATTGACTTAACAGTTTCTAATAAAGAGTAAATGAATATGATACTAGTAAGACTAATAAAACCAGTAAGAGTTTAGAAATGTTATAACACTGCTAGTATAATGTGTTTCTTTAGAAAGAGATGGGTGGAGGAGATTCATAGAACCACCACAAGCCAGTACTCACCTTAGCAATGAAGAAATGAACAGCCTAATTAAAAAGAGTTTTGTTCAATAATAGGATAACATTAAATGGGTGAGGTCAAGTCACATACATACTAAAAGGAAAGGCTGTTCTTTCTTAGCCTATTAAAGTTATCAAGAAATGTCACTATAACAATATAAAAAGGTAGTTATTTGCTTGGGAGCCCAGGAAACTTTTAATATTACCCCATGATACTATTAGGAAAAATAAATGACTTAAACATAAAGGGTGACATTGGCAGCAAATTAGGGCAGTATGGCAGAAATTACCTGTCAATTATATGAATAGAGGAAGAATTCATGAAGATCAAAGATAGAGAAGTTTGCAGTAAATAAAAGATAATTTTGATTAATAAAATTTAAAAAATTTGCAAAAAGGAAAATTTTTAAAATAAATTTCCTAATAAAAAAGTCTCATTTCTCAAATAAATAGAGAATTGACCCAAATTTATAAAAATAAGAGCCATTCCACAGTTGATAAATGGTCAAATGACATGAAAGATGGTTTACAAAAAAAGAAATAAAAATTATTAACAATCATATGAAAATACTTGGAATCATTAATAATTAGAGAAATACAAAGTAAAATAATTTTGAAGTACTATCTGACCTCCATTAGATTGACTAAGATGACAGAGAAAAATAGGGTGACTAATGTCTTGTTGATAAAGCTGTAAACTAGTACAATTATTCTGGAAAATAACTTGTAACTATTTCCAAAGAGCTATAAAACAGTGTGTGTCCTTTGACTCAGAAATACTGCTAATAAATCTATACTTTAAGAACAAAGAAAAAAGGAAAAAGACTTAACTTTTCTTTGTCTCAGCCTTCTTATCTATAAAATGAGAATAATAACAACTTCTTTACAATATTGTCATGTGGATAAAAGATAATATTTGTAATACATTGTGCCATTATTAGTAGTAAACATGACAATTTGCATTAGTTAAGTGTATATAAACAAATAGTTCTCAAAAGAATTAGAAACCATGAACAACTGCTTCAAATTATTAATAATAAGAAAAATAATAATCAAAACAACTTTGAGATTCACCTCTTACTCAACAAACTAGCAAAGCAAAAACAATGAAAGTAGTTAATGTGGGAGGGTCTATAGGAAGGTAGAAAGACTAATATCCTGTTCGGGGAGATATGGACTGATTCATACATTTATAAAGACAATTTAGAATTATGTTTAAAAAATAACCAAAATACCCATATTCTTTGATCAAAATATCTCAGTGCTAGCTAGGCATATACCCTCAAATAAGATCAAATACAGAAAGAAATTCCATACACATAAAAATATTCATAGTTGTACTTTCTGTGATTACGAAGAACTGTCAATAAAAGCAGGTGCCTTTCAACTGAGGAAGTAATAAACAAATTGTGATACATAATATAGTCATACCTAATTTTATTACACTTCACTTGTGCCTCATAGATACTGCATTGTTGTTGTTTTAACAAACTGAAGGCTTGTGGCAACTTTGTGCAAAGCAAGTATCAGCATTGTTTTTTCAAAAGCATGTGCTCACATCACATCTTTATGTCACATTTGAGTAATTCTTGCAGTATTTCAAACTTTAGCATTATTATTATATCTGTTATGGTGATTTGTGATCAGTAATCTATGGTGTCACTACTGTCATTGTTTTGGGGTGCCATGAATCAGGGCCATATAAAATGGCAGACTTAAGAAATTTTGGGTGTGTTCTAACTATTCCCCTCACTGGCCATTCCCTCTGCTCAGTCCTCTCTATTCCCTGAGACATAACAGAGTTGAAGGATATCACATAAATTTAGTTAATAAAAAACCACTGCAGATTTTGAGAGCACTGATTTCAAATTTGAAGGAAGTTCTACTGCAGGTAAAATGTAGTATCATATGCTATAGAAAAAAAACTTTCATGAAAGGAAGCATCATTCAATGCAGCAAACTTCATTGTTATCTTATTTTAAGAAACTGCCACAGCCACTCCAACCCTCTGTAACCGTCATTCTGATGAGTCAGCATATATCAATATTAGAGTAAGACCATCCACCAGTAAAAAAATTATTATTTGGTGAAGGCTTAGATGATGGATAGCATCTTTTTTAAAGTAATAAAGCATTTTAAAATTAAGTTAAGCATTAAATTAAATTAAATCTTTAAATTAAATTAAGGTATGTACATTTTTTGCTATAATACAATTGCACATTTTTAATAAACTATAGTATAGTATAAACATAACTTTTAGATCCACTGAGAAACTAAAAAAAATTGTGACTCTCTTTATTGTGAAATTTTCTTTACTGAAATAGTCTGGAACTAAGCACACAATATCTTTTGAGGTATTCCTATATGGATAAATATGAAAATTAAGAGAAGCTTGGGAAGGCTTGTATGAACTGATACAGAATGAAGTAAATTGATTCAGGAAAACAATATAGATAGTAACTAAAAACAATGTAAATGGAAAGAAGATAACAAAAACAACTACTCAAACCAAACTAATATAATAAATATTATTTATTACCAGAAAAATTCCTTAATGGAAAAAAAAAAAAGCTCTGGCTAGGATTTTTCTTTTCCTTGATGTCATAAGATTCTATGGATTCAAAGCTCATTTCTAATACAGATGACTTCCAAATGTAATTTCATCAAATGCCTATTAGACATTGTGTACAGGATGTTAAAGTCATTTCAAATTTAACATGTCCAAAACAGAATTTATGATCTTACCCTTAAAGATTTCTAATTTCCTTACTTCTCCATCCCCACCCCCATCCATTTCCAGGGCACTCTCATTTTTCCAGTTACCCAGATATAGAATCTAAGAATCATCTTCAACTCTTAACTTTCACTTACTCTGTAAATGCACATAGTAATCCTCAGATTGATTCAACCCTTTCTCATCCCTTGCACCCATAACTATCTTTCTATTCATAGTATAATCAATTTACCTTGGGCCCTT
This sequence comes from Sarcophilus harrisii, assembly GCF_902635505.1. Lineage (NCBI taxonomy): Eukaryota > Metazoa > Chordata > Mammalia > Dasyuromorphia > Dasyuridae > Sarcophilus > Sarcophilus harrisii. The sequence goes on from NC_045427.1 coordinate 255,203,032, forward strand.
ATTGATTCTTGATTGAATTATAATAGGCTCTTAATTAGTTTTCTTGTTACAAATTTGTTCCCTCTCCAATCCATACTCCACACAACAGCCAAAATGATATTCCTAAAGAATTCCTCAAGAATGACTACATTACTCTCATGCTCAAAAATCCTTGTGATTGATTCAAGAATAAATATATAAACTGCTCTATGTGGCATTTAAAACTTTTCATAATCTAACACTGATCATGTTTCCAGGATGATAAACTAACCTATTGTTTCAACCAATGGCTGAGAATTTCCTTTACCTCCACATGCAACATCAATTACTTTTTTTGTGGCTTTCCACATGGCATCCCCCATGACTGGAATACTCATAATCCTCACTTCTGCATCTTAAAACTTCACGCTACTTGCAAGACTCAGATCAAGTGATACCTCTTTAAAGATTTTTCCTCATTTCTCCAACTGTTAGGAAATATCTTACTTCTCCTTGAAATAACTTAGTAAATGTTCTGTATTTATTTATCAGTAAACATGTTATATGCTGTAGAGGGCCACAGAGAGTGGGGTTACTCTCGGGGAGGTAAAGACACTTCAGCCCACAGGGAACCTGCTAACAATGTCTGGTTTGGCTCCCCATCTCCCCTAAGGACTCTTGGCCTTCCTGAGAAGTCAGGGGTATGTGATAACCTGTGTTCTACTTGAAGCAGAGATACTTGCAGTAAAGAGGTGTTTACATAATAATAGCAAGGTATTTATAGTTAGCACATTTCAGTGTTCTATGGTGATGTAATTAGAGACATTAGAAAAAGATAACATAAAGAAAAATGAAAATTATGGGACCATGAGAGGATGGGAAAAATTATATAGTGTAAAGGAGATTCTGAATTGGTCTATGAATTCTGGAAAACTATACAAAATTATGTCTAAAAAGTCTTTAAATGATACTCTTTGACCTAAGATACTATTATTTAGTATCTAGAAACATCATAAAAAGAAAAAAAATTAAAGCAAACAACACATCTGTGCAAAATACATATAGTAAAAATATTTAGTTTTTTTACTTATATTCAAGTCAAAAAAAAATAAAGAAAGAATATGAATCCCATCAACTGGAGAATAGTTTGAACTACTTATGTCATATTGATATAACTATTATACCCTAAGAAATTATAAACATGATGAGAAAAACTTGAGAAGACCTAAGAGTGAAAGTAAAGGAAAATATTAAGAGTATAAAATCTTGTTAATTTAAGAAGACAAATGAAAATTCACACCTTTCATAGAATGAGACAAACAAGAAATAACCAATATGTGGTTTAAGCTCCACTTAACTTTATTTTTTTGTTCCAAGGAAAAGTGTCTCTTGAATATGTGGTGATAAACATACAAAAACTAAAAAGTAAAAGAATATCAACAAAGACAATAAGGTTCATAAAGGAATATAAAGTAATTTTGTCATTATCTTGTTCAATTTAATGACCAAAAAAAAACTACCAAAGAAGTTTAGTGTTTTTTACATAACAGATTTTTTTTTTCAATATTGAAAAAAATTTTTATTGAAGATTGGTAATTTTAAAAAATGAAAAATGCCAAATTGTCAAAAGAGATACAGAAATAGAAAGGAAATGAGTCGTGTTAGTTATCATATTTATCATCAATAATATGGCACTGTGTCCTTCACTTGACTTGACAAAGTCAAACATTACTGTCACAGGAGGGAGGGGGGAGATAAGAAAATCTTTAATAAATTTACTGGAAAATTTCATCTGTCCTTGTCCCAGGCAATTGTACCAATATATTGATGTTTGGGTAATCTGAAATCACAAGCAACAGTATGTATAAGGTTTTTAGGACCTGCTCATACTGTCACGAACATCATACTCATGGGAACAAACATGTAAGAGTACATCAAATATTGCTCCTTTGAAGTGCTTACATTATAAGACATTGTATATGTTTTTGGTCAATAAACTAAAGCAACCTCATTTCAGGCTTTATGACAAATACAAAAATCTATCAGTCACTAATCAATTAGGTATCCAAATTCAGGTTTCAGAACCAGTATATTTGTCTCCAAATTGAAATTTCCAGAAGTAAAAGTAAATAACTTATAATTTCCATATTATCACATTATTCAAATGTATTTTCTTTTTTTTTTTCCTTTTTTTGAAAAGGCAGTTTTTGCAAAGTTAAGAGACTTGCCAGGGTGATGCAGCTAGGAAATGTGAAGTATCTGAGGCTAGATTTGAGCTCAGGTCCATTTGAATTTACTGTCTTCCAGTATATAAGATTGTTTGCTCCTATAATTTCAAGCTCTATCTGCTTTCTTCTGTTTCTTTGCTGTTTTTATTGTCTCAGTTTCTCAATATCATTGCTTCTCCCAATACCTGCTTTTCTTTCTCAGTTTACCACTACTACTGATTGTAATTGTTTGTTTCTTATATAGCTCAGAATCATCAAAATATACTGTTTACACTTAAAAACACACCAATCATAGCTTTATAGTATTTGGAGATACATGTTTAAGTTCCTACTTTTTAGGCAATCTTATTTGGGCAGTGCCCAATAACCAATGTAATACAGAAGCCCAATCAATTAATTAACAAGTATTTATTAAATGCTTTCTAAGTGCTAAGCATTTGAGACACAAAGATGAAAAAGAAAAAAGTCCCTGGACTCAAGGAACTTACATTCTATCAGTCCAAGATGTACTCACTGCAATAAGTAGCAATTAAGCCATAATATAATATAATGCAGTAGTTTATAGAGAAAAAAATTACATCATAATTGAACAAAAAAATTGAAAAAGTATGGCATTATATGTACTGTATAGTCCCCCATCTTTGCAAAGAAAGAAGGGAGGTACTTTCTTTTGATTTAGAACATAAGGTGGTCATAACCTCCCTAACTTCTCAAGGAGGTGAGAACCCCCAAAAAGAAAGTGATCACGCCTTCCCTGACTGCTCACAAAAGGAGTGAAAACACCATAAAAAGGAGATCACACCCTCCCTGACATCTCAGGAAGGGAGATGAAAACACCAAAGGAAAGAGGAAATCAAATCAGATTAGTGGATTTCTGAAGGAGCTCACTTGAAACAGGTATACACAAATCCATCAATATGGGAGGTATTACACATAATTACATAAATTACATAAGCACAAAGCAATATAGCACAGGCTAGTAGTGATGTAACAAATAACATGAATCATCATGAGAATTTATACATTTCCATAAGTCCTAGAAATAGTCCAAAAGAAAACTATTTGTCCATTAGTTCATGTGCCAGGAATCCAATAATTCCTGCAAGTTTTCAAGTCCTGCAATGGTCTCATCAACTTTTCATCTCAAGGAATCTAATGATTCCTGCTGGTTTTCAAGTCCTGCAACAGTCTTATCTTGTATTAGAATGTATTAGAATGATTTTTTTCCTAAAGCACGTCTCAGCTGATTTCATGTTGGAGTACTGAAACAGAGATTGATTTATAAACTTTAGCTTATTAGTTCTATTATATCAATTAGTGCTTTCTTTTTCAGGATGTAAACTAAATGCATAAAATACAAAAACAGTTGACTGAAAAGTAAAATTAACCAGTTGCTTTATCCATAAAATATTAAACTAAAGATCTAACTGGTTTTGATGGAACTGATTTATAGTTTTGACATCAAGCAAGCATTGTCTAAGAGGCACATTTAAGTATTCTGTGTAGCCCCACTTTTACTCAAGGAGTTAAAAATACAACTGCATTAGAAGTCTCCAGGACAGAGTATAATAATGCAAGAACAACTGGGACTTTATGATTTTTCAGTGAATAGAAAGTTCCACAACTTGGATGCCCATCATTTTGGGAATGGCTGAATAAGTTATGGTATATGGTATATGAATGTAATGGAATATTATTATTTCTATGAGAAATGACCAGCAAGAAGATTTCAGGGAGGCCTGGAGAGACTTATATGAACTGGTACCAAGTGAAGGTAGTAGAACCAATAGAACATTATACACAGCAAAACAAGATTATGTGATGAACAATTCTGATAGACATTGCTCTTTTCAACAAGTGAGCTAATTCAGGCCAATTCCAATAGACTTGTGATGGAGAGAGCCATCTGCATCCAGAAAGAGGACTGTCGGGACTGAATGTGGAAAAGATTATTTTTTTCATCTTTTTTGTTGTTGTTTGCTTGCTTTATTGTTTTCTTTTTTCTTTTTTTCCTTTTTGACCTGATTTTTCTTGTGCAGCATAATAAATGGGGAAATATGTATAGAAGAATTGTACATGTCTAGCATATATTGGATTACCTTCTATCTAGGGAAGGGGATGGAAAAGAGAGGGAGAAAAATTTAGAATACAAGGTTTTGCAAGGGTGAATGTTGAAAACTATCTTTGCATATTTTTGAAAATAAAAATATATTATATAAAAAATTTAAAAAGAAAGTTCTCTTTCTTCAGAAAGGAAAAGCAGAAATTTCATAATAAGTGAAAGGTGAGCAATGTGAATATGAATGAGAAAATGAAAGAGGAACAGAGAGGAGCTGCCTCCCAATGCAGTCACCACCACTGCTGTCTTAGCCATTCCAAACTTGTAGAAACAGAATGTTAACAGGAAAAGAGAAAAGAGTATAGACGGTCTGTTTGCCAGGAACAATAATGGTAAAACTATTACCTTCCCAGCTCCTACTTTTTACTAGTAACTTTACTAAGTCTACAACCCATTATTACTTTAAGATTTTTCAATTATAAATTTTAATTCAAAGAAACTGTTTTCTTTAAGATACCATTCAGCATGCTTGGGTATGCCTTAGAGTTATTAAAATAAGAATAAACAGTGGAGTTGGAAGGTTACAGTGATCCTGGGACAACAGGGAGAATGAAATTATTTTTCTAAAAATTTCGAGGGTTTTTTCCTGCCAATTAGGAACTCAAAAACAAACTAAAGAAATCTTGTTAAGAAATAGTATTATAACTTTTCAAAAGTAGAGAAAAAAATGAATTGAATCTTGACTTCCTCAGATATCCTGAAAATGAGTCAGCAGTACTAACTAAAGAAGTAGAAGTTAGGTAAAGAGAAACTTTATTGTTAAGTCCCTCAAAATAGTGAATTAGACTGCTTTCTCTTCCTATTCCTCCATTCCCACAACAGTTCAAGAAAACCTTTGGCAATGAGGTGAAGTTGAAAATGGTAACTACAAATTTAGACTAGCAAGAATGACAGGTTTGAGAAAGACCGGTTCTAGTACCATAAGGGTGAGGGACACATAATTAGCTGATTCTTTACTTTATACAACTCCTCATCCTTGGCATTGGCATCATATGATTCTAGGAAATCTTCTGATCCTAAGTTCTAATTCATATGTCAAAAATTATTTCCTTTTAATTGAGTAGCATGTATTTTAGTCGCTATTCAGCTGAACTCACAATTTTTTAAACATAGTAACAATCAGGTATTAGGAAGCTTCTATTACTTACTTTTCAAGGTAAAGATCATTTAATAGAATACAATTCAATTACGGAAAATGTTCTACCCATTTTTAAAATGAGCTATTAACATGAAACTTTTATAGTAATGCTAGTCGGAAAACTTGTCAGACAAAGATTATACAATTATTAAACATATATTTTTATCCATTCATGTAGAATTAGAGCTTTCTTATTATAGCAGCTATTCTTTGGTCTAATGGACCACAAAATTCTATTGACCCCGGGTTCTAAGTGTCCTTTTTCCATTTAAAACTATTTTTGACAGTTTTATATGAAAAACTGCTTGAAGGCTTATAATTCTAGAATGATATATTATATCATCAATGTGTTTCTCATCTGTTTCTATGTTGTTATAAAGCATGTACCACTCAATAAACCCTTTTAAAATGTATTTGAATATATTTTTCATCTCTGCAAGATGTAGGTCGTATATGGCTGTAGTGTGCTTCAAAAGTTAAAATCAGGTATTTTGCCAATGAGACTCAGATGACAAATTAACATAGAACTGAGTTTTAATACTTACATGCCTAATTCCTAAAATTGCCACTAGATAATACAAAAACAAAAGAAAACTAAGGCTATTTAATCTAAACTACTATAAATGGCAATCAACTAAAAGGTAATAAGGTAAAATTTTATAATTAATTTGGAATGATTCAGCTTTTTTCCAAAGTCTTGGAAATAGGAAAAACATTTTGACAGAACTTTAAATCTTTCAGAAGACTGGATGAAATCAAGCTGACTAAAACTAAATTTTAATGGGCGACAAGTTATATTGTTTAATGGGATAATCATCTAAGCAACTGTCTTCTGCCTCTTCCAAAGAAGACAATCATAATCTCTTGTCACTGAAATTGCTTCTTTACCTTCTGGTTCCCAAAGAGCTGCAGCTAAAGGTGCCTTTGGCTATTTATAAAAATTAGTAACCTTTTATTTCCTCCAAAAATGAAAATAAATCTCAATCTTTGCCTTTTAGATACTTAGCTTGCAATATTCTCTAAATGAGATATTCTGAAATACAATTCAAAATAATTTTGGCTAGTAATGAGTTTCTCACAAATATAAGGAGACAAACTATCAATAGTACGATATACTCTGCAACAGCCTTAAATAATATTTAAGGTGCTGAATTCTGTCTTTAAAAAATCATTCACTGTTTGTAGAAAGGTTATTTTGAGATTAACAATAAAACTATACACAAATTTGCTAGATAATTTATATTGAAAACTGGCCTAGATAAACTGGAAAGCAGTATGGCAAAAATCAGGCTTAGATTAATACCTTACAACATATTCCACAACACATTCTAAATGGAAATGTGACCTGAATATTAAAAATCATACTAGGAAAGAAAATAAGAAAAACAGATCATAGACTTCTCATAGTTATGGAAACAAGATTTATTCTTAACCAAACAAGAGACAGAGTAAATTATAAAAGATAAAATAGAAAAACCTTGGTTCCTTGAAATTAAAAAAAACAAACTTCTGCATAGATAAAAATTAATGCAACTGTGCTAAGAAGGGAATGATCAAATGAGAAAAAATATTTATCAAGTTTCTTTTACAAGGGTTTGGTATCCAAATTACATAAAATATCTGTCTGTCTGACTATCTTTCTATCTATATCATATACAAAAAATTTAAAAGCTATTTTCCAGTTGATCAGTGGTCAAAAGCTATGAACAAATATTTCTCAAAAGAAGAATTACAAAATATTCACAACTACATGAAAAAATGCTTTAAATTACTAATAAGAGAGAGATAGATACAAATCAAAATAACTTTGATTTTTTACTTTACACTTTGCAAACTGTCAGAAATGACAAAAACAGCAGCACTCAATGTTGAGTAGCATGATAGACACAATAATTCATTGTTGGTAGAGCTAGAGTTATGAAGTGGCACAACCAGTTTTGAAAGCAATTTGGAATTATACAAATAAGATGATTAAAATATCTATAGCATTTGAACCAGGGACTCCATTATTGGGTTTATATTCCAAAGATGCCTTCAGTAAGAAGAAAGTCCCCATATACTCCAAAATAATTATAGTAGCATTTTTTGCAACAGCTAAGAATTAGAAACAATATAGATGCCTGTCTAATTGGGGAATAATTAAACAAATTATGGTATATGAATGTAATAGAGTATTAATGTGATATAAGATAAGATGGGTGTGATGAATACAGAGAAGTAGTGATATGAACTTCAAGTGAAATAAACAGAGTCATATATGTATATATACACATGTATGTATGTGTAGATACACACACAAATACAAGAATGTAAATGGAAAATATTATTACATGCTAGAAAATCAAAAGTAAATGTAATAATATTAAGACCCAGCAGAACTTGAATGAAGGAACATGGAAGATACCCTCAAACTACCCCTTTATGGAGGTGGGAGGATTGGAAGTATTACATATTGTACATATTTTTTTCAATGAACAAGTTAATTGAACTTATTATATTCCTTTCTCTAAAAAATATTATTTGTTAAGTGGACTCACACTCTGGAAGAAGGAGAGTCTTGAGATACTTGTAATAATTAAGATGAAGAAAAAGAACATATGCATAAAAACTATATTTTAAAATTATCTTTAAAAATTGGTTTGGGTTTAAATTCTTGTTCATCCAGTAACTAACTCTTTGTTCTTGGGCCTCAGATTCCTTACAACTGAGGTTTTTGGATTAGATAAACTCTAAGAACAATTTTAACGTTAAATTTTTTGATCCTAAGAAACATTAGTTAATTTTCTGCAAAGGAATTCAATAGTTGAATCAGGTTCATACCCTAATGATTTGGGAAATGGACATGATTCTATGAATTTAATAAAAAGCCCAATATTCACATTAAATATATAATGATACATGTCAGATGTATCCATGCTAAAAAATATCTCAGTCAATTCCATCTTTATTTTTAAAAAATCAAACAACTTCTTATGCTTTTTTAATAAGAAAAACAAAAACAAATATCTGAAGTAATTTTTAAAACATCTGAAATGTAAATAAAAATTTCATTCATTTTACTTAGTGTGAAAATGCAAACAATAAAACACATTTATTAATATATATGAAAAATTGTAAACACACTACAGAGAAAATGAAATAAGAATGTCATAAACAGAAATTAAGTTTAAAGAATTTAATCAAGGAAAATAATATATTTTTCAAGGTCTTCTAAAGTAAAAGGAACAATAACATGTTTACTGGGATGGAGTAGAGTCCATTAATTGCTCTGATAATTGATCAAAGATTCATTTAAAAAACTACCCTTTCTTTGCTCATTCATGAGTATTTTTAATCACATCTGTTTTTAATATTGAAAATCATCACTATTTATAGCCATATGAAAAGATGTTCCAACTCATTATTAATCAGAGAAATGCAAATTAAGACAACTCTGAGATACCACTACCCACCTGTCAGACTGGCTAGAATGACAGGGAAAGATAATGCGCAATGTTGGAGGGGATGTGGGAAAACTGGGACACTAATACATTGTTGATGGAATTGTGAATACATCCAACCATTCTGGAGAGCAATTTGGAACTATGCTCAAAAAGTTATCAAACTGTGCATATCCTTTGATCCAGTAGTGTTACTACTGGGCTTATTTATATCCCAAAGAAATCTTAAATAAGGGAAAGAGACCTGTATGTGCACGAATGTTTGTGGCAGCCCTCTTTGTTGTGGCCAGAAACTGGAAACTGAGTGGATGCCCATTAATTACAAATGGCTGAATAAATTGTGTTATACGAATGTTATGGGATATTATTGTTTAGTAAGAAATGACCAACAGGATGATTTCAGAAAGGCCTGGAGAGCCTTACACGAACTGATGCTGAGAGAAATGAGTAGAACCAGGAAATCATTATATACTTCAACAACAATACTATAATGATGATCAATTCTGATGGACGTGGACACTTCCAACAATGAGATGAACTAAATCAGTTTCAATAGAGCAGTAATAAATTGAACCAGCTACACCCAGTGAAAGAACTCTGGGAGATGACTATGAACCATTACGTAGAATTCCCAATCCCTATATTTTTGTCCACCTGCATTTTTGGTTTCCTTCACAGGCTAATAGTACACTATTTCAAAGTCTGATTATTTTTGTGCAGCAAAATAACTGTTAGGACATGTATATTTAAATTATATTTAATTTATACTTTAACATATTTAACATGTATTGGTCAACCTGCCATTGGGGGGAGGGGATGGAGGGAAGAAGAGGAAAAATTGGAACAAAAGGTTTGGCAATTGTGAATGCTGTAAAATTATCCCTGCATATAACTTGTAAATAAAAAACTGTAATAATAATAAAAAAAGAAAATCATCTCTTTTTTTCTAAAGTTGTTAATTAGTGAAACATCTCAGTGGTAACAAACAACTCCTTTGAAAATCTAGATACCTACCAAAAGCTGCTACTTTGATGATTATGGCTTGGATGTCAGATGATATCATTTCTCTAAGCAAATCTTCCTGGTTTTGACGCCAAAGGTAAGCTAAAGGTTGAAGATCAAGCCTTTTACATCTGTTTGGTAAGGAAAAAAAGAGAATTAAATCAAAATATTTTGCATTACTCCACAAAACTTGAATTTAAACATAATGGATTTCTCAAGGATAATTACTTTTAGAACACATTACTACATATCAGGTAATAAATAAATTTAATTTTTAGGTCTATACAGTAAAATACAGATAAACTGAAACCTCTGGACAGATTATAAACATTTGCATAGCAAATTTCTAAGTACAGAAAGCTAAATACAAACAATTCTAGTAGTTAACAGCTATTAATACAAATATTAAAACTTTATAAGCAGCACCATTTATAACATCAAGAAGACTCAAAGACAAGGGAAAAAAAAACTACTTCTCTTGACTCAAAATTTTCTACTCTATTCTAAATGTTTTATGTGTCACTGTCTTGATATTTTTTTCCCAAAGATATGGAAACTGCATGAATGCATGGATCTTATGTATTCATTAGCACCTACAAATTTTTACATGTAGTGAATAGTCAACATCTCGGGAAACAAAAGCAAAAAACACTTGTTTTCAAACAATAAAACAATTATTGCTGCTTTGTGTTTTTGGTAAATGTTTAAAACTAGATAACTCTGAATTAAGTTGTTATATCATTTTTATCTTTAACATTGAATATTGATTAAACACATTTTGAACTAAACTAAAATGTTTTTAAATATTATTGTTTTCTTCACTGGTTTGAAGATCCTTATTCTCAGAATTAATTGTTAATAGTGCCTAAACAACTTCATGATTTTATTACCAGAACTATTGAAGTTGACTTCTCCATTTTAAATCATGTTTAATCATTTACATCACATAAAGGGCAAATTTTATTTTTTTTTGGTGATGCCAAAAATGCTTATCTCATTCTGTACCTCTAATAATCTATTAATGCCTTTATTTGAAAAGGAAATTTTCTGACTGATTTCCAGTCTCAAATCTATCATTGTTGTCAAAGTCTATAATAACTTGAAAATATGACCATGCAACATCACTATAATCACATCACCTTGTTTTTCCAATTCCTGTTTACTATATTTCCATGTTTTACTTTCTTTCATTTTTCCATGACCATCCCCTATCCCAACACATGTTAAAATCTACTTTAAGATTATCAGACAGAAAGGGGATGGGATAAAGAGCCAGTTTTCTATGATTCCACATAATGAAATGAAAAATGAAAAAATCAATAATTTATTATTCTGAGTTGTGTTGATATCAACTTTATTTCAGTATCATTGCATTTATTTTCCTTTATATTTGATAATGCTAAATATTTTAACAATACTTTTTATTTTCAAAATACATGCAAAGAGAGTTTTCAATATTCACCCTTGCAAAACCTTGTGTTCCAAATTTTTCTCCCTCTCTTGCCATCGACAGCAAGTAATCCAAGATAGATTGAATATATGCAATTCTTCTAAACCTATTTTCACATTTATAATGGTGCACAGGAAAAATCAAATCAAAATGGAAAAAAAAATGAGAAAGAAAGAAAAAGGCAAGCAAGCAAACAACAAAAATGGTGAAAATTTTATGTTATGATCTATAACATAGATCAGTCCCCATAGTCCTCTTTCTGGATAATGCTAAATATTTTACAAAATGTTTTCAAAACATTATATATGTTATACCACAGTTCTCTTTTATTGCCCTAACTCAGTTTCCTTAATTATCTTGACCTAGTCCTGACTCAGTTTCTCTAGTTGTTCTGCTTCAGTTTATAATTATCAGCTCAAAGCTCAGTCCTGCAAAACCTCCCTTCCTTCTTTATCAGAATATTTGATAAGGATAAAAGATCTTATGTTTTAGAATATCAGAATGCCTCTCCATCCCAAGCTATTGGAATGTCAAATATCATCTTATCAAGATGCTTCCCCCCATCTCTAGTGGCTCACCCCACCCTGTCAAAATCCAGTTCCTGCTCTCAGCATCCTGACTCTGCCCCTGCCTCAATCTATCCTCTGAGTCTGAGACATGTGTATATAGGTCATTGAGAACTCACATTGTTTGCTGGATTCTTGGAGATGATAGTCTCATTCAGCCCTGGGGCCAAACCATGGATCCATTTGGTCCCAGTAAATCTCTCCCATTTAATAAATTATTAAATCTCTCTAATCTCTATCTTGCCTCAGTTTCTCCAGAATTACAATATACAATCTTAATACCTCCTAGGAAGTAAACAAGGAAGACAGATATCACACCAGTTTTACAAATGAGATTAAGTGAAAAATCAACAATTGAATAACTAGAAAGTGGCAAAAGTGGGGAGTAGCAGTGAGATCTGCAATTAAATTAAGTACTCTTTTCACTTTAATATTGCCTTTTTTCCCTCATTGGCTGGAGTATTATAGTAGAATGGTTCTGATGATATAGAAACACAGTCATATTGAAAAAAAATCTAATTTATTGGCTTCCTGTGAAACAAAAATTTTGTTGGTTTGGTGAAATTTTAAAATATTTAATTCATCTGTTTTGGCAGTACAGATTAAGATGGTCCCAAAAAAAATTATCTAAAAAAAACCCTGAAACCCTTTTACCACAGAATGTTATCTATTAAGTGATGAAATAAAAAGAAATGTGAGAATTTTATCAGCTTCTCCAGAAATAAACAGGTTATTAAATGAATAAAGTGAAATATTTCAACATACTTATCATTTACTCTGAAAGTGTTTTGCAAGATTTCTGCTTACAATAAAAACATTTAAATAACATTCAAAGTATCAATGATTTCATTGTATGCATATTCCCTCCACTACTGCCACTCATATCTAAAACAGATCTCAGTGTCTTTCCCTCCAACTCCATCTTATTTATTGTAGATAGGATTAACCACATTTTGAACTAAACTAAAATGTTTTTAAATATTATTGTTTTCTTCACTGGTTTGAAGATCCTTATTCTCAGAATTAATTGTTAATAGTGCCTAAACAACTTCATTATTTTATTACCAGAACTATTGAAGTTGACTTCTCCATTTTGAATCATGTTTAATCATTTACATCACATGAAGGGCAAATTTTTTTTTTTTTGGTAATGCCAAAAATGCTTATCTCATTCTGCACCTCTAATAATCTATTAATGCCTTTATTTGAAAAGGAAATTGGTGCTTATTAGGCACCTACTCTGTGCCAGGCACTGTGTTAAATATTTTACAAATATGATTTCAATTGATCCCCACAATTCTAGTAAATAAATGAAATTATTAACATCATTTTATATTTGAGAAAACTGGGACAAAAGAGTTGTTAAGTGACTTGCCCAGGATGAAGCTGCCAATAAGTGTCTGAGGTCTGATTTGAATTCTAGTCTTTTTGACCCTAGAACAGCTATGTGATTTAGTGAATAGAGTGCCAGCCCTGGCGTTGGGAAATCTTACCTTCTTGAATTCAAATATGATCAAACTATTTTATTATCTTTGCCAAGAAAACCCCAAATGGGACCCTGAAGAATCAAACATAACTGAAACAACTGACTCAACTTTCTGACTCCAAAGAAAAAATTTTAAAGCAGTCATTTAAGAGTCATAAGTAAGTTAAAAATAAAGAGTAATTACAAAAATATGGTAACTCTAAATAAACATGCAACAATCAATATAAAACTTAAAATAATTTTTATACCATATTTTTAGTTTGCAATTTTTATTTAGACTATAACCTCAAGACATTAATTAAATGTCTTAACAATGTCTTAATATAATACTGTTCTTAAATTTTTTTTTTAATTTATGGAATAAAACAAGTATTCCCATAACATAGTACAATAAAAAAGATGATTAAAGGTGAAACCACAAATCCACTAGGTACCGCTTCATAATAGTTTTAAATGCACAACACAATTATGTAAATTTCTACCCTCTCCTTTTTTTCCCCTTCTTTCCCTCTTATAAAAGTGCTTATTGGAGCTCATCTTCATCCTGAAATACTTAGTTGGGGCCTACCTTGAAACACTTGAAATAAATATTTTACAATATATATGCTCTGGTCAGTTTCAGGGTTTACTAGCTTTCTGAACAACATTTTTGATGGTCAGGTACATTTACCACTATAGAAGTTTATTTAACTAAACAATTGCTTAATTAGTTTACCAAAAGTTGGAAAAAAAGAGAGATGATATTTCCATATTTAATTCTGTACATAAGAATGTATTCTGAATGAACTAGTTAGGTAAGAGTCCATTCTATAGTGTGAATGTTAACATACTCTAATTTCCTTTAAATATTCTATTTTTAAAAATTCTATGTAGAAAGGTTACCTATTCCTATGTAAGTATATACATGAATAATTTAATAGAATACTCTATAATCTTTTCTATTTTAAATAAGATTTCTAAGTTAACAAAAAGCTCATTTCATGCATTTCAATTCACATGTCCATTTTAAATTTTTAGTTTAATTTTTACTGAAGCAAATAATGACAATTCCTTTTCTAATCATTAAATAATACTGGGCTCTCCATATTCCTTATATATGAATATGCATAGTTTTTCTAAACATGTGATGTATTTTCCCAAAATAGTTATAATTTACATATTAATATGAGAAGCAGCATTATCTAATGGAAAATGAATTGGTCTTAGAATCAGGAAGACCTAAGTTCAAGTCCTGCCTCTACTCTACACTGGCTCTATGACCCTGTGCAAGACCCAGAATTTCCCAGTGTCCCCAAAAAATTTAATGCTACAAGTTAATGAGAAGCCACAGATCTGCATTGTTTTAAAGGAATTTGCATATCAAAAATTCCCTCCATAGATGAATCTGTAGAACAAAAATAACAGTAGCAATAAATTTCATACATAAATAAATCAAAAGCTTTTCTTCCAGTAACTCTTCAGGTAGATAATCCAAATATTAATGGGAGTATTTTACTAAAAAAAAGAAGCAAAGACTCACATAGCGTAAGTGACAATTGATTCCACAAAGATGATTAATAGCAGAGTTTCATATCTAGGCCTTCCACTAAACAACTGGCACCATTTCTAAACTAAAGCAATTCCCGATTGAAAAGGGAAAAAAAAAAATGCAGCCAATCATGTGGCTGACTTGAAGCAATCTGCTATCATAAAAGGAGTACTGAACTTGAAGGTTCACAGTTGCACTTAAACTGCAGTCCAATAACATGAAGGCCTAAGTAAAGAAACCTCCTCTCTACCCCCAAATTTGACAAACTTATAAATAGGAAGATAATAATTGTGTGTGTGTGTGTATGTGTGTGTGTGAATGTATAAATAGCTATGTTTCCAACTGAAAAGTGTATATATACATCTATAACTTCCATATGTTCCTATATGTGTGATTGTCTCTTCTTTACAATACTGGCTAATATCCCTTTACATTGTGACAGGAAATGATGCATTAAACAAGCAACAACCAAGAGAAATTTTAAAGTTTTTACTTATTTAAAATTTTTCTATCTTGGATTTTTTTTTGACACAAAATTAATTTTTCCTAGAAGGTTAAGATGCTTTCGATGAAGTATTCAAATGTAAAAATTACTTTGGTTTCTTACTGGAGTCATTAATTATATAAATCTAAAGCCTAAAAGCATAAGGAATACAATATTTATTTAATGAATGGATACAAATATAAACTTTCTTTCCTTCATGTAAATCCCCAAAATAAGTATGTTTTAAATTGATGTATTAAATTAATATGTTCTTACACATTTTCTACTCGAACTCTTTGATAGTCAGAAAGAATAGCCCCAACAGATACACCATCTATTTCTTCTTTTTCCTGAGGAAAAAAAAAAAACCTCTATTAAAGATAAATCATTATATGACCTTAACAATAATATGAAAAATAGAAAATATTATGTTTATGGAAATCAAATATAGACATAACAAAATATTAATCTAAGTTTATAAGAGGATATAAAAATTTGTCAGATATTTTAAAAATTGCAATATTTAAATGGCAGATAACAAAAATCCATTATGCAAGGAAAATGCAGACAATAAAGAAACACTTGAAAATAAAGGCTTTCACATAACAGAATTTAGAGATTTCCTGATGCTTCATGGAAATTATGAGAATCATTCTATTTTAAGAAAGTGTTATCTTATAATTGGAAACTAAATAATCTCATCCTAAAGAATGAATGGTTGAAACAGCAAATCATAGACACAATCAATAATTTCATCCAAGAGAATGACAATAATGAGACAACATACCAAAATTTGTAATATGCAGCCAAAGCGGTAATAAGGGTAAATTTTATATTTCTAGATGCTTACTTGCATAAAACAGAGAAAGAGAAGATCAATGAATTGGGCTTGAAACTAAAAAAAGCTAGAAAAAGAACAAATTAAAACCCCTAATCAAATACCAAAGTTGAAATTTTAAAAATAAAAGAGGAGATAAATAAAATTGAAAGTAAAATAACTATTGAATTAATAAATAAAACTAAGAGTTGGTTTTATGAAAAAAAAGAACAAAATAGATAAACCTTTAGTTCACTGGATTAGAAAAAGGAACCAGGAAAATCAAATTGTTAGTCTCAAAAATGAAAACAGAGAAGGATGTACCAATGAAGAGGAAATTATAGCAATAATTAGGAGTTATTTTACCTAACTTTATGCCAAGAAATTTGACAACCTAAATGAAATAGAGGAATACCTACAAAATTATAGATTGCCCAGATTAACAGAAATGGAAATAAATTATTTAAGTAGTTCCAGTTTAGAAAAAAGAAATAGAACAAGCTATTAAACAACTCCCTAAGAAAAATACCCCAGGACCAGATGGATTTACATGTGAATTCTACCAAACATTTAAAGAACAATTAACTCCAATACTATATAAATTAATGAAAAAATAGGGAATGAAGGATTCCTGCTAAATTCTTTTTATGACACAAATATGGTACTGATATCTAAACGAGGTAGGACAAAAACAGAGAAAGAAAATTATAGATCAGTCTCCCTAATTAATATTGATGCAAAAATCTTAAATAAAATATTAACAAAAAGATTACAAAAAATCATCCCCAGATGTATTCTGATGGAAGTGGATATCTTCAACAATGAGAAGATCCAATTCAGTTCCAATTGATCAATGATGGACAGAATCAGTTACACCCAGAGAAGGAACACTGGGAAATGAATTTGGACTACTTGCATTTTTGTTTTTCTTCCCAGGTTATTTTTACCTTCTGAAACCAATTTTTCTTGTGCAACAAGAGAACTGTATGGATCTGCACACATATTTTGTATCTAAGATATATTTTAACTTGTTTAACATGTATGAGACTGCCTGCCATCTAGGGGAGGGGATGGAGGGAGGGAAGGGAAAAGTTGGAACAGAAATGAGTGCAAGGGACAATGTTGTAAAAATTATCCATGTGTATGCTCTACTAATAAAAATCTATTTTAAAAAATCATCCCCAGGATAATACACCATGACCAAGTAGGATTTATACCAGGAATGCAGAGCTGGTTCAGTATTAGAAAAACTATTAGTATAATTGACTATATCAATAACTAAATTAACAAAAATCTTATCATTATCTCAATAAATGCAGAAAAAGCATTTGCTAAAATCCAACAACCCTTCCTATTAAAAACACTACAGAGTATAGGTATGAATGTCCTTTTCCTTAAAATAGTCAGTAGGATCTATTTAAAACCATCAGCAAAAATCATATGTAATGGGGATATATAGGAACCATTCCCAATAAGATCAGAAGTGAAACAAGGTTGCCCAAGATCACCATTACTAGTCAATATTGTATTAGAAATGCTAGCTTTGGCAATAAGAGTTGAGAAAGAGATTAAAGGAATTAGAGTGGGTAATGAGGAACGAAATTATCACTCTTTGCAGATGATATGATGGTATACTTAGAGAATCCCAGAGATTCTACTAAAAAGCTATTAGAAATAATCCACAATTTTAGCAACGTTGGAGGAATACAAAGTAAATCCAATAAATCATCAGCATCCTTAAACATCACTAACAAAATCCAACAGCAAGAGATACAAAGAGAAATTCCATTTAAAATAACTGTCAATAGTATAAAATATTTGGGAATCTATTCACAGAACAAAAGTCAATGACTATGGCAATCTAATATTTGACAAACCTAAAGGCTACAGCTTTTGGGATAAGAATTCACTATTTGACAAAAAAGTACTTGGAAAATTGGAAATTAGGATGGCAGAAAGAAGGCATAGACCCACACCTAGCACTGTATTCCAAGATCAGGTTGAAATGGGTTCATGATCTAGACATAAGAAATGATATTCTAAACAAATTAGAAGAACATAGGATTGTTTACCTCTCAGATTTATGGAAGAGGAGGGAATTTGTGACCAAAGAAGAACTAGAGATCATTATTGATCACAAAATAGAAGATACATGCAACATTCTAAGCTCCTCTCATACCCACATTACTAATTACCAAATTAAGCCTCAAAAATAGTGCTTGACTGGTAAAATTCACAAATATTGGAAGTACAACAACTTACCAGCCAAAGATAATCTGGAAGATAACCAGAAAAGATTTGTCTTGATCAGCGGGAGCAAAAGGCCAGCTCAAGCAGGGACACAGAAACAGAGGCCAGCATTCTGAGTGGATTGGGGCGGGGATGGTCTCTGTGGCTGGAAAACTTATAGGGAGGACTCTACCACAGGTTGGCTGCTCTGCTTTGGTTGCAAAGCAATAGAGCAGCAGAAAAGTTAAAGCCAAAGGTAGAGCGTACTCAAAAAAAATGCCAGAATTTAACAGGATCTGGCTATACTCACCCAAAACCAGGAGTAAGTGATTGAGCACAGTTGTGCAGCCACATTCTGCAGCCTGGGGCTTTTGCCTAGGGCAGTCACAAATATGCAAGACAGGGGCACTGAGCCTGGGGCAGCCTCTAAATTGCACAATGTAGGGAACTTCTGCAGCACAACTTGCTCCCTAGAGCAGAGACATCTCCAGTGCGGGACTCTTCCCAGAGCAACTGCTAATCCCCACTGGTAAGGGTTCTTACTGGAGCAGTGACATTTTCGCTGCTCAGTCTCTAATCCCAGGGCATTCACTAATCTGCACAGTGGGGCTTGTGCTACCCAGGCTATAGACACTTCCAGTGTAGGGCTTTTCCCAGAGTGAAGTATTCTGGTAGCCCGTTTGCAGGACAGCTACTGTCCATATCCCTGTTCTGTAGAGAAAGCTGGTAACCTCCTTGCTCTGAAGGCAGACTCTAAGGGCTTTAAAAAAAAAATGAGTAAAAAAGCAAAACATGCCGTTGATATCTTTTATACAGAAAGAGATCAGGTTTTCAACTCCGGGGAGACTAATAGCAAAGAGTCAGCAGACAAAACCCCAAAGGGGGATATAACCTGATCCCCATCACACAAGGCTCTCTTAGAAGACATTATAAAA
The DNA here is from genome assembly GCF_902635505.1 of Sarcophilus harrisii. Lineage (NCBI taxonomy): Eukaryota > Metazoa > Chordata > Mammalia > Dasyuromorphia > Dasyuridae > Sarcophilus > Sarcophilus harrisii. Next base: position 255,222,412 of record NC_045427.1, read on the forward strand.
AAAATCCTAAAAGAGAGCTAGAAGAAAAATGAGGAGAGGAAAGAGAAGCTATGTAAGAGAGTAAAGAAAAGGCTTATAACTCACTTAAAGAAAAAAATTTGATAAAGTGGAAAAAGAGAATAACTTCCTGAAATGTGAATTGAAAAAAGTAAAGAAATAAGTAGGATTTGTGAATTGGAAAAGATAAAGAACTCCTAAGAAAGTAGGATTTGTGAATTGGAAAAAGAAAATAACTCAGTAAAAAAAAAAAATAGTGAAATGGAAAAAAATTCCATAGAGCAAAAAACTCATTTAGAAACTCAATTGGACATATACAAAAAGAAGCTTTAAAAAAACTAATAAAGAAAATAACTCATTAAAAATCAGAACTGAACAAATACAAATGAATGATTCATTGAGACATCAAGAATCAGTCAAGCAAAACCAAAAAAAAAAAAAAAAAAAAAATAGAAAAAAATGTTAAATATCAACTTGGAAAAATAACAGGCCTGGAAAATAGATCTAGGAAAGATAATCTGAGAATTATTGGACTTCCTGAAAATTATGATGAAAAAAAGAACCTGGATACTATTTTACAGGAAATCATCAAAGAGAAGTGCCCAGATGTAGTAGAATTAGAAGGTAAAATAGGCATTGAAATAATTCATCGAACACCTTCTGCAAAAGACCCTGAAACAAAAACTCCAAGGAATACTGTGGCTAAATTTCAGAACTATCAGACTAAGAAAAAAAAAAATTACAAGCAGCCAGAAAAAAAAAAATTCAAATACTAAGGAGCCAAAATAAAGATCACTCAAGATCTAGCTGCTTCCACATTAAAAGATCAAAGGGCTTGGAATCTGATATTCCAAAAGGCAAAAGAACTTGGAATGCAGCCAAGAATAAAATATCCAGTTAAGCTAAGCATTTTCTTCCAGGTAAGAAGATGGAAAGTTCATGAAACAGATGAATTCTATTTGTTTTTAATGAAAAAAACAGAACTTAACAAAAAATTTGATCTCCAACTACTGGACTCAAGAAAAGCAGAAAAAAGTAAAAAGAACTCTTGAGAACTGTATTTGTTATGGATATACATAAAGAGTGCATTATAATTTGATTTTACTGACATAACATAAAAAAGGGAAGTAGAAATGGAAAAGGGATAGTATCAGAAAAAAGGGAAAAGGGGAGATAAAAAGAGAGAAACTACACCCCACAAAGAGGCAAAAGAAAACTATCATATCTGAAGGAATTTAAAGAGGGGGAGGAACATTGTAGGAATCTTACTCTCATCAGATTTGGCTAAGAGAAAATAATTAATATATTTGGTTTACAAAGAAACTTCTCTCACCTCAATAAAAAGTGGGAGGGGAAAAGGGAAAAGGAAAAGAGTAACAAAGGTACAAGAAAGGGGAAGGGATTCTAAGGGGGTAGGAGGGATTCTAAAGAGGGAGAGCTGCACGAGGCAAGTGGTGCCCATGAATTTAATACTAGGAAAGAGGATAAGGGGAGTAAGAAAAAGAAAAGCATAATCTGGGGATAATAAGATGGCAGGAAATACAGAATTAGTAATTTTAACCTTAAATGTGAATGGGATGATGTGATGACTGTGTTAGCACCCTGGATACTTTAGAATCAGCTGGAGTCAGCATCAGCAAAAGGCCTTGATCTTTATTCTTTGTGAAGGTGAACGGAATGGCAATACAAAGTGAGAGGAATCTCAACATGAATCCAGCCAGGAGTGACTCTGGCTTTCTCACTCCACACCCTAAATCCTGCCTCAATCTCTCTATAAGCCAACAGATCAAAACCTGCACAAAGTAGTGGGCAGGGCCATTGCTTCTCCAAGAATATGCTAATAGAGTATAGTCCAATTGGTAATTACCCTTAAGTGCTCAGACCTCAGTGCATCAACTCAGTTTCAGCCCATTACAGGATGAAATCTCCCATAAAATGGAGGTGGATAGCAGACTGGATCAAAAGCCAGAACCCTACGATATGATGTTTACAGGAAACACATTTAAAGCAAGGAGATAACATACAAAGTAAAGGTAAAAGGCTAGAGCAGAATCTATTATGCTTTAGGTGAAGTAAAAAAAGCAGGGGTAACCATCCTTATCTCAGATGAAACAAAAGCAAAAATTGATCTAATTAAAATAAGGAAGTAAACTAAAGGGTAGCATAGACAATGAAGTAATATCAAAACTAAACATATATTCACCAAGAGAGTTGCAAGAAGAAATAGACAGCAAAACTATAATAGTGGAAGATCTCAACCTTGCACTCTCAGAATTAGATAAATGAAACCACAAAACAAATAAGAAAGAAATTAAAGAGGTAAATAGAATATTAGAAAAATTAGGTATGATAAATCTTAGGAGAAAACTGAATGGAGACAGAAAGGAATATCTTTCTTCTCAGCAGTTCATGGAACCTATACAAAAACTGACCATTTATTAGGACATATAGACTTCAAAATTAAATTCAGGAAGGCAGAAATAGTAAATGCATTCTTTTCAGATCAGGATGCAATAAAAACTACATTCAGCAAAAAGCTAGGGGTAGATAAACCAAAAAGTAATTGGAAACTAAATAAGCTCATCTTAAAGAATGATTGGGTGAAACAGCAAATCATAGACACAATTAATAATTACACCCAAGAAAATGACAATGAAACTTCGTACCAAAATTTGTGGGATGCAGTCAAAGCGGTAATAAGGTGCAATTTTATATCTTTAGAAGCTTACTTGAATAAAATAGAGAAAGAGAAGATCAATGAATTGGGCTTGCAACTTAAAAAGCTAGAAAAAGACCAAATTAAAAACCCCCAACCAAATACTAAACTTGATATTCTAAAATTAAAAGGAGAAATTAATAGAATTGAAAGTAAAAAAGCTATTGAATTAATAAATAAAACTAAGAGTTGGTTTTATGAAACAACCAATAAAATAGATGAACCTTTGGCAAATCTGATTAGAAAAAGGAAAGAGGAAAATCAAATTATTAGTCATAAAAATGTAAAGGGAGAACTTTCCACCAATGAAGAGGAAATTAGAGCAATAATAAGGAGTTACTTTGCCAACTTTATGCCAATAAATTTGATAATTTAAGTGAAATGAATAACTACTGTCAAAAATATAGGCTTCCCAGATTAAGAGGAGGAAGTAAATTGCTTAAATAGTCCCATTTTAGAAAAAGAAATGGAACAAGCTATTAATTAACTCCCTAAGAAAAAATCCCCAGGACCAGAGGGATTTACATGTGAATTATACCAAACATTTAAAGAACAATTAACTCCCATGCTATGTAAAATATTTGAAAAAATAGGAAATGAAGGAGTCCTACCAAATTCCTTTTATGACACAGACATGGTACTGATACCTAAACCAGGTAGGGTGAAAACACAGAAAGAAAATTATAGACCAATCTTCCTAATGAATATTGATGCTAAAATTTTAAATAAAATATTAGCAAAAAGACTACAGAAAATCATCCCCAGGATAATACACCATAACCAAGTAGGATTTGTACCAGGAATGCAGGGCTAGTTCAATATTAGGAAAATTATTAGTATAATTGACCATATCAATAACCAAATTAACAAAAAATATACGATCATCTCAATAAATGCAGGAAAAGCATGTTATAAAATCCATTTATCCTATTAAATCCATTCCTATTAAAAAAACACTTGAGAGTATAGGAATAAATGGACTTTTCCTTAAAATAGTCAGTAGCATCATCAGCAAGTACCATATGTAATCGGGATAAACTGGAACCATTCCCAATAAGATCAGGAGTGAAACAAGGTTGCCCATGATCACCATTACTATTCACTATTGTATTAGAAATGCTAGCTTTGGCAATAAGATTTGAGAAAGAGATTAAAGGAATTAGAGTAGGTAATGAGGAACCAAATTATCACTCTTTGCTGATGATATGATGGTATACTTAGAGAACCCCAGAGATTCTACTAAAAAACTATTAGAAATAATCCACAACTTTAGCAAAGTTGCCGGATACAAAATAAATCCAATAAATCATCAGCATTCTTATATATCACTAACAAAATCTCACAGCAAGAGATACAAAGAGAAATTCCATTTAAAATAATTGTCAATAGTATAAAATATTTGGGAATCTATCTGTGAAGGGAAAATCAGGAACTATATGAGCAAAAGTACAAAACACTTTCCACACAAATAAAGTCAGATTTAACCAATTGGAAACATATTAAGTGCTCTTGGCTAGGGCAAGCAAATATAATAAAGATGACAATACTACCTAGACTAATCTACTTATTTAATACTACAACAATCAGACTCCCAACAAAATATTTTAATGACCTAGAAAAAATAATAACAAAGTTCATATGGAAAAACAAAACGTCAAAAATTTCAAGGGAACTAATGAAAAAAAAAATCAAATGAAGGTGGCCTAACTATACCAGATCTAAAATTATATTATAAAGCAGTGGTTACCAAAACTATTTGGTATTGGCTAAGAAATAGACTAGTTGATCAGTGGAAGAGGTTAGGATCAAAGGACGAAATAGTCAATAACTTTAATAATCTAGTGTCTGACAAACCCAAGTGTTAAAGGGCTGAAACTCTTGACTTAATGCACTGAGGTCAGATAGCGGAGCACTTAAGGCTAATTACCAATTGGACAATATTCTATAAGCATATGCTTAGAAATGGCCCTTCCCACTATCCTGTGCTTGCTCGATAATTGGTGTATACAGAGAATTGTAGGAAGGACTGGGGGTAGAGTAAGACTAGCCAGGCTCACTTCTGGGTGGGAGACGAAGAGGAGAGGCCATGGAGATTCTGAGTCCATCCAATTCACTTCTACCTCTAAAGACCAAGAATAACGACCAAGGACTTTTGCTTATCCTGACTCTGGCTGATTCTAAGGTATCCAGGGTGCTAATTCAGTCTTCACAACCAAAGACTCCAGCTTTTGGGATAAGAATTCACTATTTAACAAAAACTGCCGGGAAAATTAGAAATTAGTATGGCAAAAACTAGGCATTGACCTGTTATGGGCCAGAACTGTAAACTTGAAACAAAGGATTCTTACAAGGTACTAAGTCAGTGGAATTGATAGAGACAATAGTTATTTAATTTAGCATGATTCAGTATGATTGATTTAATCCTACAAGGAGATGTTATCGTCCAGAACTTGAAACAAGGTACTAAATGGAACTGAGGAGATAATGGGTAAATCTACTTTAGCATTGATTTAATCCTACAATAATGGTTTCTTAGTGATATAATGATGATGTATACTCAGTGTGGGGCATATAAGCAAGAAGCTCTCAGGGTCAGAAAGACAAGTGCACTAGAAACTCTCGGAGCCTCAGACAGGATTCAGTCAGGGAGATTCAGAAGCCAGAGAAGGCAGGCAGGAGCTTAAGCTCTTGGAACAAAGGAGAGAGGAAAATCTCCAGAAAACTAGACAATCCCCAAGCGAAGAAGACAAGACTTTGAAAGAGACAATAAAGGATTTGGACTTTACCACCTGGCTGCATTTTGGGTGACTCCTGAACTGAAAGGAAGGCTGCTTCCAAAGACCCCAAGAAAACCTCAACAGAGAACATTACATTTTAAAGAGAATATTATATTGACCCACACTTAACACCATACACCAAGATAAGGTCAAAATGGGTTCATGATCTAGGCATAAAGAACGAGATTATAAATAAATTAGAAGAAAATAGAATAATTTACCTCTCAGACCTGTGGAGGAGGAAGGAATTTATGATCAAAGAAGAACTAGAGACCATTATCAGAAAACAGAAAATTTTCATACAAACAAAACTAATGCAGATAAGATTAGAAGGGAAGCAATAAACTGGCTAAACATTTTTACAGTCAAAGGTTCTGATAAATGCCCCATTTCCAAAATATATAGCGAATTGACTCTATAAGAAATCAAGTCATTCTCCAATTGATAAATATGGTCAAAGGATATGAAAAGACAATTCTCAGATGAAGAAATTGAAACTATTTCTAGCCATACGAAAAGATGCTCCAAATGACTACTGATCAGAAAAATGCAAATTAAGACAACTCTGAGATACCACTACATACCTGTCAGATTGGCTAAGATGACAGGAAGAGATAACGACAAATTTGAAGGAGATGTGGGAAAACTGGGACAATGATACAATATCCGTTGTGAACGGATCCAGCCATTCTGGAGAGCAGTTTAGATCTATGCTCAAAAAGTTATCAAACTGTGCATACCCTTTAATCCAGCAGTGTTTCTAATGGGATTATATCCCAAAGAGATCTTAAAGGAGGGAAAGGGACCCACATATGCAAAAATGTTTGAGGCACCCCTCTTTGTAGTGGCAAGAAACTGCAAACTGAGTGAATGCCCATCAATTGTAGAATGGCTTAATAAATTATTGTATATGAATTCTATGGAATACTATTATTCTGTAAGAAACAACCAGCAGGATGATTTCAGAGAGACTTGGAGAGGCCTAAGTGAACTGATGCTATGTGACAAGAGAAGAACCAAGAGATCATTATACACAGCAACAAGACTATGAAAGATCAATTCTGATGGACATGGCTTTCTTCAACAATAAGAGGATTCAAACCAGTTCCACTTGTTTAGTGATGAAGAGAGCCATCTACACTCAGAGAGAACCGTGGGAACAGTGTAGAACACAACATAGTATTTTCACTCTCTCGTTATTTGTTTGCATTTTGTTTTCTTTTTCAGTTTTTCTTTTCCTTCCTTCTTGATCTGATTTTTCTGGTGCAGCAAAATAACTGTATAAATATGTACACAAATACTGGATTTAACATATATTTCAACATATTTAACATGTATTGGACTCCCTGACAGCTAGGGAAGGAGGTGGGGGGAAGAAGGGGAAAATTTGGAACAAAAGGTTTTGCAAGGGTCAAGGTTGGAAAAATTACCCATGCATATGCTTTACAAAAAAAAAAAAATTTTTTTTTAAAGTACAATTGGCCAAATGCAAAAGGTTAAAAAAATGCTAATTTAAATAAATAATTCACTAAAAATTAGAATTGGACAACTGAAAGTGAATGAGTTAATGAGACATTAAGAATCAGTTAAACAAAATAAAAAAAAATTTAAATACAAGAAAATATAAAATACCTCATTGGAAAAACAACTGATCTGGAAAATAGATCCAGGAAAGACAATTGAAAAATTATTGTATTACCTGGAAACTACAATGAAAATAAGAGCCTGGACAACATGTTTCAAGAAATCATCACAGAAAACTGCCCTCTTTTTCTTGAGGAAAATTGCCATTGAAAGGATCCATCAGACATGGCTCTCTTCAACAATAAGATGATTCAAACCAGTTCCAACTGTTCAATGATGAAGCGATCCATCTACATCTAGAGAGAGGTCAGTGGGAACTGAATGTGATTCACAACAACATTCTCACTCTTTTTTTGTGTTGTTTGCTTGCATTTTATTTTGCTTCTCCTGCTTTTCTTTTCTTTTTTACTGGATTGATTTGATTTTTCTTGTGCAGCATGATAATGGTACAAATATGTATGCATATATTGGATTTAACATGTATTTCTACCATGTTTAACATATATTGGAATACTTCCCATCTAGGGGAGGGCTTGGAGGAAAGGGACGAAATTGGAACACAAAGTTTTGCAGAATGTTGCAATATTGAAGAATTGTCCACGTATATGTTTTGAAAAATAAAAAGCATTAATTAAATATATATGTCAATAACCCCTTGAAAAAGATACCAAAGTTATTTTGTAGCTAGATTCCATAATTATCAGATCAAGGAGAAAATACTGCAAGCAGCCAGAAAGAAACAATTCAAATATCAAGGAGCCATGATTAGGATTATCTAGGGCCTAGCAGCTTCCACTTTAAAGTACTGAAAGGCTTAGAATATGATATTCCAGAGTGTAAAGGAGCTTGTACTGCAACCAAGAATCAACTACCTGGCAAAACTAAGCATTACTTTTCAGGGGAAAAGATGGACATTCAATGAAATAGAGGATTTTCAATTATTTTTGATGAAAAGATCAGAACTGAACAGAAAATATGATCTCTAAATACAGAACCCAAGAAAAGCATAAGAAGGTTAAAACAAACAAACAAATAAAAACACTATACTTTTTAAAGCTTAAAATGTTTGCATCTGTACATGAACAGATAATACATGTAACTCTTGAGAACTCTATCTTTATCAGGGTATATTTAGAAAATGTAGCTAAAAGTTGACTTTAATGTGATGATATAGAAAAAGAAACTATGGATGGAAAGGGATTATACAGGAAGAAGAGGAAAGGAAGTAAAATGAGATAAATTGCATCACATAAATAGGCAAAAGAGACCTATTACAATTGAGGGTAAAAAGGGAGAGGAATGAGCATTATTTGGCCCTTAATCTCATAGGATTTGGCTCAAAGAGGAAATATCATGCATACCTAGTCTGGTACAGAAATGTTGTCTCACCCTACAGAGAAGTATAAGGGGAAAGGGAAAAGAAAGGGAGGAAGACCTGAAAAAAAAAAAGGGGGAAATAGATTGAGGGAGTTGGTGGGTCAGAAGGAAAACACTGGTGAGGAGAGAAAGAGGAAAAGAAGAAAGAAAAGTATAACTTGGGAAAAACAGAATGATGGGAAATACAGAATTAGTAATTTTAAATGTAAATGGGAATGGGATGAACTCTCCCATAAAAAGATGTAGATAGCGGATTGGATTAAAAGCCAGAATCCTAAAATATGTTGTTTACAAGAGACACATTTAAAGCAGAGTGATATATACAGAGTAAAGGTGAAAAGGCTGGAACAGAATCCTATTATATTTCAGCTGAAGTAAAGAAAGCAGGAGTAGCAATCCTGATCTCAGATCAAACAAAAGCAAAAATAGATCTAATTAAAAGAGATAAGGAAGAAAACTATATCTTCTTAAGGGTACCAAAGATAATGAGGTAATATCAACACTAAACATATATGCACCAAGGAGTATAGCATTCAAATTCTTAGAAGAATTTGCAAGAAAAAATAGATAGCAAAACTATACTGATGGGGGATTTCAATCTCCCTCTATCAAAAGTAGATAAATTGAATCACAAGTAAACATGAAAGAAGTTAAGGAAGTAAACAGAATTTTAGAAATAGGTTGATAGATCTTTGGAGAAAAATGAATGGGAACAGAAAGGAATATACTTTTTTCCTCAGCAGTACATGGAACCTATACAGAAACTGACCATGTATTAGGGCATTAAAAACCTCACAATCAAATGCAGAAAGGCAGAAAATAGTAAATGTATCCTTTTGAGATCATGATGCAGTAAAAATTAAATGTAATAAAGGGCCGTGCAAAATCAGACCAAAAATTAATTGGAAACTAAAAGATCTAATTCTAAAGAATGAGTGGGTGAAACACAAATCACTGATAATTTTATCCAAGAGAATGACAATAATGAGACAACATAGCAAAATTTATGGAATGTAGCCAAAGCAATTCTTAAGAGAAAATTTATATCTCTAGATGCTTATGTGAATAAAATAAAGAAAGAGAAGATCAGTTGGGCATGCAACTAAAAAAAAAAGGTAGAAAAAGAACAGATTAAACCCCCCCGATTAAATGCCAAAATTGAAATTTTGAAAATCACAGAAGAGATTAATAAAACTTAAAGTATGAAAATTAATAAACTAATAAAGAAAACTAAGAACTGGTTTTATGAAAAAGCCAATAAAATAGATGAAGCTTTATTTAAAATGATTAGAAAAAAGGAAAGAAAACCAAATTAGCAGTATTAAAAAGGAAAAGATAAACTTACCACCAATGAAGAAATTAACACAATAATTAGAAAACTATTTTACATTTAATTGGAAAAATAAAATGCTATTGTTTTTAAATATATATATATATATATCCATATTTTTAAAAAACAGCAAAAAATATAAAATATTCTGTCAAGATTTAATTTTATGTAAAAATAAACAAGCACATACATTTCATTAGTATGTAAATTTGCTTTTGTCTTCAATAATAGTAAAATTATATGTCTACCAAAGAATTGGTATGAACTTCTAAAGTGATGGTGGTAGAATGATAGGAAAGGTTGGAGGAAACACTGGCATGACAGTTCTGAAATCCCAAACTCTGCAATACCAAAGAAATGTGTGAAATGTGTGAGATATGTGATAAATAAACAACAAAAAGAGAAAATTGAAATCACCTCTGCACAATGTCAAGTATCCTGAAAAAGCTGCAAAGAACTGAATAACCCTTATGAATCTATGGGCTAGAGATTCCAATTCTTCTTAAGGAGATTCCCACTACATCTGACATAGACCTGACAGGCATGGCCCAAAGATGGTCTCATAGCTCATATAGTGGTTATGTTGGAAAAGAGTCCAAGGAAGAGGGTGGTATGGATAGATAAAGGGAGTTTTTGTGCCTAGCGTCCTGATTTTATATGGAAAGTTCTGTATGATTAGTAGCAGGATCCTGCTCAGAGGGATTATATTAGAAGGGTAAAGGAAAGAAAGTGCTAAAGCCAGCATTCCCTGGATGTTATTGACTTTGCTGTTTAAATTGTACTGCCAGCTTAATGAGACATAAAGTAAACTGAGTTAGCTGATTCAGCACCTAGGGAAAGAGTTTAGGCTTTCAGGGACCTTGAAATGAAGGCTGAGGAGCAGCCAGTTGAGCTAATGGTGGTACAAGTTAAGAAATTTCTCCTGATTAGATAGAGAGTGTGGGGCCCACACAACTGTCTTTTATCCAGAGGTGCTTGGTTCCTGCTAAGATAAGAGCAAGTAGAATAGAAAGGAGGAGCAGACTTGGGACTAAAGACTGGGAAATTCTGAAAGGTGCTTAGGAAGTTCCAGACTTAGTCTATCACTATAAGTTGTTTATGCATGTTAGAATCCATCAGAGATATATGTTTAAAAAAAAAGAAAAGAAAAGAAAAACAAAACAGGCTGGAGTTATTACAAACATAGCAGAGGTGGGGGAATAGGAACAGTGTCAATTTGGAAAATCAGCTAGTGATACTATACTATGGTGAGCAGAGGGACTATATGATTCCCCCCTCCCTTAGGATAACATAGCTATTCCTAATCCAAGTGGCCCTCAACCAGTCCCCATCTAGTGAAATGGAACTCTTCCATTCCAGGTTTATCAACAGTTGCATCATTATGGATATGAAGGTCCACATTAAAGTATCTGACCTGTCAGAAGTTAATTTCCATGTCAAAACAATGCTATTATGGAAAAGGGAAAGGCTTACTTGATATGAATGAACTGTTTTTGCTCTGGTTGATTCTCTATGGCCCTTCCTTAGGCTCAAGATCCTTTTCAGTTTCATTTTTTTTTTCTCCTCTCCCCCTTTCTTTTCCCTTAATATCATCCATGGCAGAAGAACTGATGAGTTATTTAAATGCTGGAATGTCCTCTAGAAGAACATGAGTATCTTGTCATGATAGATGGCATATGGTAGCTTCACTTCCTTCTCAAAAGCATATTCTTAAACAACTTTCTTTGATCTTAGCTTCCCTGATACAACATTTTCCTTACCTCTTCCCCAAGTGTGAAAAACTCTAACTTCTCTGACACAGCTTCCTTGTCTAGCCAATAAATAGCTTAAACTATGTGGCCTCTGTGTCTTTCAGACTTAGTGGATGCCAGAGACAGGGTAAATTGACTCTATTGTAGAGAATCACTAACCAAACACATTTCCAAATAAAGATAAGGGTGGCCAAATCCAGAGAAAAGACTCTGTATCCTTGTTGCAACATACTTGCTATGTTAGGGCAAAATAAAATACTTTTGTTAAATGTTCAATAATTCATTAATGACTAATTTCATCTAAACATCATATTGGACCTAAGATATTTTAGCCATACTTAAAAGCTGGGATCCCATTCATGGATTTTTATATGGTAAACACAGACAATTACATGAGGAGAGTTTTGAAGTAACCCAGTCCTAGCAGTCTGTACAAGAAGAAAACCAAGGCAAGGAAGGAACAAAGACCAAGCAGTATAAAGGCCTGATAGAATCTAAGTGATCAAAAGAGAAGAGATATATCAAGAAGTCCAAAAGAGACAGGCTGGGGAAAAGATCAAACATGAAGGAGGAAATAATAGCCATCAGATTCATACAGGAGGAAAAAAAGTGAATAAACCAGAAAAGGAAACCAAAAAATGAATAAATATTATGCAGTTATTGAAAGCAAACTGCAAACCTCCAAAAAAAAATCCACAAAAAACAAATGCCATGGACAGCTGAAAAATTCAATAACAACAAAAATGGAAAAGTTCAAAAGACAAAATTTTAAAAGGCAATCACGGTAGCAAGAAAAAAGAAACCAAGAATGGAAAATGGGACTAAATTAAGGGCAGAAATTAAACTTTTCAAAAAATAAATCAATAAAACAAGTAAGAAAACAGATAATTCAGAAGGCTGAAAGAGAACTCCCCCAAAAGAGAGAAATGGCAGAACAGTAAATTTGAAAATAATTTCGAATTATTGTAGAAGTTGTAGAAGGAAATATGGCAAAACAGTCAAAATACTGAGCAGCAGCAGAGAAACATGACTTCTTATAAAGTGAAAGTGACTAACATATATGACAGAGTTTGTAACAAAACAGAACTTAAAAGAGGATAACTACACTTCTTAAAATGTCAATTATTCATGTAAACAAAAGCAAGAAACAAATAAAAAACTAAAACCATCTCACAAAAAGAAATTAATTGAGCCATAAATGAATGAGTAAAGATAACAGAACCTCTGGTTCAGAAAGAATTTTAAGTCAATCCTACAAAAAAACACATTAGACGACAATTAATTTTTGTCATAAAAATAATTCTGCATTAAGAAAGGCAGGAGGAGAAGAGGACTTCTGGTAAAGATGAAAATTGCCCACACTAGTGTCCCAGTAGGAGATCAAGTCAGTATCAAACCTGGAAAGCAAAACAATAGCTACCCTTTAAAAAATACCTGTTACCAGCTACATTAATAACATCAGGACCTGTTAGAACTAAAGAAAGGGATGAAGTCAGTGACTAACTTCAAAAAAAGAAGACAGAAGAAAGACCTAGGCCAAAATCAGAGTCAAGGCCAATGGAAAGAGAGGATCTGAGAGAACCCAAAAAATTTCAATTATGCAGAAAGGGATGGACCAAAGGAGGTAAAGGCCAAAACAGAAAACCAAGCAAAAGAGAGCACTTCCACCTGAAAATGCTGAAGGGAATAGAGCCTAAAGCAAAATGAAACTCCAATCAAGGAATTAAAATTTGAGAAATGAGTAAATCAAAGAAAACACCACACAGTATAAAAAAACTATTAAAAATCTAAAGATTCTCCCCAAAGTTGAAAATAACTGCATAGAAACTACAAGGAGAGATTAAAACAGAAAAGTAAAGCTTTCCACAAGAATTGTAGAAACAGCTGGAAGAAATGAAGCAAGAAATAAACATGAAATAAAAACTCAAGTGTTGGACACCCTGAAAACAAGAATAGGCCAAAAAAACCCACTAAAGAAATACCTATTTACCCAAAAATGTTTAAACAAAATATGGCATATAAATGTAGCAAGATATTATGTTATTGTAAAATATGATAAAAGAGATAGTTTCAAGAGAAACCTTGCAAAAGCTATGTCAACTGATGTAGATTGAAGTGAGTGGAACCAGGACCACTTATAAAATGACACCAATACAATAAAGAAAAATAACTTTGAAATACTTGAAAATCAATGTTATGACAAAAACTACTCCAAAGGACTAAAAATGAAGCAAGCTACTTACTTCTTTACCTAAAGATGAAAATTCCAAAAGCAGAGTGAGAAATAGGAATTTGCTCTTCTTAATTATGCATATTTATTGTAAGGTTGTGATTGATTGTTTTTATTGTTATTCAGTTGAGGGGAGAGAAAATAAATGCTTGATCACTGAAAAGATTTAACTTAAATATTTTTAAAAGTTTAGTTCCAACTGCTCATATTCTCCCCATCCCAGTGATACCTGCTTATATACAAACCCATTCCTCTTATCCAATTGTTCTTTCACTTACTTTCAGCCTTCTTATCTGTCCTAGTTCCATCAATGTCCCACTAAAATCTCCTTCTACTGTGTAATCTGGAATTATTAATCTCTGTCAATAATTAATAAACCTGTTTTCATCTTAAACCTTTTTCTTTCTCACTCTATCTTCTGACACTCATTAAGATATCATTCTCTCTTGATGTCACTATGTCCTGACAACTAAAACTAACAGGATAAATTAAAAACAAAATGTTCTTTTTACATATGGATTAAACTAGGGTTTAATATTTCTAGAGAATTAAAAATTTAAGCCCAAATTTATAAATAATATTCTTCCCTTTTAAGAATACCTCAGTATCTAACGTTCTGTTAATTACAAGGAAAAAAAAATTCTGAATTTGAAATGTTTTTCAGAGAAAGCCATTCCAACATTCCTAATATAAATCATTCATTAAGTCCGTACACTTGCATTAGACCTCTGAATGGAAATATTTGGACTTCTGAAAACATTTCACATTATTAAATAAGAATCACTTATGAAAGCTGATAGTGTTCTAGGGACTCAGTAATCATGCAAAAAAAAAATACATGCCTATTAAAAGCATTAGATTCCTATTCCTTATACCTCTAAATCCTTTGTGGTGATAGTGTCATGTACATTTGAACTAAATAAAAGTACATACTGGATATTATATTGCTTAATCTATGACTACAATGACACTGAAAATTAGAGTTTTAAACTGTTGCATTGAGAAATTTGATTCAAAGGTCTGATTTTTGTTTATTTAGGAAGGTTCTGTTTCACCAATGTCAAAGAATTTTTAAATAGGAAGAGATCATCATCTGGAGTTCTTTGATTAAACAGTGAGCTCATGACACTTAGAGTATTAGGTCACTGATTAACAACATTATTATCACACTTTGTAGCCTGTTTTCAATTAAACAGAGAAAAAAGTTGCTATAGATAACTAAATTACAAAAGATTGTAATTTTGACAATTATTTTCATTTTAAAGTAATTCAGTATGCTTTCTACTTCAGAGACTCTACCTGTGTTGTAACATGATGAATTCCTCAGAAATACAGTCTACTCTACAAGTTAAAGAATTAAACAAAAGTCAAGAACTACAGTATTTTTATCTCTAGTCTCCCAGGAATATTTTTCTTTGCTAATAAAATGAGTTGACATTTTTTAGGCTTTTGGAGAGACTTTTTTTTAAAAAAATAAAATATATAACTAAACAGCACAAACTTTGTCCGCTAAATAAAGCAACATTAAAGAAGTATTCACTTCTAAGCAGCTGGTTTGACAGCAGTTTTTAAAATTTGTTTAGAAGTGTTTCCAGAACACATTTTCCCAATTCCTATGGAAACTTCCTTTTTCATTTTCTTAAAAGAACATATTAAAATGCAATATATCTGCATCTTTAATATAGTAAGTAGGTTTACAATTCTAAGAACTACACTTAAACAAGCAACATCTATGTCAGACTAATAGCCAAAAAATAAGTATTTAAGATTAAAGTATTATTTGGGAAAGAAATCTTAAATAACATTTGAATTTAAAGGGCAACATTGTTCCATAAAATTCAGTTCCTTAATATAGAGGTGTTTTTTTGTTGATTGACAAGTCCTCTTCTCAGTCTTCTAATCTTCAATCTTGGTCTTTCTACAGATTTCAAATTGTTGAATTATTTCCTTCCTGACCTTTTGAAAAATTACTATGGGTTCCATTTTTTAGTTCTTTAGTCTCTGAACATTTTATTGCTCAATAATTTAAAAAACTTTCATGGCTGCAACTACCATGATCTCAAAAGTTATTCTCAAATCTGCAGATCTCTTAGATTATTTGTTGTTCTCATACCTACTTTCATAAATTTATACTAATTTGATTATTTTTAGACGGAATGTCCTTCTACCCATTTCTCTAAAAATGATCATACTCATTTTTGAAAACTTAGCTCAAAGGTTATTTCTTCTTGATCCAGAAGAATAGATTATTTCTTCCTGGGAACTCCTCTAAAACTCCTTTGTTATGTACTTACTTTATCTAATGATTATTTGTATTCTCATCTTCAATTAAAAAAATGTATTGAGTGAATACCATGCACAATGCATTATACAAGGCAATGAGAATACCAAAACAAAAATTACAGTCCCTACTATCAAAGTAAATAGGAACTTGCCTAGATTGAAGTAAGTAAATATAAAGCAAACATAAAATAACATATAGTAATGTCATAAATAATATAAAGTAATAATAATATTAAATCTATATATTAATAATATTAAATAATATAAAGTAATTTCATATCGACAAACAATTGTAATATCTAATTTCCTACATTTTAGTGGAATAATATAAATGGGCTGATCATTTGGTGTGATGTTGCTATGTTACACCTTTTCTTTTTTGTGTATAATTAAGTTTTGGATGGCCTTAATGATTGACAAATTTAAGGCACTTTTAAAAAATTAAAATTTAGTCATAAAACAGCAAAAGTCAAACAATGAATTAGGTCAGCCTTATTAACATATGGATTTTGTTTTCTTATTTAAATGATATCTTTTAAGTTCAGTGGATTCAGACATTGTCATTTAAAATTAAAATATGACCTTATGATCTTATTTAGTGATATATAAAGGTGGAAGGAGTCCTAAATTATCTAGTTCAGCATTCTCATTTTACAAATTTGTAAAAGCAGATATTATTTAATTATGCAAGATTTCATAGGTCTCCCTTTCTAAGAGAGAATAACTACTAATCCATAAAAATAACTACTATTTCCAAAAGGAAATGTAACAGCCTGCCCTCCTCTCAATTTTGGGTTTGATTTACTACTATCCATCTGCAATGTCTGTCCAAGTTATAAGTAGTTGAGTTATAAAGGTTGTCCATCTAATTGGACAGTCTTGACAAGAAGAATTCTTCACATATTTGGTTTTTTACATGTGGATGGTTAATCCTAGTTATTTGAGTGATTATGGATCTCTTTCAGGAGTTTCTGTAGTATTTCTCAGATTGATGAAACTAGTGAATGAGCACTCATAAATAGGAGCATCTAGAGGCCCTCCACACTGTTATAAAACCTCAGAATCTTAAGAGAGATCTCCACCATGCCAATGACCATTACCTTTAGAGAGTACATATGATCCTTTTTAATGGTTTGTCTGATAATAACAGAGAATTGTATAATGATTATCTCTACTGAAGTATCTTTCAAAGAATCATATATTTTATACACACATGCAAAATGCCTTATTAGAAAGTCATTTTTGCTCTATCAAATAAATTGTTGTTTTATGGTCAACAAGTTATAAACATAGTAAGACTGTAATAATTACAGCTTCCAGTAAGTTGTGTCATGGCAAAAATAGAGTTCACTGTGGAACAACCTAATATCCTCATTGAAGATGCCCTAAATGAGTATGCAAACTATTCTCATAAAAATTTTAGATAACTTCTCACTAAGATGACATAATAAAGATCAAGGAAAAGCCTAGCTCTACTATATAAATTACAACAAAGAGCTAAAAATAGATCCAGACAATGATAAATTTAAAGAGGTAAATGTAAGCTCTATCATTTAACCCAGAAGTACAGAAAAAGTCCGGGGATACTGGTAGACAGGATTCCTTTGTTTTCTAGAGGAAATAGTATCAGTACAAGTATACCCAGAAACTGTAGAGAAAGGAGTAAGAGTTATGCTGAGGAAACTTATAAGAACCTCAATATTTGGGCTTGAATCCATCAGATGGAGGAAGAATAGGAGAGCCAGTTTAGACTCCATGCAATAGCATCATAAGCCACTCCCAGCTCAAATAAATGTTCTGCAGAAGCCAGGGGGAACTTATACAAACTCTATTAACTGAGCCAGAAACCAGCAGATACATGGAAATGAGGAGAATGAATAAGGATATTTCCTACCTTTGTTTGGTAAACTATACTCTTCCCCCCCATCTCCTTCCCAAACTTAACACGGTGTCTGACATATAATAGGCTCTTAATAAATGCTAACTGATAGTTAATATAGACAAGCCCTTATATGTGTATAAATTATGTCACATTGCTTGTCTTTTTCAATGGAGATTGGAGGAGTAGGGCGGGGATGGAGAAAATTTGGAATTGAAAATTTGAAAAGAAAAAAGTTAAATTGTTTTTACATGTAATTGGGAAAAATAAAATATTAAATAGGAAAAATATAAACAAGTAATAAACTTCTCTATTGAATTAATCATTCAATCAGAGATATTGTCATTAATCAGGCTTGAAAGTTATTAAATATTTTGAATGAAATGAACTGATGACACAAGTGGTGTATTCTGATTAAGGAGGCTTGCTCCTTCTTATGAATCTTGCAAAAAAAAAAAAAATTTGCATGGTTGTTCAGAATCTCAGGGTTCAATTTAAAGGAGAAAGCAATACAACCTATATATAGAAAAGGAATCATCTGCAATCCATATCCTGAGAGATTGAATATGAATTTAGTATTTTCACCTTTTTTTGTTTGCTTGCTTTTTCTTTCTCATGGTTTTTTCCCCCTTTTGATCTGATTTTTCTTGCACAATATAACAAATATGGAAATATGTTTAAAAGGATGGTACATGTATACTTAATATCAGATTGCTGTCTTGGAAAAGGGAGAAAGTAAAGAAAGGAGGGAGAAAAAAATTTGGAACACAAAATTTTGCACAAATGACTGCTGAAAACTATCTTTACATGTATTTAAAAATAAAATACTATTGAGAGAAAAAAATTCATGGTAGTGCATTAAAAAAAAGGAAAGAAAATCACTTATGGGTGAAAGAAAGGTATAAAGGGCTGAAACTCAGAAAAGGTGTGCTTAAATCAGACAGCAGAACACTTAAGGCTAATTACCTAGTTGATGTGAGATAATGGCTCTATATACATATTTAGATGAGATGGTGCTGTGATGGCTCTCCTCACCATTGATGCTGGCTGAATGTTTTGGTCGTGAGATAATCCTAGGCAAGGATTAGAGAGCTGGGGCAGAGAAGTCAGGGTCATTTGGCTGCAGGAGGAGGAGGAGAGAAGCTGGAGATTCCAGACTCCAGAATTGAGGATACATCTATGGCAAGCTGATGCAGCTTGCCTACCTCATTCACTCCTCCCCCTAAAGACCAAGAACTGATTAATCTTGACTCTGACTGATTTTGAGGCCATCCAGGGAGCTAGTCCGGACATCACAGAAAGGAAAGGTGGGGAAGCTTTTGCTTCCTTCCTCAGAAGATAACCACATGAATTTAGAAGGGTTGAAGGATTCTTCTCATCATTGTAATAGCAATGTCCTTGAAATAGCTGATTGGTAGTCAAGTACAAACTACACAAACTCAAAAAAAGAAGCTTCAGGACATTATAAGAAAGCTAATATGGAGCTAGACAATGCTAAAGAGGATATTTCTTGAAAGTCATCAGAAAGTAAGAAAACTAATTTCACCAAAAGAAGTTACCTGGAAAAAGAAATGGAAATAATAATGCCAGGGAAGTATCCAATTATAAAATAAATCCATGAAGATCCTCAGCTTATCTGTGTGTGAATATGTGTATATTTTTTTTTAAATGCATAAAATTTCTGGGAGTTTACTTAACAGGACACATAAAGGAATTACATGAATAAAACTACTAACTCTATTTGTTACGAATGAAACCTAAGAGTCGAAAACTGATTGCAGTTGGGTTCTGCAAACATAATAAAAATGGCAATGCCACCTAAATTAATTCATAGATTCAAAGTACCAAAGGATTATAAAACTTATCTGAAGGAACAAAAGGAACAGAACTCAACTATTGTAACAAATACTATTCATCAAAACAACTGATCAGTGGAAAACATCAAATGCATAAGATCCACAAATAACAGAACAAAGTAGGATGATGTCTGAAAAATACAAGGACACTAATGATATAAGTACTCAATATTCAACAAAGACTGCTGGAAAATTTGGAAAGCAGTCTGGAAAAAATTAGGCTTAGGTCAACATCTCAAATCATATTAACACAATAAATTGCAAATGAATACTTGATTTACATATAAAAGAATATATCATAAATATAGTAAAAGAGAACAGAAGATACTTTTTAAAACTGGATAATGGAATGAATATAGATAAAACAGACAATTTTGATTACATAAACTTGAAATTTTTGCACATACAAAAGTAACATTTTTAGAAAAACAATTAATTGGGGGAGGGGAAGGAAGGAATCTTTGCTACAAATATTTCTAATAAAGATTTGATAACCAAAATATATGTGAACTTAATATATGAGTACAAAAGTCATTGCCTGAAATAAGAATGGTCAACATCTACAAAAAGCCAAATCTAAAAAAATAAAATAAAAATAAAAGGAAAGCTATCAATAATTATATGGGGGAAATGCCTTAAACTAAAAATGATTAAAGAAATGCAATGAAAACAACTAAAGTTCTATCTCCCACCTACCTAACACTGATTCCAACCTGTGCATAGAGGTCATTAAGTACCAAAGACATATATGCTAATTTAATTTGGAAAATCCTTTCAAGTTCGTTGTACTTTCCCTACCACTTTAACTCCTGCATGCTGGCACATAAACTACAAGTTGCCAGGAAACTACCACCATAGTGGTATTGGGCAGGGGAGGACATCATTTTGGGGAAAACTCTTCATGAGAACTTCAATATAAGATAACTATTGCATACATAAAATGTTTCTTTTTTCCTCTAGACACATGACAAGAAAGGAAAAAAGAAAGAGAACAAGCATTTACATAGAATCTATAATATATATTTTTAGTAGTATTTTATTTTTCCAAATACATGCAAAATTAGTTTTCAATATTAACCTCTGCAAAACCTTGTCTTCCAAATTTTTCTCCATTTTTCCCTTCTCCTTCCTCCTCTCCCTCCCCAAGATATCAAGCAATCCAATATAGATCAAACATATGCAATTCTTTTAAACATATTTCCATATTCATCTTGCTGTACCAAAAAAAAAAAAAAAAAATCAGATAAAAAGAAGTAAAAACCACTAGGAAAAAAAAAAAAACTCCAAGCAAATAAACAAACAACAAAGAAAGTGAAAATACTATGCTTTGATCCACATTCAGTCTTCACAGTTCTCTTTCTATGGCACTTTCAATAACAAGTCTATTAAAATTGCCTTGAATCATTTCATTGTGGAAAAGAACCAAGCTCATCTTAGTTGATCATCACTTAATCTTGTTGTTAATATACTCTTGGTTTTGCTCATTTCACTCAGCACCAGTTCATGAAAGTCTTTCCAGACTCTTCTGAAATTAGTTTGCTCATCATTTCTTATAGAATAATAAGTATTCCATTACATTCATATAACATGACTTATTCAGGCAATCCAATTGACAGGCATCCACTCAATTTCTAGTTCCTTGCTATTACAAAAAGAGCTGCTACAAACATTTTTGCATATATAGGTTCTTTTTCTTCTTTTATGATCTCTTAGGGATACAGACACAGTACAGACACTTATAATACCTATAATATTACAAATATTATTTCATTTGATCTTCACAACTCTGAGAGATAGGTGCTATTATTATTCCCGTTTTATAGTTGAGGAAACTGAAGCAAACAAGGAACACTAAGAGTGTCAAATATGAACTCAGGTCTTCCTGGCTTGGTGCTCCATCCACTGTGCCAATTCTTGTAATTTCCTCTCCAAGACTAATTTCTGATCAATCCTTTCATTTAGCTACACCTTTCTTCTTTCTTCTTGTTCGATATAGTAAGAATGTCAAAAGCAATATGATTTAATTCCCTCAGTAGCATGTCTGCTCATTTTTTCACTAGATCACTTATCTTACAACTATAGTACCAAACATTTCAAAAAATTGCAGGTGGGCTGAAAATGCTGTGACTCATAATACATCTTACCACCATTTTATGCCAATCTATTGCTATCATCTTGTTAACAGAAGGGGGCTCCACAAGACTGAAAACAATTTCATTTTTCTATTTGTTAATAGGCTGTCATAGTCAGAAAATTCATTGTTCTACAGCAGGCATATTGTTGATACATATCTCTACCCTTAGCTAGCTTAGTTTTTGCAAAGCAGGCTCAGCTTCTTGCCAGAACCACATCTAATATCCAGCACAAGAGAAACTTCCAAAGCTTGTGCTCTGAGGACACAGTATTTGAGAGCCCTAAGTATTACCATCCCACACAACAGGACTTTATGGAGAAAATGTACATAATAAGTGATCAAGAAATATTTGTTGATGGAATGAATTTACTAAATGAAAAAATTCATTTGTCCATTCAAATGTTTTAAATACCTACTATGTACAACATAACCATTATTAGCGTGAGATAGGAAGACAAATAATATATACCTCTACTCAAAGAACTTGCATCTAATTAGAAGTGATAAGACATAATATAATATATAGATATAAGAAAAATAAAGAACTGTTTATATGAGAAATTTGAAAAGATATTAAATAAACTTGGGATGACTTAAAGCTTGATTTAAAAATCGCATCAAGAAATGGCTGTGTAAAAGAGAAACAATCTGACCTGAATCTCAAAAGACAAAAAGGATGTGAAGAGAAAGAGTTGAGGGAAAAAGAAATGAAGACATTACAGATATAAAGAATAATGTATGAAAAGATATGTAGGTCAATATGCCAGTTTGGCTAGAGTAAAAGATTAGTGAAAATTAAGCTTAGAAAAGTAGAATAAAGCTTAACAGTAATCAATCCAGGATGAAGTTTCTTCTAAAAACCTACACCAACTTATCTGCTGCTAAATTTAAAGTTATCTTCTGTAAATGAATACATAGCTTTTTTTTTTTGGAAAGTTTTTAACTTTCCTCTAAAAATTTGCTCCTGGCAAATTTGGCAGCTGACTTGTTTCTCAACCTAGCTGATTCGTTCCTCCCCAAAATGTGAAAAAGAAAAGTTCAAGTTAGTTTTTCAATTAACCCTAATCTACATTTGTAGTTATATTATTCCCTCCGGCACTGTTACAACTATTGAGCATCTAGGTTTAAATCTACAACAGAATGTTGCTGTATAAACATATGGAATTGTGTAAGGGAAAATACAAGCCTCTTTCTTTATTCAGCCTCTATGTAGATGGCAAAAAAAACACAAGCAACCACAGCAAGAGAATGTCACAGAAGAGGTTGTCTACTGGAGCTCTGTTTTTAAATTTTTATTAAACATCATGTATGTGCCCTGCATGTGGTGTAGACAAAAGATTAATTAGAAATGTATTGCTCTTTTTAGCCACATTTCATTGGTAAATTTATCTAAAGTAATTTTAGAATGACTTTTTAAGAGACCATAAATATAAAAACTGATAGCTATATTCTATTTCTATTAAACTCTATTTATATAATCTAAAAACTGTAAACATTAAATGTTAAAATGTGATATAAATGAACAACTATCAATCAGTAAGGCTAGCGCTATCTATTCAATAAGTATCAATATCCATTATATCAGATAAAGTTTAACTACATGAAAAATATTCTAAGTTCTCTGTGATGAAAGTTGAGATATGGCTGAAATCATGTGAAGAAAAAAAAATCTTTGTATATAAAATACTCTACCATTGTTGTTTTCCTCACCAATGGTAGGGGCAAAGGGAAGAGTTAACAACTGCCACAGCCTCAAATTTACTATCATATTACATTTAGACATAATTGTTCATCTCAGCTGCCACTGCTACCATTCTTCTTTCCACAGGGTCAAAACTGTATTAAGTATGGGGAGCAGCTTCAAAAATATAATTTAGGAGAAGTAACCAAGGCTATACCCCAGGATCTAAATTTAAAAGATACTTATAGGAGTTGTAGAACTTAATCAACTCAGAAGTAACTGAGCTTAGCATCTAATTAACTAGATTAATTAGTAAGAACAGAAAACTGAGATGTCTTGTTTCCTCCTTTTCTAATACACCTCATCACTAGCAATTACAGACAGGCCTGCCCTGCCTCTAATCCCTTTCCCCAACTCTTGCCTCCCACTGTGCCTGCTGACCCCCCCTTCTCCCAATGAGTCTATAGCCTCTCTGGAAACAACTTCACAAGGAGTTCTAGGATCTCTTCTCATGGGTGTTTACTTGCAAATACTTTTTGAATCATGTGCCCTGAATGAATTTTGTGCTTCTTGCCACAGGTACAAAAATTATAACAGATATGACTTTGAGTACAAAGCAAAATAGGGATTACATATGTACACAGATACATAATTTGGGAATTGTATGTATATATGTACGTATAAGTGTGTGTGTGTGTTGTACTGTATACATATACATATACATATACTCTAGTGACATTGAATGCTGCTGGAGGAAAATATCCCACTAAGCTGATAGGTGTACTACAAACCTTTTAACTAAATTTCACCTGCAACCTCCTTTTATTAACTTTTATTAATTATTTATTATTCCCCTAATACAGCTATCCAAAAACCTTCTTTCCTCTCCTTAAACTATTGACATCCCTCCCTCAGTAGTGGGTCCACCACCTATTTTGCTGAGAAAATAAGCCAGATATGAGCTCCTTGTTCTTCCTTACACGATACTACAAAACCCAACTATCTTATCCACCATTTTTTCTTCTTTTATTCCACTCTCTGAAAAGGAAGTGGTCCTTCTTGGTAATGACATATTGTCAACTTGTACCTTTGCTCTTCCTGTCTCTTCTCCTCAAGTAAGTTCCAGTCGATAGGCCTTTTCTTTTCTCCTTTCTTCAATACCTCCTTACTCATTGTCTCCTTCACAGCAGCTCAGAAAGAGGATCAGTTCTCATCCTTAAAAAAATTCACTTGTTCTTGCCCATTCCCTCAAGTTATATATACTCCTATATGTCTTTCATAGACAAAGGTTGCCCCATTTCCTTCTTACCCACTCTCCATGGTATTATATTACAAGGATTAAACATTTTGGCCAGGTGGGATTTATACTAGGAATGCAGGATTGGTGCAATGTTCTGGTTAGCTTTCTGGAGGTCTGGGGACTAGCCTTGGTCTCAGCAGAATAATCACCACAAGAATAGCCAGGAATAAAGTCCAAAGTCTTTATTATCTCCTTCACAATCTGTCTCTTTTGCTTGGGGCCATGCTAGCTTTCTGGAGGACCTTCAGATGGTCCTTGGTCTTCTTGGTGGAGGAATCCAGGAGGCAGGAGAGCCACCAGACGCTGGTCAAATCTTCTCTTCTCTGGCTGAGTTTGTCCCCAGTTTATATACTCTATTACAATTAGATCAATTCATCATACCAAGTATAAACCAATCACTATATCACTAAGGAACCATTATTTGTTGTAAGATTAAATCAATCATACTGAACTAGAGAACTATTAATCACTATGCTAAACTAGATAACCATTGTATTATCAATTCCACTGAGTTAATTAATACCTTTCTCCAGAGTGCTGGCCCATTATAGATTGGTTCAATATTAGAAAAACTATAATTTACCATATAAATACAAAACCAACAGAAATCATGAATATCTGAAAAGGTGTTGAAAAAGGCTTTTTGGCAAAATATAACACTGATTCCTTTAAAAAAAAAAAAAAAACACCAGGGAACAAAGGAATAAAGTGAGCATTCTTTATAACGATAAGCAGTATCTACCTAAAACCATCAACTAGCATGCTGGAAGCCTTTCCAGTA
Organism: Sarcophilus harrisii; assembly: GCF_902635505.1. NCBI lineage: Eukaryota > Metazoa > Chordata > Mammalia > Dasyuromorphia > Dasyuridae > Sarcophilus > Sarcophilus harrisii. The sequence goes on from NC_045427.1 coordinate 255,248,088, forward strand.
AGATCAGGGGTGAAATAAGGATGACCATAATAAAGATGCCCTTATTCAATAATTCAATATTGAATTACAAATGTTCACGAGAAGAAAAGGAAATTGAAAGAATAAGAATAGGCAATAAGAAAACAAAATAATCACTCTTTGATGATGATATGATGGTATACTTAGAGAATCAACTAAAAAACTACTTGAAATAAGTACCAACTTTATCAAAGTTGCAGGGCATAAGATAAACCCATATATATCATCAGTGATTTCATTACCAAAAAAGTTCAGCAGCAAGAAATAGAAAGATAAATTGCATTTAAAATATTCATAGACAATATAAATACTTGTGAGTCTACTTTCCAAGATAAACATAGGAACTATATGAACACAACTACAAAGCATTTTTCAAACAAATAAAGTCACATTTATATAACTAGAAATTTATCAGTTTCCTTGGCCAAGTCAACATAACAGAAATGACAATTTTGCCTAAATTAATTTACTTATTCAGGTCCATAACTAAAATTATCTGAGAAAACCAAAAAAAACAACAACAAAATTCATCTCATTGAACAAAAGATCAAGGGAATTAATGAAAACAAAAATGCAAAGGAAGATGGCCTTTTTGCACACACCTACACATCCACTAATGCAACTCAGATTAGAAAGAAATCAGAAAGTTGGGAAACAATCTTTACACCAAGTATCTCAAATAAAGGTGTAATCTCTCAAATGTATAGAGAACGGAATTAAATTTATAAAAATACAAGCCATTCCTCAATTGATAAATGATTAAAGATATAAATAGGAAGTTTTCAGATTAAAGAATAAATAAAAGCTATGTATAGGTATATGAAGTGCCTAAATTATTACTATTAAAGAAATGAATATTAACACAACCATGACAAAATGTTGTCATTTTGAGGTACCACCATGACAAAAAAGGAAAATGATAAATTTTGGAAAAGATGTGAAAAAATTGGGACACTAATGCACTGTTGGTGGAGTTATGAAATGACTTATGCATTCTGAAAAGAAATTTGGACAACCAAAAAGTGCATATCCTTTGATCCAGCAATACCCCTGCCAGTTCTATACTCTACCAGGTCTATATCCCAAAGAGATTATTTTTAAAAAGGTAAAAGAACCCACATTAAAAAATTTTGATAGCAGCTCTTTTTTGTTGTGGCATTGAGGGGATGCCCATCAATTGGAGAATGACTAAGTAAGCTGTGATATGTGAATGTAATGGAATATTATTTTATAAGAAATAATGAACAAGCAGATTTCAGAAAAAATTCATAGACTTACATGAAGTGATGCAAATTGAAATGAGCAGAATCAGGAAAATATTGTAAACAGTACAGCAACATTGTATATTGATCGACTATAAATGACTTAGCTATTCTCAGCAATACAATGATCTAAGGCAATTTAAAAGGGCTCATGATGGAAACTGCTATCCACATTCAAAGAAAGAACTGAAGGACTTTAAATGCAGATCTCAGCATATTATTTTCACTTTATTTTTTTCATGTTTTCCCCCCTTTTGGTCTGTTTCTTTTTTTTATAACTGTGACTAATTTAGAAATAAGCTTTACAGGATTTAACATATATAAAACATTAAATTGCTTAATCTTTTTGGGAGAAGGAAAGGCAGGGAGGGAGAAAATTTGGAGTTCACAATTAAAAAAAAATATATATATATATATGATAAAAGTTTTCCTTAACTATAATTGGGGGGAAAATGAAATGAAAGGTTTGTACTAAATTGACTATGAGGTCTCTTTCAGCTTTAGATCTATAATCTTATGATTGTATCATACAGTAAATATGCATTAAAGGAAGTGGTGATCACAAAGACCTTCACTCAAAACTAATGTCATTTTTTTTTTTTTTTTGAACAGGATTTCTAAACTGTTTGACCAAGACAATTCTATAAATCTAGTTTAAGTAAAGTATGGAACATAGTCTCATGCTAGCTCTAATGCGTAGGCCTAAGACTGTGAAGGTTTTCTGGAGGCAGCCTTAGTCTCAGTTGAAATAAATAATTACTCCAAAATCGCAGCCAGCTGATAAAAGATCTGAACTTTTATTGTGTCCTTCAATATAGCCCGGTTAGCCCAGAGGCCTATCTCTCCACTTGGTTCTAAGAGCTCCGTCTGAATGTCTCCAAATCCAAAGATTTGTCCTTCCGACTCCAGCCAGCACCAAGGTAGAAGACACAATGAATCTCTCTTGCTTAGGGCTTGTAGGCTTTCTTACAGAGTGCTTTGTCTCTGACCTCAGTCGATGTTCCCCAGAAAACTCTCTCAAGTAGACTCTCTCAAGAAACTAAATTTTTTTTAAGAAAAACTCCTCCAAGCTCCAAGAGCTCCCTCTATATATGTGATCTCCCAAAGGTTAACTCCACCTTCTGGAGGGAGAGAGATTCTGGGTTATCTCCCAGAGTGCTCTCTGGTCCTAAGGGAGGTGTGAATTTGGTGTTTCTTTCTAAAACCTGAACTCTCCCAAACGTGTGAACTCCATTGAGTACTCAGATACTTATGAGCTCTCTAAAGGTATGAACAAGAGCATTGTTTCCATCAGTATTAGCAACTTATCACCTTGTAAGGATTCGCTCTAAGGTGTGAACCAATAAGCACTGTATCAATTCTATTGAGTTAACACCAGGATTCTGACATCACCCTTGAGTTTTCACCTTGTTTCAAGTTGAGTTGACACTAGGATTCCAACATAAGACAAACTGATAAGCTGTTACTTTAGGTTTGGTGTTAGAATTATATGATATATTCATAAGTCATTCAAAGGTTTTTTAAAAAAAGATTTATTTAGTCAGAACATATAAAAGATATTAATAAAGGACACTGCTGTACTTAGCTTAGGCAGGTATGCCCTCCCCCCACCCCTCCATCTCTGTTTGCAAATTTGCCTGGTCAACAGGCAGGCATCCCTCTAATGCACCCACAGATTTAAAGCCATTAATTACCCTCAGCCTACTTTAGCTCAAATCTTTTGAGATGGGTTATCAGGACGTGGCTATTGTGCATGCTTGGAGTCACAGCTGAGAACTGGATGTATGAGGTACTAAGACTAGCATCTCTGTTGAGAAAGTTTGCTGAAAGGTTTCAGGGCTGCTCACTCAACCTTTAGTATTTACCTGTTACTCATACTTAAAACAAAAACAAAAAAACCCAAAATAAACCCTAATTGAAAGACTGGGAATGATTAGCCTGATGATGAAAATACTTTTGTTAGAGGGAGAAGCAAATTGGTCTTATCTTCAAGTATTTGTAGAGGACTTATTCTTTAGAAAACATAAAAGATTTATTCTTTTTTAAAATCTCTCTCCTTTACCCTCACCTGCCAACACTGAGAGATTGAAGTGAGAATGAGACAAAAAAAGAACCAGATTAGATTTGCTGGGTTTTTTTAAAGCATTCTAAAAATTACAACTATACAAAACAAGAATGTGTGACTTCGATAAATACTGGGTTCCCCCTAACTAGAGATCTCCAAGAAAAGGTTAGAGAATCATTTATTAGACATATTACTAATGCAAATTTAAGGTAATTTATACTTACATCAATGTGCTCTCAGACCCATCAAATGATGAAAGGATCAAATAAGTGAAATTAGTAAACAAATACATAAAATATAAACATTTAAAGATTTCAATAAACTCTATAAAAACATTCATATTTTATTCCTATTTTTCCTATTCCCTCAACCCTCAAAGTTGTGATAAATTGTAAAGAAGCAAAAAAAAAAAATTATACTGAAATCATGTTAACATAGAAATAAAAATCTAGGTTGTGAACAGATAAAACTGTCATATTACTAAGTCCTTTAATTAAATTCCCCTGGATTAGAACTATTTTCAAGTGAAATTAATTCCAGAGGAAGAAAGGCTTTACTATATTTCCTCTTCTTTATAATTTTCAAGTATTGTGGACAAGATTTATTTGTACCTAATAGCATACTACCTAGAATATTTTTAAAAACTTTATCATATATATAAAAACAGAATGGAAATACTAAGTAAGCATGTAGAATGCTACTTAAAGATTTTTCCTTTCTATTATATTTCTCTATTATATTCTCTTTCTGTGGAATCTACTAAAATATTCTAAAAATACAGAGAATATTACTGTTTCCAAAAACAAACAAAATCTAATTGTAAATTATGATAAAAGGCAACTGGAAATTTGGAAAATCTTTTATTCTATCTGCAAAAATAGGATTTCATAATTATTCACTTTATTCTTTCATACAAGATGAGATGATTATATTATTCTCGTCCTTATTTTATCCCATGCTTATCAAGAGGAAAAAAAAATACCCTAGGGACTTACTGATGGATTAAAATGTGCAATTATACAATAACTATATATCAAAGTATAACATTTATTATTTGAAAGATATAAAAATATAAATCTTTTGTGGGGTTTTGTTTGTTTTAGAGTTTGTGGAGATTAGAAAAAAAAGAAGTTTTAAAATGAACTCTCTTTGCTCTACAACAGACATTACTTTAGGTCTAAAATGAATTATACTGCAAAATGGTGAGAGTCATACTACATACAGAATTACTATAAAGGCCTCATACCATCAATATATTTCAGCAAGCCAGCATGATCCTTCATTAGAGTGGTTCTAACATAGCATATGAAATACTAATGCACTAGTATCTAGCAGATGTATTGCCTTAACAGGTCAGAACAGTACAATATTTTACAACTCTATAGGATATCATCATTTCATTCATTTACCATTTTCATTTCTTTGTCATAGCACAGAAATGGGCATTTTTCTACATATTCATAATTATTCTGTTTCCCTATCTAGCATGATATTTTACTAGTCAACTAAACATTTTTTTTTTCCAGTTGGTACTATAAGGGTTTTCTTTAGTTTCACATTCTAACTTCTTTATCTAGTCATCTTAGCGTTTCAGCAAGAAGAAAATTAGTGATAATGCTTTCAATTTAATTAGTATATTACATGCACTGTAATTATTAGTGGGAAATGTTATATTAATGAATGTAAAAGTTAGCAGTAAATTACCTTGTAGCTATTATCAATTTCCCAAGCTACTGCTCCTTAAGATAACCCTCTCCCCATGGTCCTTCCGGTAATTTTTCTTTGCCTGATAAACATGATGATTAAACAGCACACAGTGCAAACCTTTGATACTTTTTAAATTAAATCCATGCCCAGCCTAAGGGCTGTGTCTGATTTCAACTAAATGTGTCAGTTAATCAGATAAAAAATTATCAGTAACTCAAAGAAACAGCAGCCTTAGGCTTCATCAGTGCCAGTGAAGGCTGAACAAAATAAGACATTCAGACAATATCACATTATGTGTAAAGGTTACTGATAAGCCTATAACTAAACAGAACTGCTTACTACCTTAATAATTCCTGTCTTTAGAGAAATGTTACATACAATAGTCAAATTACTTTAAGAAATTTAAAGAAATAAAATGCAATTTGGAGAAAAAGCTAGAGGACATTCTAGTATCTTCATACTGATTTTGAACATATAGTATAAAAGAACAGATGGAGTACTCCTTAAAATATATAACATTCTCAAAGAGTGAGTATATTAGAATCAATATTTTTTCTGAAATATTTCAAAGAATCTAAATAAAAATGTTTAACAGTTCAGAGGGAAGCACAAAGTGATTCAAGACATTTAACACATTAACCTATTTAGTGTATAGCAATACCAATTGTTCTCTCAGGGAAAAAAAAATATTTCTTTGAGGGGGTAAACTAAAGTGTGTCTTGGTTTTGAAATAAAATGAAACTCATTTTAGTCACTGAACAATAATCACCAACAGTCACTTGCAATATTACTAATTAAAACAACACATTTTCAGAAATCTGATTTATATAATAAGAATATTTAAAGACTTCTATAACTATTCTCCCTATGTATCATAATTTTCAAAGTATCCTGAGATTCCTAATTAAGATTATTTCAACCATAGAAGATGATCTTCTAATGCCTAAGTCATCAGCAACAACTGTAAGACAAACTAAATTGGAAGGGAATAGAAAATTGTCTTTGAAAATCATAAAAGGCAGTGATTGTGAACAACCCACTGACAAGATCAAAGAACAGGAACCCAAAACCTTCCCCCAAAAAAGGCAATGTCAAATTAGTACACCATCATCTTATTCATCTCTCCTACTGTTATCAGATAATGGTATTCAATTGTAGCCAGATTCTCTCTCTTCTCCTTCCCTCTTTACCCACTATAATTTCTCATATGTGTACATGTGGTAGAATAAGAATTGGGATAATTCCATATAAATTTAAACCAGATTGAAAGGTTTAACAAACCAATTCATATTAGAAATATAAACTTAGTTTTTAAAAAGTCAACTAAAAAAGGATTATTAGAGTTTTATAGTTCAGACCTTTAATTGTCTTTCCTTTGTAGTTTTTTTTAAAAAGAACTTCAAATATCACTATTATTAATATTACTTATCAGATTTCTTTCTTTCCAACAGATTTTTCTTAGAATTCAGCAAAAACAGAGAGTCACTGGCATTTTCTTTCCTAAATATAGCACAGCCTTGAGATCTACTGTTCTATATCCCAGAAAAGTTCACTATTAATGGATTCCATTTCTGAAAAGCTAAAACTCAAGATAAATGAGTTCTGCCCTTTCAGAATTGATGCTCACTGACAAAAATCCTCCTCTCCATACCCAGTCTAGGCTATATGGTTCAGACCTATTCATCTCAGTTCTATTCTAATCCTTTCTAGAAATGGATCAATTGTGATGAAATCTTAACTTATGAGTTGAATATTCAGTTGAAAAATTCAGGCATTCTACAATTTTCATTTAATTCATAATGTGTTACTGAAAATTTTTCCTAAATTAATGTAAGAAAATTCAAACTAGTAACCAAGAAGTAAATTAATTTATTTGCCAATACAGATCAATCCTCAGAGCTTTTTGGTCTCTTCCACAAGGGGAATTAAGTGTTAACATGTGCTCCCTTTAACCCATGAAGGTCTATCAGAGCCAAGATAAGAAATGTGTTTTTTAAATGTTTCATAAAATTATACCTATACAATCCTATTAATATAATTTTAATGAAAAGAACTAATTTATTTTTTTCAAAAACATATTAGAAGGCTTTATGTAAGGAAATAGCTATACCAATATAACCACACTCTAAAAGCAAAATGGTAAACAGAAGCCAGCGATTAACTCACTATAAGATTAAAATATAAAGCATTCTACTTTCAAAAAACACTTCTGCCCAAAGAGAAAATTCTGAAACAAACAAAAAAAGTGTCAGGCTATTATAATGCTGAAATTTATTTTAAGAAGAACCAACAAAGGTGAAGCAATTTTTAACCAACTATATAACAAAAATTAATTGAGGGTCACTCTCATTTTATGAGAACAAAGTAAAAAAAAAAATCTCTCCATGAGTTGTCTGAGAACTCAAGAAGACTTTTTTTTTTTTTAGCAAAAACAAGCTAAAATGCCCATTATCAAAAGATGACAGTCTAAAGGCCAAAAAAAAAAAAAAAAAAAAAAAAAAATTGTACTTTGTACAGCTTTGGTTTCACATAAAGGCTACTTTACCTTTGGGATTTTCTACTCTAAATGCTCAAATAATTACAGAACAAACTTGCCTGCAGTCACTTCTTTCAGAAAATCTTATTTATAGATGTCCTCAAAGAGAGAACTGATTGCTTAACTTTAAAACTGGATTTGGCATGAACAAGCAGCCCTAAATTGAATAAAAGAAAATTATACTGCTGTGACAGGGTGCCGGCAAGCACCAACCACACCGTTAAATCTTAAGCACTATATAGGCTTCTGATCTTACAGTGACTATTCAAATAACAAGTGGACTTGTTTGTCATTTTAAGTACAATTGCCTTATAACCCATAGTCATTAAATGTCATCCATGGAAGAGATGTATCAAATTTAAAATAAGATCGATAACATTTTACGTATATTATAATAAGATGTGATCAACTATTATATACTTTAAGAATTCTATTTAAGATATTTTAACAAGCAAATTTGTACTATCCCATAGTTAAAGTTAAAAAAAAATTTTAAGACAAGAAAATTTTCTGATGTATGATGCTTTATATAAATAATCTTTTATAGAAGGTCTGGAAGTAGCAAAGTAAAATAATGAACATTTTCACAAAAATGCTAAAGCAAATAAACTAAAAAATGCAATCAGTGGTATTATAAAGATACAAAATGACACTAAAAATGTCATATCTGGAATAGATGGCTAGTGCTATTGAGATTTGGAATTGTTAGGCATGGGCCCACACTTAACACCGTATACCAAGATAAGATCAAAATGGGTCCATGATTTAGACATAAAGAACGAGATTATAAACAAATTGGAGGAACATAGGATAGTTTATCTCTCAGACTTGTGGAAGAGTTAGAAATTTGTGACTAAAGACGAACTAGAGACCATTATTGATCACAAAATAGAAAATTTTGATTACATCAAATTAAAAAGCTTCTGTACAAACAAAACTAATGTAAACAAGATTAGAAGGGAAGCAACAAACTGGGAAAACATCTTCACAGTTAAAGGTTCTGATAAAGGCCTCAATTCCAAAATATATAGAGAGCTGACTCTAATTTATAAGAAACCAAGCCATTCTCCAATTGATAAATGGTCAAAGGATATGAACAGACAATTTTCAGACGATGAAATTAAAATCATTACCACTCATATGAAAGAGTGTTCCAAATCATTATTAATCACAGAAATGCAAATTAAGACAACTCTGAGATACCACTACACACCTGTCAAATTGGCTAAGATGACAGGAAAAAATAATGATGAGTGTTGGAGGGGATGTGGGAAAACTGGGACACTGATACATTGTTGGTGGAGCTGTGAACGAATCCAACCATTCAGGAGAGCAATATGGAATTATGCCCAAAAAGTTATCAAACTGTGCATACCCTTTGACCCAGCTTATACCCCAAGGAGATACTAAAGAAGGGAAAGGGACCTGTATGTGCCAAAATGTTTGTGGCAGCCCTGTTTGTAGTGGCTAGAAGCTGGAAACTGAGTGGCTGTCCATCAACTGGAGAATGGTTGGATAAATTGTGGTATATGAATGTTATGGAATATTATTGTTCTGTAAGAAATGACCAGCAAGATGAATACAGAGAAGCTTGGAGAGAATTACATGAACTGATGCTAAGTGAAATGAGCAGAACCAAGAGATCATTATATACGTCAACAACGATACTGTATGAAGATGTAATTTGATGGAAGCGGATTTCTTTGACAAAGAGACCTAATTCAGTTTCAATTGATCAATGATGGACAGAAGCAGCTACACCCAAAGGAAAAAAAAAACACTGGGAAATGAATGTAAACTGTTTGCATTTTTGTTTTTCTTCCCAGGTTACTTCTACCTTCTGAATCCAATTCTCCCAGTGCAACAAGAAAACTGTTTGGATCTGCACACATACATTATATCTAGGATATACTAGGACTATTCAACATATATAGGATTGCTTGCCATCTAGGGGAGGGGGTGGAGGGTGGGAGGGAAAAATTGGAACAGAAGTGAGTGCAAGGGATAATGTTGTAAAAAAAAAAATTACCCAGGCATGGATTCTGTCAATAAAAAGTTACTATAATATATATATATAAAAAAAAAAAGATTTGGAATTGTGCTGCTTTGTGGCTATTTCAAATTATGTTGAACAAACCAGCAGATATCACAGTAACTAGCTTTTTAAATAAGAGGGCAAGATAGGGGTGAGGAATGTAATGAAAAGGGGAAGGAACTTGGAAAAAGAAGGCCTTAATTTGAATTCCATCTAGGCCCAGTGCTAGTTCTCCTAACTTTTATATTGTCACTGAATTTAGATAATCTTGGAGACAGGAAGGCTGATGATTATGTAGCTCTGCCTCACTTAAATCCAATTCACATACAAATCAAGATATAGCCTTCCTGATGTCTTGATGAGAGGAATCAACTTAAATCCTCTCAATTTTTTCATTTGTAAAAATAGTATTTGTGATACTTCACACAAATGCAATAAAAATGTGACTTTTTTTGGTTATTATTACTATTTTATAAGTAAAAATGGGACAGCATGTCATTGTGGAGGAAAACCCTGGTTTAAGTCCTGATTCGTTCATATTGGTTAGAAGACTCTGGCCAAGTCACTTAACCTCAGATAAATCTCAAAACCTATAATTTGCAAAACAGGTGCTGATATACATTGTTAAAGGTAGTTTCCTCACTGAAATTTCACATGCCGATTATCACAGGTTGAATCTAAAAAATATGGTTATTAATTAATGTATAATGTCAAAGACTGATATTCTGATTCGTCACAATCACTAAGGCCATTCCAGCCCGAGTCCTCTCCCTTCACCAAATGATAAATTTAAACCTGAATCAATTTTTGTTATTCAAAAAAAAAAAAAAAAAAAAAAAGGATTTAGCTTCCCTTCCCTCCAATTCCCAATATGCCAAAAGCAGTGTAGCGAAGTACATAGAGATGACTATACTTGTCTTCACCCTACCAACTGACTCCTTTCCTTATTTAATTTCATCATTGAAGAATTCCAGAGGGATATGATATGTTGGGGTATTTTCTTTCTAATCAATAAAAATGTAACCTCTTCCTTATTAACTAGCTTGAACCTCTACCTCAGCTAACTAAATATTATTAACAGAAAATAAATAAAATAAGAGAAAAAAATAACTAGAAAACAAAACAAAACCATTTCCCTCAACAATGGTAACACAAGTGATGTGTATTAAAAAGTAAAAGCAATTATGACGATATAATCATATAAAATATTTTGTCTATCAGGAATATCATGCTTGATCACCTTTAACCCTATATACACTAAATAAAACTCTATTTACAGTAAAATAAAATATGTAAGATATATTATGTAACCTAATATATAAAATAAAAATAAAACCCTAATTACAATTTAAAAAAACTAATTAGAGTAAAACATCTTTCATTACTCTCAGAAACATATAAAAATATTTTTCCATATTTCTCCTCATAATGACTTAAATTTAAGTCTTTCAGTATATAAGCTTTTAAGTCTTTCTTATTTGTCCCTTTTTCATTTATCCCAGGAAACAATTTTTCTGGAGTATATTGTACTTGTGAGTTCTCTTCAAAATGTTTCTTAATATGAAAACCCTCAATTAAATAAATAGCTCTGACAAGGAAGAAGTTTATTTCATTGTCTCTACCAGATTCTTCATAGAACCTCATAGATAAGGCATGGACCCACACTTAACACTGTATACCAAGATAAGATCAAAATGGGTTCATGATTTAGATATAAAGAATGAGATTATTAAATAAATTGGAAGAATATAGGATAATTAAGAGGAAGGAATTTGTGACCAAAAAAAAAAAAAAATTAGAGATCATTATTGATCACAAAATAGAAAATTTTGATTATATCAAGTTAAAAAGCCTTTGTACAAACAAAACTAATGCAGACAAGATTAGAAGGGAAGCAACAAACTGGGAAAACATTTTTACAGTTAAAGGTTCTGATAAAGGCCTCATTTCCAAAATATATAGAGAATTGACTCAAATTTATAAAAAATCAAGCCATACTCATATGAAAGGGTGTTCCAAACCATTACTGATCAGAGAAATGCAAATTAACACAACTCTGAGATACCACTACACACCTATCAGATTGGCTAAGATGACAGGCAAAGATAATGCTGAATGTTGGAAGTTGTGTGGGAAAACTGGGATATTGTTTACACTTTGTTGGTGGAGTTGTGAACAGATCGAATCATTCTGGAGAACAATTTGGCTTGGGGAGACTTACGTGAACTTATGCTAAGTGAAATGAGCAGAACCAGGAGATCATTATACACTTCAACAAGAGTACTATGTAAGGATCAATTCTGATGGAAGTGCTATCTTCGGCAATGAGAAGATCCGGTTCAGTTCTAATTGATCAGTGATGAACAAAATCAGCTACACTCAGTGAAAGAACACTGGGAAATAAGTGTGGACTACTTGCATTTTTGTTTTTCTTCCTAGGTTATTTTACCTTTCTAAATCCGATTTTTCTTGTGGAACAAGAGAATTGTATAAATATGTACACATATATTGTATTTAAGATACACTTTAACATGCTTAACAAGTATGAGACTGCCATCTAGGAGAGGAGGTGAAGGCAAGGAAGGGAAAAGATAGAACAGAAGTGATTGCAAGGGTCAATGTTGAAAAATTACCCATGCATATATTTTGTCAATAAAAAAAGTATAATAAAAAAAGAATCTCATAGATAAAAATATACATTCTCCCTGACTCCAAAGGGAAAAGCATTAAAAAAACCCCTATTTTTCAACTTCCTTTTTTTTTTTTAAGATGACATTATGTATTTAAAAGGAACAACAGGTAGTATATAATAGATTTGCAGTTTCATGTAAAATCATCTTTTTTTTTCTCATTCTAGTATGTTAAAGAAATGTTTGTTTTGTTTCTTAAGCTCAGAATAAAATAAACACGAAATATAACTAAATATTTGTGGTCCATTATTATAACTACTAAAATATAACTATAAGGCTTTATTTATTTATTTATTTATTTTTAATTTAATAGCCTTTTATTTACAGGTTATATGCATGGGTAACTTTACAGCATTAACAATTGCCAAACCTCTTGTTCCAATTTTTCACCTCTTACCCTCCCACCCCCTCCCCCATATGGCAGGATGACCAGTAGATGTTAAATATATTAAAATATAAATTAGATACACAATAAGTATACATGACCAAAACGTTATTTTGCTGTACAAAAAGAATCAGACTCTGAAATATTGTACAATTAGCTTGTGAAGGAAATAAAAAATGCAGGTGGGCATAAATATAGGGATTGGGAGTTCAATGTAATGGTTTTTAGTCATCTCCCAGAGTTCTTTCTCTGGGCGTAGCTGGTTCAGTTCATTACTGCTCCATTGGAAATGATTTGGTTTCAACTTCCTTTTAACCTATAACACAACCTACCTTTTCTGCAATATTCCATTAAATTCTTAAAGATATACTAAAAGTATCTTTAGGCTCTTTGGGAGAGCCAAGACTCATGTTTATAAGAAATGAAACTGAGAAGAGAGTAATTTAGAAGCTTTTAAGTAAGCTGTGAAATGAAAAAAATCTGCAAAAAAATTAACAAGTAGTAAGACAATGAATTACATAAATAAAACTAGGATTATACAGTTGTAAAAAAAAAATTAGAAACTATGGCAAATGAAGAACAGTAAAATTATGACCAGATAAAATTGAACAAAATTATTGTGACCAAGAAAGTACTCTCTAAACCTTTAAGTATTCTATATGAATTATCATCATTATTACTACCACCACTACTATCACCACCACCACCACCAAAACTACCACCACTACCATAATCATCATCCTGATTCAGAGCCATATGCTCTAGAATGTATTATAAATGAGACCTAAATTTTCAGAGAACTCTCTAAAATTAATCTTTCTATACTTAAACTTTATGAATAATATAAAATATTAATCATAGTGTAAGTAACATCTTACTTCAATTTTGTAAAAGTATAAAATGGGTATTACTTCAAAAAGTTACTGTACAAATTAAGAAGCAGCATTTAGGAGTATAATAATTATCCAAATGATAAAATAAGTGATTTCAAAACCCTTCAGTATATTTGATTTAAAGAACAATCAATCAAACTTTATTTTTTTTTGTTTGTTTGTTTTTATTATAGTAACTTTTTATTGATAGAACCCATGCCAGGGTAATTTTTTTACAGCATTATCCCTTGCACTCACTTCTGTTCCGATTTTTCCCTCCCACCCTCCACCCCCTCCCCTAGATGGCAAGCAGTCCCATATATGTTGAATATGTCGTAGTATATCCTAGATACAATGTATGTGTGCAGATCCAAACAGTTTTCTTGTTGCACAGGGAGAATTGGATTCAAAAGGTAAAAATAACCCAGGAAGAAAAACAAAAATGCAAACAGTTTACATTCATTTCCCAGTGTTTTTTTTTTTTTTTCCCCCCTTTGGGTATAGCTGCTTCTGTCCATCATTGATCAATTGAAACTGAATTAGGTCTCTTTGTCAAAGAAATCCACTTCCATCAGATTACATCTTCATACAGTATCGTTGTTGACGTATATAATGATCTCTTGGTTCTGCTCATTTCACTTAGCATCAGTTCATGTAATTCTCTCCAAGCTTCTCTGTATTCATCCTGCTGGTCATTTCTTACAGAACAATAATATTCCATAACATTCATATACCACAATTTACCCAACCATTCTCCAATTGATGGGCATCCATTCATTTTACAGTTTCTAGCCACTACAAATAGGGCTGCCACAAACATTTTGGCACATACTGGTCCCTTTCCCTTCTTTAGTATCTCCTTGGGGTATAAGCCCAGTAATCAATCAAACTTTAAATGTTGAAAACATATTATACAAGTGCCAGCCATGGATGGAAGTGCTATAAAAAGGGCTTCTGAACTTTTAGTTCAATCCAATTCAATTCAACAAGTATTGAGTCATCACCTGCTGACCTGCTGTACAACACACTATGATAATGCTGGGAACAAAATTAAAAATGGCCCTTGCCCTTAAGGAGTTTACATCCTACTGGGGAATATACATAAATAGATAAAAATAAATATTGGATAATATTATCCAATTATAATTGGGAGGAAGCACTAGCAACCAGAAAGATGAGGAAAAGCTAAAATATAAAGAAAGACATTCTAAGAGGCAGAGACAAAGTTAAAAAGGAAATGTATTGCAAAGGCAGAGAGGTGAGAGATATGGTGCCAAGTTCTGTAATGCTGAGTTTAGGGAACAGATGATAAGACAGTTTGGTTGAAATGTACAGTATATGAAATTGATGGAATCAAATATTTAAGGGATAAAGGAAATATTTTTAATATAGAAAGACAACATGGAAACTAATATAATATATTATATATTATTAGCCCCAGCATCCAAAAAACTCATTTCTTTCCTTCTAAGAAAATAATTTAATCCAAATAAAGATGGAAATAATAGCTATTACAATAAATGTGGGCTAAAACTACTAAATTACAAAACCAACTTCTATCAAGTAAGTTTTTGTGATTCTAAGAATAATTGAATTACTTTATATTTTTAAGACATCACATGTTGAAACACAATACCATGAAAAGAGAACAGTCTATTGTGCCAAATCCCCATTTACTTTAGATCCAAAACTATGTGGGGGGGAAAAAAAAGCTTCTTAAAATAAAGTCAAGAAATTCAGTTTCATATTACTTAATTTAAAATTTATTCTTACTGAGATAACTTTATTGGACTTGCATCTCATTTTCATGAGGATCCCACAGAGACTAGAACATACAGTATTTACTTCAATACAACATAAACAACATATTGTAGAACATTTCATCTAAAATAATAATAGACAATGTTGATCTATCTTTACATTTTGAAAAAATACATTTGGAAGATAACGATGCCTGGATGAAGTCAATATTGTTTAAAATGCTCAAAGTCTGACCACCCACATCTCCTGTGATTTTAATGAATTATTTATGATATTAAAGGCATAAGTAGCATAGTGAGGAAAGATGGAGATAGAGAAACAACCCTACAAAATATGCATCCCTCCCCCAAGTCAATGGAGACATATGCAAATGAGTTTTCTTTAGAACAGATAGTTAAATAGCTATACTAGAAGTCAACCACTATTGACATTTATTCCATAAGAAGCTTCTAGTATTATGAATTACCAATTCTAGTATTATCAATTACCAATACCAATTCTAGTATTACCAATTAGCCATCTCAAATTCTATGTTCAATACCACATGAGATTCAAACAAATTTTGTTTTTGTTTAAGGTATTACTTTTTCTCACTGCAATCCTATAAGTGTACAGAATATATAAGCTGACCCTGAGGAACTACTCTGTTTCAAAGTATCAGACATATGCTTATATAATGAGAACAATGGTGATATAAAACTGTTTACTGGTTTGCTCTATTAACTTATATCCTATTTTATGTATTATGGAGATGGCCTGTCTCCCTGTCTCCAGTTGCATTGCCTACAGGCAGGAAAGGCAACCTACAACCTTGTATGTCATTCAGGGCCTCAGGTTCAGCAAAGATACAAGAATATTAGGAACCTCTCAATAATAGCACTGCCATAGGATAAGCATCCAGTCTAATTTTGTTAGTTGAAGTAAATAGGATTTGACCACTGAACCTGTTTTCTGTCCCTTAGGACTACTTCCTCTGGCACTACTGTCCAGAGACTTCAGGAAGAGGACACCTCTATGAAAATACTATGATAACAATATATAGAGGGCTACTAAATAAGAAATTCTTCTACTTCAATATACTGAGAAAGGGCACAAAAATTTACATATGTGTACACATACATACATATATACATGTATACATATATGTTATATATTCAAAAACACTAAGGACTTTTATTGGTTTATTTTTATTATCTATCCTTTGCATATAAAGACAATTCTATTTACTTACCATAAAAATAAATTAATTTGAGTTATTTGTTCAAGTGTTAGTGGACTGGTGCTGTTGATCCACCATAATTTATTATTTGTCCTCAGTCCTGTTCAGTTTAACTTTTTTTTTGGACTTATAAAGTCTGAACAACATATTTATAAAATCTGACATTATTATACTTTCAATGATGATGGCAGGGATAGCTAATTTGCGGAATAATGAAATCAAGAGTATGTCATGATCTCAACAAAGCCAAATAAGTATTTGGTAAAGCAAAATACATCCTTTTCCTCCAAAAATTGAGTCTCTGGTGTATACGTTAAAAATCACAAATGATTCCTTGTTAAATAATACCAGAGGATAGTTTTGTTTAAATCCTCTGATTATTAGATCAAATAACTCAGAAAACAAGGAAAGATATGCTCAGAAAAGGTGTTTGCCTTTCTAATAGAGGATAAATGCCATAGGATTTTAATGTAAGAAGGATTCTCTGTGGATAGTGAGGTTTCCGAGATGCTTCTGTTTGTAGACAACATTATTCTAACTGCATAAAACACGGGAACAATATAAAGCCTCCTCTCTGAGAAACATATTTCTTAAAAGAAAATGGCCTAACAAAGTCATATAAAGAAAAACCAATGATTGAAAAAGGCCTATTACCTAGTATATTTTATTTCGTTAAACCCCTGTTTTAATACATAAGTAAATATATCTGGGAGAAGCACTATAGATGGGCTTTGGTTTTGGGCAAGCAGTAAATAACAAATATAAGATTGTTATTATCAATAATAATTTTCTGCATTTTTCAAATCTATTGGAGAGTTAGGAGTAGGTAGTTTGCTGCTGAAAAGTTTCCAAAACTAAGTTCCCTTCCCATTCAGCAAGAATATTTTTGATATAGAGAGAGCATCTCATAAAGATTTTATAAAGACACTTCTAGATCCTGTGACCCACAAGATTGAGGCCTAGATATTTGTTTTAGACCCCTACTAGTCTCAAAAATTCCCCCAAAGATTAAAGTTATAGAAGAGTTAGAGTATTACAGATATTTCAAGAAAACAAAATACAAAGAAGCAGCAAATAAGAACTAATTCACTTGTTCAGCAACCCCTACCAGCCCCCATACTCTGGCAAGACACTCAACTGGAAATTTTATTCTAGAATCCAATCACCAATTTCACTTCTGGTGGTACATAGTTTATCCCAGCTCTCATGCCACTATTCTAACTCAACAAACATCAGATTTCCACTCTGCTATTGTGTAAAGGGTAGTAGGGGTGAGGATAAAGGTATATTACACATGATACTGAAGAGCTTAGCCAGAGAACTAAAAAGCAAGAAAAACTGGGAAAGGTATCAACATGCATAAGGATCAGCACTAGACCTGTTGGAAAAGGGACTGGAATTCAGCTAAGAGAAGTCTTATTCCCTGCCCACCCATTCTAAGAGTCACTTGGAACTAGAACTGAGAAGCTCACGAAAACAGAATTTCTCAACCTTGGAAGTGGCTGAGACAATTTTGAGGTCCAGTTTGTAGAGTTTGTGGAGAACTCACCATCGAAGATGTTGGGAAGTGAACAATTAAAGAATATTAAGGAGAAATGACTAAAAGCAATAAAGATCTCAAGAGGAAACATTCAGTTTAAAATCTGCAATAAAGTAGTTAAATCAACATGGAAGTTACTCAAACAGATGGGAATAAGTCTACCAAAACATCAAACAATTTCAAATGTCTCTAAAGACAGTTTTCCAGAAAAACAAAATTGAACCAATATCTAATGAAATCCTATGGATTTCCAGAGTACATAGTTCTGTAGCAGGTGTCTTAGAATGTTTTAGGAGAAAAATTACATGGTGAAAGGAATTAAATTGAGGTGGGTAGGGAAAAGAGAATAGCAATTTATGCCCTGTACAGTAAAAATAATTAGAATATAAAAATTTGAATCCACAGTGGCAAGTCTCTCCAAAGAAATGAAAATGGGAAAAAAAAAAACAGATTGATAATATAAATATGCTGAAATGTAGATTTGGAATTTGGAAGGAGAGACAAAAGAGCAATAGGATTAAAAGGACACATGATATTTATACTAGCTAAAAACATTGATTTAAAAAATTGAATGCATGGAGATAGCTTAAGGATCACAAACATCATAGAATAACATAAGTTTTAAAAAAAACTCAAAAAATGTAATGCATGGAATGAAATTAAAAAAAAATGCCTAGAATTTATGAACACAGAAAACAAAGTAAAAATTAAAAAAAAAAACACCCACAGATTTATCTCCAGAAAAAATGCTTTAAAATCCAACATCATACGAACAAAATTTAATAATTCCAATGGCAAATGACAAATCCTATAAATTACCAGGGAACTCAAATTTAAAAGAAAAGAAACCTGAATAACACAAGACTGTTCTAAATCCATCAGAAACCGTAGAAGGGAATATAAGAACATATACTAAAAAGTATATGTTCTGTTCCTTTATACAACTCTAAATGATATACTCTGCTAACTTAGGCCTAATGATAAATGAAAAATGATGGAACTGCAATAAAAGAAAAGCATTTGAAATATTCTTACCTTAAAAACAAAACAAAATATAAAAATAGATGTGAAGAGAATATTTGATTTGAAATACCTCAAATAACAAAAACATAAGAAAGGTGAATAAATACAACTATCAAGGAAAGCACAAGTATCAAAATATATTACTCTAATCTAGAAGCTAATAAAAAGGAGGGGGTGGATGAAAAGAGAAAGACATCTATGGGATTAAAAATTTGGAGGAAAAAAAGTAACCACAAAGCGATCACTAAGAGATTATTGCCCAACATAAAGAAACAGAAGAAGTGATAGCAGAGAACACCCTTCTTAAACCTCCTACTTTAAGGTAAATCAACGTATTTTGTGTGAGTAGGCCAAAGAATGGAAAAGTGCATAAGAGGAATTAGAAGTTATAGAGGAATGTGTGATATACTCTAATCAGTCTTTGGTAAATAATGAAGAAAAAATAAAATCTGTAGTCATTCTAAGGGGAGAGAGGGAGGGAAGAAGAGAGGAAGAGAAAAAGGGAGAGGGGGGGAGAGAGAGAGAGAGAGAGAGAGAGAGAGCGCGTGCCCGCTAGTGTGTGAGCACTGTGTCTCAATAGACAATATCCTGCCACAGAAAAAGAGAAATCTGGTGTCAAGAAAGGCAAGAGGGGCACAAAACCAGAAAGAAGGGTGAACAGGAAAGAAGATGTTCATAGGAAGGGCAAGGAATAGAACTGGACAGCGTGGGGAAATCTCTATCACTGGAAAATACGTTTAGCTATACTACCCTGCACAGTAACTGACACTTCTAAGAGGGAAATATATTTTTAAAAAAGAGGAATGGAACAATATCTACAAACCAATGATACGGAAATTGTTTAGAAAAGGGAACTCAAAATCGGTAGTTTTAGAAACTTTAATTCCAAGAAACATATAAAAAGACTAAACAAGGTATAAATAAGTAAAAAAGACCATGAATCAGAGATAATTCTAGAATAAAAAGAAAAGGAAGAGATATAATGAAAAGAACAAGGTAAAGAGATCCTTTATAAAATGCACTGAAATAACAAAGTTGAAGGGGAGGGGGAAAAAAAAAAGATGGGTTTAATTAGCTCCTTAGGTGAAAAGGGGGAGGGAGTGGAAAAAAAGGGAAGAAGTAATTCACAACTAAACAAAAGGATAAATCAACATAAAAGTTACTTTTCTTATTCTTAGAACAGAGAATGAGGTTAGAAAGGGGGAATGAGTTAAGGACTATAACCTGTGAGAATAGAAGAGGAAAGGAAGAAGGGGAAAGAGGAAGGAATGGAAGGGAAAAGGAGAGGAGTAATCAGTAATAAAGGCTAGTTAAGAAATAAAATCTCCATATGGGGTACAATTCAACTTTGCTATCCACCCACTATTTCCATATACATTCCATTTTGTGCCATGTCTTTGCTCATATTGTTTTATATACCTGTTTACTACCTATTTCCATTTCTTGAAGTCCTTGTTTGGTCATTTTTCAATTGCATCCAACTCTGTCATTTGGGGTTTTCTTGGCAGATAGATACTTGAGTGATTAGCCATTTCCTTCTGCTCATTTTACAGATAAGGAAAGGAAGGTAATCAGGGTTAAGTGACTTACCTAGAGTTACACAGTTAGAAAGTATCTGAGGTCAGATTTGAATTTAGGAAGATGAATCTTCCTGACTCTAGAGCTAACATTCCATCCAAGTTGCTGGAAATCTTACTCTTCTTTTATAAATTAAAGTTGTGGTGTTCTCTTCTTTTTTATAATATGATCGTTCTCTCTGGGAGCAGGTTTCTTGGGGAGGTTTTCTGGAAGCAGCTTTAGTTTCAGTTCAACGTAATAATCACTCCAAATGCAGCCAGGAGTTAAAATCCAGTCCTTTATTGTGTCCTTCAAAGTCTTGAGCTTCAGCCCCTAGCTCCCTCCCAATTTCTCCAGCCAGCACAAAGGTGGAATATGCAATGAATCTTGTCTCTGCCTCAGAGACTGGGCTTCTGTTTCTGACCCTGAGAGCTTCTTGCTTATATGCTGTACACTGAGTACACACCAATCATTATACCACTGGGAAACCATATTTGTTGTAGGATTAAATCAATGCTAACCTAGATTTAAACATTGTCTCCTCAATTCCACTTAGTATCTTGTTTCAAGTTCTGGCTCATAACATCTCCTTGTAGGATCAGATCAATCATACTGAACCATGCTAAATTAGATAATTATTGTCTCTCTCAATTCTAATGATTTAACAGCTAAGGATTCTAACATAAAGCAATAATTTATATTTTTAATTAAGTCTTTCCTATTCCCATTCACTTAAGGATTTCCCTCACTCTCCTTTCCTACCTCTTAAAATCTTACAGAACTTAAACATATAGTTCCCATTCCTCTATTCCAAGGATTCTTAACCTATGGTCCACAGAGAGATTTCAAGATATTCTTGAATTTGATTGGGGAAAAATTTACATCTTTATTTTTATTAACTTCTCATTGAACTTTAGCATTTTCTCCAATCATTTCAAATAATGATTCTAAGAAAGAGACCATGCTCAAGCCCTATTTAATGATCTATAATGAGAATGAAGATTGTCCTAATCTTTGAAATTTTTCCAACTCCAACAAATCTATGATTTTTCATCAATGTACTTATTGCAAAATGACAACCTATCCATGCTTTATTTTTCTAATCTTGGCTGCATCAGTTTTGTTTGTACAAAACCTTTTTAATTCAATGTAATTACAATTATCCATTTTGCATTTCATAATGTTCTCTAGTTCTTCTTTGGCCATAAATTCCTTTCTTTTTCACAAATCTGAAAGATAGAGTATCCCTTGTTCTCCTAATTTGCTTATAGTATCACCCTTTATGTCTAAATCATGATCTCATTTTGACCATACCTTGGTATAGGGTATTAGATGTTGTTCAATGCTTAGTTTCTGCCATACAATTTCCAGTTTTTCCACAATTTTTATCAAATAGTGAGTTCTTATCCCCAAAACTGGAGCCTTTGGGCTTATCAAATACTAGATTACCATAGTCACTGATTATTGTGTCTTGTGAACTTAAAACTATTCTACTGATCCATTACTGTATTTCTTAGCCAGTATCAAATGGTTTTGAATACCACCACTTTATAATCCAATTTTAGGTCTGGTACAACTAGATCACCCTCCTTTGTAATTTTTTTCCATTAATCCCGTTAAAATTTTTGACCTTTTGTTTTTTTCAGATGAATTTTGTTATTATTTTTAACTCTATAAAGTAATTTCTTGGCAGTTGGATTGGTATAACATTAAATAAGTAGATTAATTTAGGTAGAATTGTCATTTTTATTATATTAGTTTGGCCTATTCTTGAACATTTGATAGTCTTCCAATTGTTTATTTTATTTAAGTGAAAAATGTTTTATAATTGTATTCATATAGTTCCTTCCTTTCTCTTGGCAGGTAGACTCTCAGATATTTTATATTATCTAAAGTTATTTTAAATTATATTTCTCTTTCTATATCTTACTGCTGGACTTTGTTGGTAATATATAGAAATATAGATGATTTATATGGGTTTATTTTATATTCTGCAACTTTGCTAAAGTTATTGTTTCTAGTAATTTTAGTTGATTTTCTAGGATTCTCTAAGTATACCATCATGTTATCTGCAAAGAG
Source organism: Sarcophilus harrisii (assembly GCF_902635505.1). Classification (NCBI taxonomy): domain Eukaryota; kingdom Metazoa; phylum Chordata; class Mammalia; order Dasyuromorphia; family Dasyuridae; genus Sarcophilus; species Sarcophilus harrisii. The sequence goes on from NC_045427.1 coordinate 255,270,837, forward strand.
TGATATTTTTTTTCCTTTTTACCTACTCTATTCTTTCAATTTCTTTTTCTTCTCTTATAAATAAAGCTAACACTTCTAGTACACTACTGAATAGCAGTGGTGATAATGGACAATCTTGTTTTACCCCTGATCTTACTGGAAATGCTTCTAGTTTATACCCATTACATATAATATTTGCTGATAGTTTTAGATATTTGCAGCTTATCATCTTAAGGAAAACTGTCTATAGTAGTTTTTAATAGGAATAGGTGTGGGAAATGCTGTGGCTAAAAAATATAAATTAACAAAAGATAAAAAGAGAGGATTAATGAACTGATTTTGCATTTGAAAATTAAAATGTTATATATTGGACTACCTGCCATCTAGAGAATGAAGTGGGGGGAAGGAGGGGGAAATTTGGAACAGAAGGTTTTGCAAGGGTCAATGTTGTAAAATTATATGTGCATATGTTTTGTAAATAAAAAGCTTTAAAAAAATAAAATTAAAATGTTAATAAAATTTTTAAAAATAAGCACAATAAAAAAGATATTGAACATTAAAGAAGAAAAAAGTAAATTATAAACCAAAAAGAATATAGAAATGACTTTTTAAAAAACCATAAAGGTACTTTCTAAGAAAGGACTAATAAAATTGTAACTCTTTCGCTAGGTTTACTTAAAAATAGGACAGTAGAAAACCATATCAACAAAATAGCAAATGAGCAAGATGCAATAATAACAAAACAAAATAATATAGATAAAAAATAAATAATAAAAACAAATATAAAAAATAAAAGACAAAATTTCAGAATCTATTAGTTATATGATAACAAAACTGAAAACATACAAGAGAATTACATTGTTATATATGTGTGTGTGTGTGTGTGTGTGTGTGTGTGTGTATCTCCAAACTAATACAACTCCAGGGATCTGAAATAAACCAACATGCTGAAAGGAAATAAAATTATCAAACAGGAACACCAAACGGGGCAGATGGTAATAACATGGGGTTCCAGAGAATTTAATCAAACTTTCAAATATGACTAAGGCCAATGATACGCAAATTATTCTCAAAAAATGGAGAATGAAAGCACTTTACCAAACTCCTTTTCTTTTCTTTTTTTTTTGTTTTTTTTTTTCAGATTTTTAAAAAATTTTTTTTATTTTTTATCATAATAACTTTTTATTGACAGAACCAAACTCCTTTTCTGATGGAAATATAATCTTAACCCCATCAAAAGGAAGCATAAGGAAACTAAAGAACAATAAGAATCTAAAACTTTTAACTATACTTCTGTCAAACAAAATAAAGCAATTCATCTAAGAAATTAATCATTGCAAACAAGTCGCATTTATACTAGGAATGCAAAAACTATTTAATATTAGGAAAACAATAAACATAACTAATCATATTTAAAAAATGATTATCTCAAGAGAGGCAGAAAAGCCTTTTTCAAAGTACATACAAATTCATATATACATAAATGTACATTTGTCAATATATGTGTATTAATATACATGTCTGTCAAAAGCCATTCCCTCAATGGATAAATGGACATGAATAAGTAGCTCTCAAAAGAATCATTGTAAACTATGGAGGCACCTGAATGACTCCAGCTCGTAGGAATGTAGGAAGACCTGGATTTGTCCTGCCCACTAGCTGTGTGCCATGTCACTTAACCTCTGTTTACTTTAGTACACTAGAAAAGGAAATGGCAAACCACTCCTGTATCTTTCCCAAGAAAACTCCATATGGGTTATGAAGTCACACAATTGAACAACAAATTAACAATGAAACAATACATGAAAAAATGTTCCAGATCACTAATAATAAAAATAAAAGCCAAAACAATCTCATACAAACAAACTGGTAAAGATGTCAGAAAGATGGGAGTAGTCTATGCTGGAGAGATTGTGGAAAGGAAAGAGAAGTACCTTAATGCATTCTTGGAGGGGCTATGAATTACTATAACTATTTTGTAAAGCAATTTAGAATTATAAAAATAAGGCAACTAAAATATTCATCCTGTGTGACCCAAAGAGATCTTATTACTCTGCATATATACTTGACATATATTAGACATATTCTTATTGATTAAAAAAAACCCTTTATGAACCAATATAACTATAGCAGCACGTTTTATGGTAACATAGAAATGGAAGAAAAGTAGATGGGGAATGGATAAAGAAATTGTGGTACATGAGTATAATGGAATATTGCAGTGCTATAAAATGATGGATATGATGACTATAGTGGAACACAGAAAAACTAAAAAAAACATGCAGAGTAAAGCAAGCAGAGTCAAGGATACAACATGATGATTATTCAAATGATTTTGATTGATAATGATTACTTCATAAATGACTACTTCAAAGTAAATAGAATAATCACAAAACAATCAAATATAAGTGTTTCAAAATTTAAAATTAATGAACATGCCCACAAAGACATATGAGAAAATACTTCTATGTTTCTTTACCGAGGTGAGAGGTCCACAACTGTGGAATATTGCATATGTATGTATACACACACAGAATATTTAATTTTTCTCATTACAGATAAAATATTTTTAATATTTTTTAAAATTTTGACTTAAAATTTTTCCTGCTCTCCTCTCCCCAAGATGGTAATTTATTATAGGTTATACATGTGAAATTAATATATTTTCAAATTTTTAAAAAATGTGTTGATTGATCTTCCTGATTGTTTTTTCTCATCTTTTCCCCTTCCATTTTTGGCAAGCAATTTGACATTCTCTCAACTTTCTTTTTTAGAATAATATCATAAGTGATTTTCTCCCTTTAGAGAAGAAGGAAGCATACTCCTTTCCCTGAAGTAACTTAGAAAATAATCAACCTAATGCTTACAAGATCACATTAACTCCAACACAGATTTTCCTTTGAGTAGATTTATTTTGGTTAGGTTGTCCTGACTATATGTAATGAAAAAATTTCAGAATATTAAGACCTAGTGGAAGAAATCAAAATCATGGTTTAACTACCAAAAAACGCCACTTATCTAAATCATTTTATTAAAAAAAAATCATTTTATCATCCAAGAGCAATAGTTGCTTAAAATTATTGTATAAAAGAACCATAGTAGGATGGGAACTTGGACTAGAGCCATTCCCATATTACAAATTAATTAAACAGCAAGAAAGCAGAAATAGTAAATGCTTTCTTTTCAGATCATGATGCAATAAAAACTACATTCAACAAAAAGTTAGGGGGAAATAGACAAAAAAGTAATTGGAAACTAAACAATCTCATCTTAAAGAATGATTGGGTGAAGCAGCAAATTATAGATACAATTAATAATTTCACTCAAGATAATGACAATGATGAGACATCATACCAAAATTTGTGGGATGCAGCCAAAGCGGTAATAAGAGGGAATTTTATATCCTTAGAGGCTTACTTGAATAAAACAGAGAAAGAAAAGATTAATGAATTGGGCTTGCAACTAAAAAAACTAAAAAAAGACCAAATTAAAAACCCCCAATCAAATACTAAATTGGAAATTCTAAAATTAAAAGGAGAAATTAAAAATATTGAAAGTAAAAAAACTATTGAACTAATTAATAAAACTAAGAGTTGGTTCTATGAAAAAGCCAATAAAATAGATAAGCCTTTGGTAAATCTGATTAGAAAAAGGAGGGAGGAAAATGAAATTAGTAGTCTTAAAAATGAAAAGGGAGAACTTTCCACCAATGAAGAGGAAATTAGAGAAATAATAAGGAGTTATTTTGCTCAACTTTATGCCAATAAATTTGATAACCTAAGTGAAATGGATGACTACCTCCAAAAATATAGACTTCCCAGACTAACAGAGGAGGAAGTAAATTGCTTGAATAGTCCCATTTCAGAAAAAGAAATAGAACAGGCAATTAAACAACTCCCTAAGAAAAAATCCCCAGGACCAGATGGATTTACATGTGAATTTTACCAAACATTTAAAGAACAATTGGCCCCAATGCTATATAAATTATTTGATAAAATAGGGAATGAAGGAGTCCTACCAAATTCCTTCTATGACACAGACATGGTACTGATACCTAAACCAGGTAGGCTGAAAACAGAGAAAGAAAATTATAGACCAATCTCCCTAATGAATATTGATGCTAAAATCTTAAATAAGATATTAGCAAAAAGACTACAGAAAATCATCTCCAAGATAATACACTATGATCAAGTAGGATTTATACCAGGAATGCAGGGCTGGTTCAATATTAGGAAAACTATCAATATAATTGGCCATGTTAATAACCAAATTAACAAAAACCATATGATCATCTCAATAGATGCAGAAAAAGCATTTGATAAAATCCAACATCCATTCCTATTAAAAACACTTGAGAGTATAGGAATAAATGGACTTTTCCTTAAAATAATCAGCAGCATCTATTTAAAACCATCAGTAAGCATCATATGTAATGGAGACAAACTGCAACCATTCCCAATAAGATCTGGAGTGAAACAAGGTTGCCCACTATCACCGTTACTATTTAATATTGTATTAGAAACGCTAGCTATAGCAATAAGAGCTGAGAAAGAGATTAAAGGAATAAGAATAGGCAATGAGGAAGCCAAATTATCACTCTTTGCCGATGACATGATGGTATACTTAGAGAACCCCAGAGATTCTGCTAAAAAGTTATTAGAAATAATCCACAACTTTAGCAAAGTTGCTGGTTATAAAATAAACCCACATAAGTCATCAGCATTCTTATATATCACTAACAAAATCCAACAGTCAGAGTTACAAAGAGAAATTCCATTTAAAGTAACTACTGATAATATAAAATATTTAGGAATCTATCTGCCAAGGGAAAATCAGAAACTTTATGAGCAAAATTACAGACCACTTTTCACACAAATTAAGTCTGATCTAACCAATTGGAAAAATATTAAATGCTCTTGGATAGGGCGAGCAAATATAATAAAGATGACAATATTACCTAAACTAATCTATTTATTTAGCGCTATACCAATCAGACTCCCAAAAAACTATTTTAATGACCTAGAAAAAATAACAACAAAGTTCATATGGAAAAACAAAAGGTCAAGAATTTCAAGGGAATTAATGAAAAAAAAATCAAATGATGGTGGCTTAGCTGTACCAGATCTAAAATTATATTATAGAGCAGCAGTTACCAAAACTATTTGGTATTGGCTAAGGAATAGATTAGTTGATCAGTGGAATAGATTAGGTTCAAGGGATAAAACAGTCAACAAATATAGCAACCTAGTCTTTGACAAACCCAAAGATCCCAGCTTTTGGGATAAGAACTTACTGTTTGATAAAAATTGCTGGGAAAATTGGAAACTAATATGGCAGAAACTAGGCATTGATCCATACTTAACGCCGTACACCAAGATAAGGTCAAAATGGGTTCATGACCTAGGCATAAAGAATGAAATTATTAATAAATTAGAGGAACATAGGATAGTTTACCTCTCAGACCTGTGGAAGGGGAAGGTCTTTATGACCAAAGCAGAACTAGAGATCATTACTGATCACAAAATAGAAAATTTCGATTATACCAAACTGAAAAGTTTTTGTACAAACAAAACTAATGCAGACAAGATTAGAAGGGAAGCAATAAACTGGGAAAATATTTTTACAGTCAAAGGTTCTGATAAAGGCCTCATTTCCAAAATATATAGAGAATTAACTCTAATTTATAAAAAATCAAGCCATTCTCCAATTGAAAAATGGTCAAAGGATATGAACAGACAATTCTCAGATGAAGAAATTGAAACTATTTCTAGTCATATGAAAAGATGCTCCAAGGGGATGTGGGAAAACTGGGACATTGATTCATTGTTGGTGGAGTTGTGAACGAATCCAACCATTTTGGAGAGTAGTTTGGAACTATGCTCAAAAAGTTATCAAACTGTGCATACCCTTTGATCCAGCAGTGTTACTACTGGGATTATATCCCAAAGAGATTATAAAGAAGGGAAAGGGACCTGTATGTGCACGAATGTTTGTGGCAGCCCTTTTTGTAGTGGCTAGAAACTGGAAACTGAATGGATGTCCATCAGTTGGAGAATGGATGAATAAATTGTGGTATATGAAAATTATGGAATATTACTGTTCTGTAAGAAATGACCAACAGGATGATTTCAGAAAGGCCTGGAGAGACTTACACGAACTGATGCTAAGTGAAATGAGCAGGACCAGGAGATCATTATATACTTCAACAACAATACTAGATGATGACCAGTCCTGATGGATCAGGCCATCCTCAGCAACGAGATCAACCAAATCATTTCTAATGGAGCAGTAATGAACTGAACTAGATATACCCAGAAAAAGAACTCTGGGAGATGACTAAAAACCATTACATTGAATTCCCAGTCCCTATATTTATGCACACCTGCATCTTTGATTTCCTTCACAAGCTAATTGTACAATAATTCAGAGTCTGATTCTTTTTGTACAGCAAAATAATGTTTTGGTCATGTATACTTATTGTGTATCTAATTTATATTTTAATATATTTAACATCTACTGGTCATCCTGCCATTTAGGGGAGGGGGTGGGGGGTAAGAGGTGAAAAATTGGAACAAGAGGTTTGGCAATTGTTAATGCTGTAAAGTTACCCATGTATATATCCTGTAAATTAAAGGCTATTAAAAAAAAAAAAAGAAAAAGAAAAGATGCTCCAAGTCATTATTAATCAGAGAAATGCAAATTAAGACAACTCTAAGATACCACTACACACCTGTCAGATTGGCTAAGATGACAGGAAAAAATAATGATGATTGTTGGAGGGGATGCGGGAAAACTGGGACATTGATGCATTGTTGGTGGAGTTGTGAACGAATCCAACCATTTTGGAGAGTAGTTTGGAACTATGCTCAAAAAGTTATCAAACTGTGCATACCCTTTGATCCAGCAGTGTTACTACTGGGATTATATCCCAAAGAGATTATAAAGAAGGGAAAGGGACCTGTATGTGCACGAATGTTTGTGGCAGCCCTTTTTGTAGTGGCTAAAAACTGGAAACTGAATGGATGTCCATCAGTTGGAGAATGGCTGAATAAATTGTGGTATATGAATATTATGGAATATTACTGTTCTGTAAGAAATGACCAACAGGATGATTTCAGAAAGGCCTGGAGAGACTTACACGAACTGATGCTGAGTGAAATGAGCAGGACCAGGAGATCATTATATACTTCAACAACAGTACTATATGATGACCAGTTCTGATGGACCAGGCCATCCTCAGCAACGAGATCAACCAAATCATTTCTAATGGAGCAGTAATGAACTGAACTAGCTATGCCCAGAAAAAGAACTCTGGGAGATGACTAAAAACCATTACATTGAATTCCCAATCCCTATATTTATGCACACCTGCATTTTAGATTTCCTTCACAAGCTAATTGTACAATATTTCAGAGTCTGATTCTTTTTGTACAGCAAAATAACATTTTGGTCAGGTATACTTATTGTGTATCTAATTTATATTTTAATATATTTAACATCTACTGGTCATCCTGCCATCTAGGGGAGGGGGTGGGGGGGTAAGAGGTGAAAAATTGGAACAAGAGGTATGGCAATTGTTAATGCTGTAAAGTTACCCATGTATATATCCTGTAAATAAAAGGCTATTAAAAAAAAATTAATTAAACAGTACTGAGAGAGCTGGAGTAGGGTTTAAGTCCTACTTCAGACACATTTTGGTGACATCCTGGGCACTTCAGTGCTGGAAGCAACTCACTAACACTCAAGTTACAGAACTTTTTACAAAGGTGCATTCACAAAGGAAGTTTTTTTTCCAGAGGAAGTTATCAACATTAATGAAATCACAAATCCAATCTAAAAGAAACAAATATTTTTATCACATTATACAGTCTACAAAAATAGATTGAGAAAGAGAAAGATATAGATGCATTTATGTATGTATGACTCTCATCCTATTTGAACCTCACAAAAACTCTTTTATATAGGTATCCATCCTCATTTAAGATAAAGAAACAGATTCAGAGAGACTAAATAACTTTTTTAGTCATGATCACTCATCCAATAAGTATGAGGTAAAATTTAAATCAAATCTTCCTGACTTACAGCCCAATCCTCAAAGTCCAAATGATATTACAGTGACTTACTATGAACCACTCTTTCATTAGTAAAAGTCTGCTAAAATTTTTTATATATGGCAAATTCATATGTAACCTAGGGTAATAAGTTTTAAAGTGAGCACAACCTAGTTGTAATAGATATAAACTATATTACAAAAGAGCAATCATCAAAATAACTGGACACTGGGTTAGAAATAAAGAATGAGTGGAACAGAGTAGGTGCATGACATACAGAAGCAAACTTAATGTTCAATAAACCCAAAGATTTTCAGGTACTGGGAGAGGGCTTCATTGCTGGGAAAATTCAACAATGGCCTGGTAGAAATTAGGGGTAGACCATCAACTCATACCAAATACCAAGAGAAGCTCCAAATGAATACATGGCTTAGATATAAAAGTTTACATAAACTAATTAGAAAATACCCTTCAGATCTTTGAATGGGAGACAAGTTCATGAGCAAATAACAGAAAGAAAGGATCACAGAAGATAAAATGTACAATCTTGATTACATCAAAATAGAAAGATTTTTACACAAGAACTCCAAAATAGATTTGAAGGGAAATAATTAACTTTAAGTTCTATTTTATAAGGTAAATATGTGTGTGTGTGTGTGTGTGTGTGTTTGTAACAAATATCTTAAATATATATTTATATATAAAATATGCTCACACATATATGGAATTGATTCAAATTTATAAGAATAAGAATCAGGGGGATTCTAGTTGACCAGAAATGGCAGCAAGACCATCTAAACCTGCCTCCTTTATTAGTTCTACCAAGTTAAACAGAATAGATGCAGTGTATGATAAAAAGATTTTCCACATCACACTGAAAATGACAAAAATATTCCTACTATGAAGGGGACTAAGACCAACTGAGGAAAAAGCAGAACAATTTAAGTCACACCTTTTATCTCACCACTGATTTCAATAACTCTAGAGTTCATGTGGCTTGAGTGAAATGACAGGTACAATTGGCCATATTATTTAAATTACTCATATTTTCTCTCTCACAGTCGAAAGTCTCTAAGTTAAATGTACATTTCAAGTGATTGCAGCAATGACATTGAAAACAGTCCTCTTTGTTTCCATATAAGTTTAAGTGTTTCATCAGTCCATTCAAGATCATAATATTTCCAAATATGAATTCCACACATAATTTTAGCTAGCGTATCTTCTTATATCTTTCCAACATAGAATAGTATTTCAGATACAAAATTAATTGTGAACTAAACATAGATTTAGTAAATTTTTGCAACAAAATACAAATTTGTCAGCTGGAAAGAATTTTTCCCCATACATAGGACTGAATTCTGATATCACAAGAGAAGTCAGCTTGGCAAAAATTATTGCAATTTACAATCCCATAAATTGAGGATTTGAAACAAATTATCATTGAATTGAAATTAATTTTAGATATGATTCTAGTTTCTGCTATTTCATCAATTTGTAATTAAAACATATCAATGACATATTGGTTGGACCATCATTAATACATGAAGAAGCTCCATAGATGAAAGCTGGTATACATGAGGATTCATATTTTTTCTCTGTGGTACATTTCTAAATACAACTATTATAAATTGCTAAATTAGGGACCTAAGTATTTTTTTTAAATATTAATTTGTGTTTTATAATTCAATACATGATCATTAAGGATACTTTTCTATTTTAGTTTGATACATCTGATCTGAAAGGAAGACCAATAATTTGAAATCAGAAAGATAAACATGGGTTTATGTAGTAATTATGTTTTCTATATTTTGTTGTGGCATATGAAAAATGTAGTGTGCTTTCTAGAGGTCCCAAATTGGGGTGCCAAAATGTACTATGCTTTAAAGAGCCCCCACACTACGGTGCCAAAATATATCATCTGGACTAGCTCTCTGGAGGATCTCGGGATCAGCCTGAGTCCCTGGCCTTAGTGGAGGAATGAAGAATAAAGGAGACCCCACAAGGATGGTCAAAGATGGAGTCCATTTATTTCAAGTCCTCTCAGTAGGGACCTAAGTATTGAATAATTTGGATCCTTGCATGTAGAATGCAATGCAAAGATCCTCAAAATGCCTGTAAAACAGAAGGAGCATATCCCCTATTATTCTGATGGAACTGTCCAGGAACAGACAGTGGGAATTATTAAAGGAAGTAATAAGTGTGGCTATCAGAAGATACACTGAAAGGATCTAGAGTCAAAAGAAACCTGGATTTAGATTCTCCTTCCAATTCTACTTCCAATATTTACTGGCTGTGTAACTCTAGAAAATAGACATGATCTATATAAACCCAATTCCTTACCTATAAAAGAGTAAAAATGGACTATACTGAAACATTACAGTGATGTAAGAACTGATTGTGATATTATCCGTTAAGACAGTTTATGAAATCAAAATGACTATATCAATGTCAGTCATTATAATTGCTTACATGGAAAGGGGGAAGAGGATGATAAGAGAGGGAAAATTGGAGGAGGGAGTGGTCAGTAGCAAAACACTTTTGAGGAAGAATGGGGTAAAAGGAGAGATAGAGAATAAATGGGGAGAAATACAATTAACAATAACAATTGTAAAAAAAAAAATATTCGAAGCAAAGGAAAAAAAAATCTGTAAAGTCTTCCATGGACAAAGTCAAATATACTGTATATAAAGTAACAGCAATGTTCTGGGATGACCAGCTGTAAATGACTTTGTTATTCTCTGTACTATAGTCATCTACACCTATTCTGAAGGACTTAGGATAAAAATCCTATCCATACCTAGAGAAGGAACTGATTGAGTCTATATATAGATCGAAGCATAGTCTATTATTCTTTCTCTTATTTTTAACTTAATTTTTCTTGAAGGTTTTTATTTTCATTAGGGTGGAAGACACATGTTTCTTTTCACAACTTGACTTTATGGATATGTTTCACATGTGGTTTCTTAATTGGGGGTGGGGATAAGGGAGAGAACCTAGAACTCAAAAATCTTAAAAATAAATGTTAAAAAAATTGTTTTTAATGTAATTAAGAAAAATATTAAATAAATAAGGCAAAAAATTGTCTTAAATATTCTTTTTTATTAGTGCTGTTTTTCTTCTTTTTTAAAGTATTGCTCTGTTAGAAACTATGTAAATTTATATGTATATTTAATATGTATATTTAAGTATTTTAATACTTTTATTTTTTATTTATATTTAATCATATTTAATATGTACATTTAAATACAAGTATAAGGTATCCTCTAGCCAACTGGCTCCATATATTAAATAAGCCTAAATCAAGAAGGAACAGTTATGTCCCCACAAGAGAACTCAACAAAAGATAAGAAAAGATGAACATAGTGGAAATAATGCAAATCACAAGAAATGAGAATTGTATAAATGTAATAGAAATATAAAATTATGATGATTACATAGTGTATAGAAGTTGTTGGCATTAAAATTGAACTATGAAGTTGATTGTAAATCTTTATTAGCTTTGTTTTCCCAAAGAACATGATTGCATTGGAGATTGAAATATGATTAACATTGTAACTTGCTTTTTTAGAATTCCAGATTATTTGGAATTTATACAACACAGACCAGTGTGAGAGGAAGAATGCTACTAATTGCTGATTGAATTAATGTTAAGCTCTTATATTGTCCCGTATTGTTTTATCTTGGGTTTTTTTTTGGGGGGGGGTTATTTTTTGTTTGCTGATATTAATTTTTGTCCCACTGATACTGGGTTTGGTTTGGGTAATATGCTTGTGCATTGTGTTATAAGAACTGAATATGAAGCTGAAAGTTTTTGGAAGATTTATCAACCATTTAATAAGTATAGAGGATGAATGTCTACTGACAACTCCACATTATAACATAGCTGAAAAATTATTTGACATTTGTTGATATTTATACAGGAAAGAAATAGTTAATAACTGCAAAATATTTATGCAGCTATCTTGATGTTTTGCAACGTCTACAAATGGCATAATTTCCCACATAAGATGGTATCTTTTGAGATTCTAGATGCATCCTACCATTTTACATGTTATTCTTCTTTGACCTTTGTTTCAAACATTGGAACAAACACTTCTATTTTAGTAAACTTGCTATATTAAAATACCAGATTGAAGATGGAGACTATTATTATTATAATAGCCATATTGATGGCTCATATTGATGAGTTGACAAACCTCTAACAAAACTTCTGAGAGGCAACAATAAGGGAGAAATGAATTCAAGGTATGGCTTAAGAATTGGGAGATGGAATGTGAACTTTAGGAATAATTAGTCCAAGCTAAAACTTGTAAAGTATGCAGGCATATACTGTAATACATAGAACCAGATAGTAGAAGTCCTTAAGTTTGGCTAAGAGCATTTGAAATAGATATTAGACTTGTTTTGCTTAATTATAAGAAAAGGAGGAGCAAAGTATGGAATGTGCTGGGATATATATTTCATTTTAATATGAGAAAAGAATTTCCTAATTAATAGTGTTATCGTCAAAAATAATTTTACAAAAGAAGTTTCTATTCTAAGGTCCCATCTAATTTAGATTTTATTATTTCATGGTATTATTATACTCTATTCCCACAGACTAAAATAATATATCAACTCTTTTTTTAAATTTGAGAGTAATATATTCTTGTAGGTAATTAGTAAATATAATGTATGTATTCTGCATTAAGCTACATAGGTAAATAAAGATTCAAATACAAAAGTAAAAGAGTCTGGCCTTAGGGGAACTTCTAATTTATTACTAATAACTTACATCCATCTATCTATCTATCTATCTATCTATCTATCAATCTATCTATCTAACTACCAATCTCTCAATCTGCATATGATATATAGCAATTATCTCATTTAATTCCCAAAGAACCATATATTATTATGAGCCCATATTACAAATGAATAACTGAAATGCCCAGTATCACACAGTTACTAATTATCTGAGATAGAACCCCAAACCAGTACCTCCTTATTCTCAGTCCAATTCTTTATTCATCACAATAGGTTACCTCTGTATAAATAGAGAATGTACTGAAAGAATGTATACTGGAAATACTGAACAGGCAATACTTTTATACTGTTCTAGTTGATTTCTTATCTTACTCCTCACAAAAGCTATTCGAAATCTTATCTTCTCTCTTCAAGCTTCCATATCTCCCATTTCTTACTCTCTTCAGCAGAGGGCTTCAACTGCTAATTTATTGAGAATGAATAGACTATTGGCCCTGAACAACCCCTTCACCTCAGACTTCCTTGACCACCTACTCTTTTTTTTTTTTCGTTCAGTGGGTGATAAATGATAATCAGAATTTTTGACTAGCTCCAACTTCTGTTGAGCTCATGTTCTTCATTTGTAAATCAAGAGAGTTAACTTTGTTTAACTTTAATCTTTTTTAGCTGATTTTTTAAGTGTAACAATTTTATCATAAGGTTGATTTAAACTCCATAAACTCTTCATGTGTAAATGAAAATAAAAAGAAATACTGAAAATAACTTTTTCAAGTAGCAATGTAAGAAGACAACAAAAAGCAACAATGTTTACACAATTACACAGTACATTTATTGTACTCATTTGTAAATCTTTCACTTTATCTAAGAAGTGAAATCTTCTCTTTCTGCTGATTTCAGAATATACTGTGCATTGTTGTTGTTGTTATTACATTATTATAGTGGGGAAAATATTAGCCTCCATCTAGAGAATTATTTTTCTGGTACGTTATTCTTTCACCAATGATTTACTTAAGTGAATACCATGTAGTTACTGCATCATTTGTAGTTTGTTGCCCAGAAAATGTATTCCAACAACAGCTGTATTCATTTAAATTCACATTAATTTTGGATTTTACCTCCTGGCATGAAGAAATTTTATTCTCATAGTAATGTTATTTAGCATTTATTTGGTGGCGGGATTTATTATCCTTTTTAATAACTATATAATTCACATACATATATTTATTTATCCAAAACTATTTAATAGTTCACCTATTTAAATGGCTCCAATGTATGGCAAAAAGAGCAATGAACTTGGAAGTCAGAAAATCTGAGGTTCAGGTTACAGCTCAGTCATTTATTTATTCTTTGGGTGACTTTGAGTATACTTCTTTAGGAATCAATTCCTCCTCTGCACAATGCAAACAATAAAAATCTCTCACACATACACATGTGTATACATACTTATAGTAAAATTATCATGAAAATTGACTGAGATAATATATGTGGAAAATGGTATATTAGAAAGTACTACATAACACAAGTTTTGTTTTGGTCTAGACCCATGATTTTGTCTGTTGAGGGAATTCCCACCTGCAGATTTGGCTAATCATGTGTAATACACCTCTAACATTAGAGAATTGCCTATAGCACCAATACTGACTGCCCATAGTCAGTCAATAAACATTTATTAAGTCCCTACTATGTGCTAGGCACTGTGCTATATTAAAAAAAAACAAAAAATAGTCATTGCTTTTAAGGAATTCAATCTATTGGAGGAGACAATATGCAAATAACCATATAAAAACAAGTCATATACAAAATAAATTGGAAATAATCAACAGAGAAAAGATACTCAAATTAAGTAGAATTGGGAAGGCTTTCTACAGAGGGTAGGATATTTTAGCTGAGATTCAGAGGAAGCCAGAAGGTGGAAATTAAGAGCAAGAGAATTCTAAACAGGGGAGACAGTCAGTGAAAATGCACAGAACTGGGAAGTGGAATGTTAGTTGGAGGAACAGCAAGGAGCACAGAATAAATCATAGAAATACAGAGGAGGTGAGGATGGGGACAAAAAGAGGGGAGAGGAAGGTATCATACAATTAGTATGTGTCAAAAGCAAATATTGAATCTAGGTCTCTTAACTGACCCTATGTGTTAATATTTTGTTTTCTTTTGAAAGCAGCATCATACTAGTCTTGGAATCAAAGTTCTGTATTTAGTAGGCACCCATTGAGTCATAGTGGTCAAACTACTTAAGTTTCTATGCCTAAATTATTTCTTTCATAAAATGGAGAAAACAAATGGTACCTCAGAGTTTTAATTTTCATTTTTCTAATCAATGGTGATTTAGAACATTTTTTCCTATAACTACAAATGGCTTAAATTTCATCATCTGAAAACTATCTGTTCATATCCTTTGACCATTTATCAAGTGGACAATGACTTGTATTCTTATATATTTGACACTGTTCTTTATGTATTTTAGAAATAAGACCTTTATCAGAAATACTGGCTGTACAGATTTTTTTTTTCCACCTTTGTACTTCCCTTTTAATTTTGTTTCTAGTGGTTTTGTTTGTGCAAAATTTTTTTAATTTAATGTAATCAAAATTGAACATTTTGCCTTTCATAGTGTTCTCTAGTTCTTCTTTGGTCATAAATTCCTCCCTTCTCCAAAGTTAGATTATAGTCACTTGTATATCTGACCCATAGACTGTATATTAACTTTTAAGTTTAAGTTTGAGAATAGCAATTATAATTTATCATTGTATTTTGAGAGCCTACTTAACAATTTTTTATAAAATGAACTGAACTGAAAGACTAAATATGGAAGTGCTGGGGGAAATAGGAGAGAGGGAATTATTCCCCTCTTACAGTAGATGGTAGAAGGTGAACATTGGGATGCTCTTCCCAGATCTTCTATCATTTTAGTAAGATTCAAGGAATTCTTCTTTTTCCTTGCTACTTTCCTGCAATTAGATCTGCAAATCTTACCTCTTTGGGTCATTCCCACCCAATCTGCAGAACTTCATTATGCCCCTGACCTGAAAACTGTGTTTGTTCCTTTTCAGCTTCTTTTAAAGCATTATATGTATATGTATCTATTTTACATATGTGATCTCCAAGAGGCTAGGATTGGCTTATGCATTTCATTTCATTTCCAGAGCAGTGCCTAGAACACAGTGGTGCTTAATAAATGTTCATTGACCCTGCCTCTGAAGTGGGAAATGTGTCATATCAGGCTTACTACACATGAACTGCATGAAGAAGTATTTACTCTTAGCTCTAAGAGAACAGAAATTATTTAAAGATTAAAAAAAAACCTTAATAAATTCAAACAGATGTAAAGAATAATTTTTTAAAATCTATGTTTTCATTGATAATTTATTTAAACTTCACTTTAATTTTTGAATTTTTTTTTTTTTGCTCTGCCTCAGACGAATAAGACATTCCTAGTAACAAAAATTTTAAAAAGATTAAAAAAAAGTTGAAAAAAAATAATCAATACATCAATAAGGTCTGATAGTATGGACAACAATCCACATTCCACTTAAGCAGATTTTCTATGGACATTCTAATTGCAAAGCAGTGAAATGCCTTTCATCATTCTTTCCATTTGTTCTCTGTTATGTATATACTTTTCCTAATTGTTTACTCTTTATCAAATAATTCTTCTCTTTCTTTGAGCTCTTTTCATCAGTTCTTACAGTACACTATTTTATTCATTATTAGCCTGTCACCAATCAATAGGCTCCCACTTTATTTCTAGGATTTTTTTGTTGGTGGTTCCATGAAAAGCATTGGCTATAATAGCTTTCTGTTTTTGCCTCAGTGGAAATATATGCTTAGTAGTGGGATCTCTGAGTCAAAAGATATGGCTAGTTTTGTCAGGTTTTTTTTTAGCATTTTTTTTCCCCTTAAGAGATGAGATACCATGGCAGAACATATATAGGGAATTGGCCTTGGTATTTGGGAGATCTAGGTTCAAATACCTCCTAGGACATGTATGAGATGCATGATTCTGGGCAAGTCACCTAACTGCTCAGTTACTATTCAATTCTTTTAAGACTAGTAGTTCTAACTAAAGAGAGAGAGAGAGAGAGAGAGAGAGAGCGAGAGTGTTAGTTCTACCCAAAGTATTTTATGTTCTTATTTTACTTGAGAATGTAAACTTTAAGTGAATTTTATTATTTTTTCAATTATTTTCTTAGTATAGCATTAAATCCATTTAGGACTATAATTTTTAGTATATTTGAATAGCCCAAACTTGAGCAATAAATACTCCTCAAATTTGTCTTTATTTCTTTAGGGCATATTTTGTTATTTTAATTTAATTATCTTGAATGTATCTTGCTAGACTCCCAGGTCATCCAACACTTCATTTCCCATCAACTTCACCCTTGGTCTGTTTTGTACCATTTTCCCTGACTTGGGTGTCTTCTTCCCAGTCCTCTTCTTCCTTTCAGCTTCCTTTTGGATATTATTTTATCCTATTAGATTATATGCTTATTGCTGGCTAAAATGATCTTTATATTTCTTATCAGTATTTGTATATTTAGTATAATGTCTGGCACAAAGCAGGTATTTAATAAATGTTTATTGACTAACTAGAGTAACAGATATTTTATCTATTTTTTTTTTTTTACTTATTTTGAATGGGGTTTTTTCTATTTCTAATGAACTTCTGGGAATTTAAAAATTTTTTTGCTACTTTGCAGAACCTTATAGTCTCAATGTTCACTTGAGATTTTCTAAATAAATCTATCTTTAATAAAAAGGTTAAAAAAACCCCTTCTTTAGGAAAAGTTTATATCTTTCATTTCTTTCTCTGTTCTGTTATCGTAGTGGACAAGAAAATCACCCCTGCTTTACTACTATATCTCCTGGGGAAAAAACATGTGTTTTCCTACTAAAATACTACTAGTTTGGGTTTGATATAGATTTTTATCATATTAAAAATGGCCCTTATACCTATACATTAAAAATGATACACTGTGGGGGCAGCTAGTTGGTGTACTAGATAGAGCACCAACTCTGAAGTCACAAAGACCTGAGTTTAAATCTGGTTTCAGACACAACACTCCCTGGCTGTGTGACCCTGGGGAAGTCACTTAAGTTCAATTGCTTCAGCAAAAACAAAATAAAAATATACATTGTATGTGTATGACTGTATGTGTATGTTTAAAAGCATTAACAAACACTATTCTGTGAAAAGGCTTTATGGGTACTTATAGTTCCCCCAAAGTAGTTTGGGGATGGTTTCATTTTTAAATCAAATTTATTATATTTTTGCTACTGTTGAACCATCCTAGCTTTCCCAGTAACTCTTAACTTGATGATGATTTTTAAAAAATTTATATAGACTTTTGCTATAAACTTATTTAATTTTTTGCTTCAATATTTATTAACAACATTGGCGTATTGTTTTCCTTCTATGCTTTATCTTTCCTTAATTTATGCATTATATATATATAATCCTGACTATATTTGTCTCATAAAAGAATTTTGGTAGAATGTTTTCTAGTTCTTGAGAATCTGAGCAGCACACATATTGACTGCTCTTTAAAAATCTGCTAGACATCACCTGTAAATCTCTGGTCATTTTTTCTTTGACAATCATTTATAGTTTGCCCAATTTTATTTTCTAAGATAACTAAGTTTAAATTCACAATTTTATATTCGGTTAATTTGGGTATTTTATGTTTTTATAGGTAATCTTCCCTTTCTTTTAAATTCTAAGTTTTCATAGCATGCATTAGTTGATTTGCTAGCCATTAGTAGTTCTGGTGATATCATTTAATTCTTCTCTGCTGTCATTTTAATTGACAGTCTGTTAATTTTATTTTGTTAATTTAATTTCTTCCCTTTTCACTTGATCAGATTAGCTAAGGGTTTATCAAATTTGTTCATTTTTTCAAGTGGTAAAGACAGTAACTGTAAAAATTATATCCAATCAGTGGTTTCCACCACATTCTAAATAATGGCATAGCATATAAGTTTTTCAAAATTAACCTTGCTTTTTGATTCATTTTGGCAAAATAAAAAAAGCTTCATAATAGATGGTGAGGGAAATGAAAAACAACTTGAATAAAGTAAGTCAAAAATAAAAATTATTAGCATTGTCTTTTACACTATAATAGGATTAATCAAATTTATTTTATATCATAAGAAATTGTAAAAGAAACATACAGTTTTCTACCATGTTTAACTAATGCCATCTAGGGGAGGGTGCAAGGGAGGGGAGGGAAAATTGAACACAAGGTTTTGCAAGGGTTAATGTTGAAGAATTGTCCATGTGTATGTTTTGAAAAATGAAAAAGTTTTAATAAAAAATATATATATATATATATATATATATATATATATATATATATACAGTGCTATTACATAGTTTACAAAGAAATTAAATATATTTAATAATATAAATGGTCTTAACCAATTCACCTATAAATATCACACACAAAGACTAGTCAAAAGTGCAATGATAAAAATAATCCAATTATTTCTTAAATCAAAACACAACACAATTAAATATCACTCCTAAATCGATCAGTTTTACACAAAAGCAACATTAATACTTCTGCTCTAGACTAAACAAAAACAAGTCTTCAGCCTTTGAAATTTTTACTGTTATTTTTCTAGTGTCAAGCAGGAAAAACATTTTGGAAATGTCATTAAAGTATACTTCCCAACTACTTAGCATAAGAGATGTTGTCTTCTAGGTTGACACTACTAACCAAATATTTAATAGCCACTTGTATTTCACAGCTATCAGTATTAAGTTTGAGTCTTCAAAGAAACCAACTGACATCACAAAGTTAATTGTTAGAACTATGATTTGTCAAATCAATAGCAAGCTAAAGAGATAAAATTTTCATTAAAGAGAAATGCTCAAGTATAACCTGACATTTCTAGTCACTATACAAAGAAGAAAGGAAGGAAAGAAGAAGAGAAGAAAGAAAAGAAGGAAGGAAGAGAGGGAGGGAAGGAAGAAGGGAAAGAATCCACTTTCCATTTTCTCAACACATATTCTGTAATGATAGGACAAGAAGTGCCCTTCCTTCCACCACCATCCCCTCCTTACCCCACAAAAAGAAAAAATCACAACGATAATAATAATGATAGTATTTCTAATGAAATACTAACTAAATAGACTATTAGCTTACTAACAAAAATCTCCAGGCCCAAATTTAAAATCTGATTCTTGAGAAAGAACTATTTACACTCTTTCTGTATTATCAACAGCAATCCAGGCAGGTAATAATGATAGTTTGTACAACAATATTGTTTTTGTTAGTTTAGCCCCAACAGAAATAAAGATTTCCTGATTACAACTTTGTAATTTAAGTCAACTGAAATGATAGCTGAAGAAGTAAAATAAAGAAATGTCTGACTTAAGCTTTTAGAAAGAATACTACCCAAGTTTATTCTTCAATTGAAAACATAAATAAGAGAAGAAGCCCATTTCTCTGGCATATATTATGGCATTACCTGAGTTTCTGGTATTTGTATAAACGAGAAAGTTGTTCTAAAGTTCCTGAATTACATGGTTTTATGCTTCACCTACATGCTCTTGTAATTGCGTAAGGCCTACTATTATAAAGAGTTCATTTTGTACTGTATCTCATTGTCAAGATTTTTAAACAGTTGCTTTTTTATTGTAATGAGTCAATTACAAGACAGTCACTCAAGCAGTTATTAACAAAAGATTTTTAATTGCATTTTTAATGAATTTTATTTTTTATAAAAGCCCCTAAAAATACCTGTGGCAAAGGGTAATCATACATTGAATTAAAAGCAATATCTGTTTAAGAATGATTTCTCTTTTATTTACGACAACAAAATAAATTTTCTGGGAGAACACCAAAAAACTGACAGTGTTGAAAAAAAAAAAAAGAAAATTGACTCTAAGTTAGTAAGAAGACTTAAAAATCAATGGCCATTCTTCCTATTTTTCTTTCCCCTGCTTACTGCCTTCTTTTGCTTCCCTGTTTTTAAGATATAAAAGCCACAAAGTGCATCTTACCCTGGGAAATGAATTTATTATTCCTTTATTCACAATTTATAATGTTTAATGTAATCTAGAATTAAGACAGTTTAAAAAATGAACTGAGAATAGGCATAATCTTAGAAGGCAAATCTTAATTTACTAATTTTAAAAATCTAATATACAAATACTTTATAGTAATATGTGTATGTATATACACACATAAATTCACATAGTGCTTCATTTTAAGAACAGCATATCCCGTGATCATCCTCAGACAAATGATAGTCCCAAATTAAGAATGAAAAATTCCCACCATGACTAAATTTTCATCCATTCGTGTGAAATATAAGTATTTATGAATTGTCACTATACTTAAATAATCTCACAGGAAATGAAATTAATATAACTTGTAACAGGTTTGAAAACTTGAATCTTCAATCATTAAAAATATTGACTAAGCTGAAAACTACTGAAACTTTAAGTATCACTTTTATAAAAATTTCAATAGGATATGTGGTATATCTTGGAATGATAGGATAATCATAATATTCAAATACTGCTTCTGTCAAAAAGCCACTGAAAATGTTAACAAAATTCACTTTTTAAAATAAAAACTAAATTCTTGCTAAATATACACATCTGCTAATAAGGCATGATTTGGGATTACCTAAATTAATTTGCCATTTTTGCATCATAATTAAGCATACACTACTCAGTGTAACTTAATTAATCATTAATTAGACATTTTAAAGGATGTACACTAATAATAAAGTAAGCCTCTCTTTGGGAGTTGTAATGTTATGTTCCAGTTTTATTAAAAAAGTTTTCACTTAATCAGAATTACTCAATCATGCAAAAAAGAAATATCTGTAAGGAACTACTTCCAAAAAAATACTGTCTTATTATACAACTTTTTTTTTAAAGAAAAAACTTTTTGATTGTCCATCGTTTAAAAACCCCTTCTTGTATTTTCTGCCATAAGAAAAGACTGACTGTGAAAACATGAGACTCTGTAGTAAGAATGTGAAGCCCTTGGTTAATTAATCTGCTGGTTGAATGACAGAGTGCCTAGGGGCATGGTGCTGGCGACTGACACAGTGTCCCAGTGCGCTCTGAACCTTGGATGGCTACATTCTGTATGGAAAGACTTTACCCAACAAACAGCAAAAAGGCCTTCATAGGATCCCTCCTCCTGCCTGAGACATTCCATTTAATTAATTTCAAGCCTGTTTATCTTAAGGTTTTAATAAATTTAAATGCATAAGATCAACACATCTACACTACTGAAGAGCTACTGGCATGTAATAGTTTTCTGATGTGTCTGAAGAATTTCTTTTAGTAGCATAACCAAAAAAATTAACATGTTCAGAAATTTTCAAACATGTTACCTATTCTATTCAGCAAAATACATTTGTACAAGTCAATGTTTAGAGATTCAATTTAATGTATTCTGCAATTTCCATTTCACTAGGCATAAAGTATTTTTTATATTATAAAAATATAAATCATACTTTTCTCTCCTCTAAATAACACTCTGAAAATTACTAATATCTAATCTTCAGCAAGGTAAGGCTATTTTTTTTTTAGCAACAGGATACAACAGACATTCTCCTAATCCCTTTTACTGCCAGAACAAAACATCTTTCAAATCAAGATAAAATCACTACATCATGAATGTTAATATCATTCCGAGAAAAATAATACCTTATGACTAGAAAAGACCATCCCTTTAGGGAGAAATGTTGTGTTAAAGTGGATTATTCTTTTAGTAGTGTAATAGAATGGCTTCTACCTAGTCCCAGATGGAAAATCAAAATCTGCATTTAAATGGAAATATTTTAAAACAGAAAGGACAAAAGACTAAAAGCATAAGGAATAGATCTAGCACTTTACATTTTAAAAATCCAAAATACCACCTCAGAAGTTTTTAAAGAGACTCTGGGATTATGTATTGTAATTTTGTTTTTTATAAAAGGCATATAATTTTACATTTACATGACCTGAATATACTGCATGTGCAAATAAGACTAGATTCACAATTCTTGGGTCATGAAATTTTTACCATTCTACAATTTTATTCTGCATAGAATGAATAATGAACCTTGTATCTATCCTCTTCCTATTAGTCACAGCATTTGACATGATGTTCCTAAGGTAAGTGCATTTTTGTTGAAATCTAACAAAATTTAAGTTTCTTCCGTTCTGATACAAATCACTATCAGTCAGAGAGAAAAAATAAGTCTCAACACTAGGCAATAGTATAGCAATTGCTCTTTGTGACCTGAAAGATTATTTTCAGTTTTTCAATAGTTAGAGCAATTTTCTTAAATCCTTAAGGAGCCTGACAGCATTGCACATTTCTTAATACTTGCATTTACTTTTACATTATAAAACAATAAAACAGCAGGATAATGCTTATACAGTTTTGAGACATCATCGGGGAAAACAGTGCTGTATTGTAGGAAAAAAAGCATAAGCTTTATCAGTGTATGAAGAATAAAGGAAGTATAATCTATATTCTTTAAAAGTACAAATATGCAGGATTGCAAATAACTTGAATTTTGCACTTAGCTCTTTAACAATATTCTAAAAGATTTGATCAAAACACAAACTGCTAGTTTGTATAACTTGATATCACATCAGAATAGATAAAATTAATTTTGAAAGCATGCTATTCCTTAGCAAGAGTAAAAACTTATTACTTTCTCTACTAGCCTGAGTCTGCAAGAGAATATGTGGCTTTTATCCTTTCAGTGACAAACCACATTAAGTAATTTGATCATTATTCTTCAATGTAAATCTAATGTTTTCCAACTATTAGCCTTCAAGTCACAAGTTTTTAGAATGCTGATCAAGCTTGACTAATAGCCCATAAATTTGGGACTATCCTCTAGGAGATGTCTTTAGGATGTCTCTCCTGAAACACCATTCTACTAATGTGGGTTTCTATTACAATTCTTGATTGGCAGGAGCTGTGTCTGCTAGTGATCATTGAGCTCTTTCACTCCCCCTAAAAATATCTGTGATTACTGAGCTAAGAACACTAACTCTTTTACACCCAGAGAATGACTTATCTTATTTTTAAAAAATAATGAATTTCAATTAAACTGTCAATAATCTTGCAACTTAACCAAGGAGCAAAGAGAGTAACAACTCTGCTCTGTAGTAAACTTGTTCTCTTCCTGAGAAAATCTTCATTATCAATAGCAAAGTGACATGGCATGAAAATTATTTTTAGCAAAACAGGGTTTTTTTTCCCAACTATGTACAGCCAAACTAAAACAACTAGCCTTTGGTCACTTATTAATAAATTGAATTTAGGGGATTTTAGGGAAGAACTTAACATGAGAAGCAACAGTTACATGAAATCATAATTTCTTTGTTCAAAATCATTTCATTCTAAAAGGATTAAGTTTTAAGGATGGAAGTTTTAGAGAATTTTAGGCAGAATCAGTATTCAGGCCTAAATTCAATTTGAGAAATAGTTGATTTTCAAACCCAAAATTTCTTCCTCTAGATTCAGTTATGCCGACACCAATATATTGTCTGGATGGATCATTTTTTTACTCACCTAAAACCATAAAAGTGGACATAGTAATTTGTACTGGTGAAATCATGATGATACCTACCATTTAGATAGTACTTTAATGTTTGTGAAGTTCTTTCTTTGTATATATATTGTTCCAACTGATCTGCACAATGATACTGTAAAGTAAGTACTATCATTATCCCCATTTTACATGTGAGAAAACTACATTATAGAAGACCATAGTTTCAAAAATGAGAAATGTAGATGAATGCAGTTAAGAAAAAAGAACTATATTACATAAATAATCTAACTTATATAGCATGACTAAAAAGAAGAGAATTCCTAGGGCTGCATTCTTTTATTTCAGTTGTCAGATTAGATATATTGCTTATGATCTTGATGACTTAAACATAATACAATAGCTTTTGATATTTAGAGATTTTGGAGTTTGGGTAGAGGCTGAGGGTGGGAGGAAAGAGGCAGATAGTGAGAAAGGAAGAGGGTAAAAAAAAAGAGAGAGAGAGAATGTTCACAGGTGAAAAGCTGAAAAAACTTTACTGAAAGAATAACAAGTTAGCCCCAAAGGGCAGTAATTAAGAGCCTGGAGAAGCAGCAGCCACCCCATAGACACACATGTACAAACCAGCCAACTTGGTAGTGATGTTATTATTTTACAAACTTCTAACAAAGGACCACCAAGGCAGCATTGGCTAAACATATAAAATGTGTCATGGAAGTAAATACTCACTAATATACTTCAAAAAAAAAAAAAAAAAAAAAACAAAAAAACAAAGAAAGAAATGAAAAAACTTACTTCAGAAAAATAAAAGATAACCAGATCAAGGAGTACTTTCTGGTTAATTTACAATAAGAATGGAATGATCCATGATTATTTTCTCCAAGAGCAAGCAAATAATAGTGGCTGGTCATGAAGGTGGCAACAGGATATAATTGAAAAACATGGTACAATTGAATGAGTACCAGCTAGTCTTGGAATCAAAAGGCCAGGGTTTAAACCCCAGCTCTGGCCCCATTACTATTTTTATGAATTTCATCAAGTCTGAGGCACAATTTCCTCATCCACTGTAAGATGAGGGGCTGAAATAATATAATTAAGTAATAATTTAATAATTTTAACTTTAAATCTATGTTCTACAATTCTATGATATTCTATAAATGACTAAAATTGAACTAGTGTTATACTTCAATATGATTATTCTTGATATATGAAACTTGATTTCTGATTTCGAATACTGAAAATGAATCTAGGTCTTTGGTTATATGTCTTTAAGATGTAACTATATCGACCTTCTTGTTCTGATCCCAAGAGCAAAGTATTTACTATAAAATTTAATCATTCTATAAGGATTTATTAGTCATTTCTATGTGCCAGTCACTAAACTAAACATTGAGACTGGCAAAAAGTTCCTAACCTAGGCATAAGGATACCTTTAACTACTACTGAGCTGATATGAAGTCATTAAGTATCTGAAATTTTAAAAGCAACCTCAAGTTGGAAAAAGTTGAAATACTCTGAATTAAAATTCAAAGTTTAGGAAGAAAAAAAAGAAATGAAGAAGGCAAAGAGATAAAAAGAAGTGAAAAGAGTCCCTGCCCTCAAGGAGCTTATAGTCTTATGAGAGACTGCAAATGAATACATACAAGTACATACAGGACACATATAAAATAAATACTGAATAGTGTTTGGAAGAGAGGAAATGAGCATCTAGATAAATCAAAAAAAAATCTTATAAAAGTCGGCATTTGAACAGATTTTTTGGAGAAAATAGGGTGTTCAAAAAACAGGTAATTTCAGGCACAGGAAATAGCAAATGCAAAGGCACAAGATAAGAGATGGAATGTCCTATGAGAAAAAAAGTATGTAAAACAGTATGAATGACTGGACTACAGAATGCATGAAGAGGCCTGGCTAAAAAAACTCAATAATTTGACAATTTTGGTTTTGAAATCTTGGGAAAGGAAGGGAAGATAATACCTACTATGTACCAGGTATTGTGCTAAGAGCTTTACAAATATTATTTGATCCTCACAATACCTCTGAATGCCTAGTTGTCTTAAATATATAAGTTATAATAGCACTTTTAAACCAAGTTCTCTATAAATACTACTCTTATAAAAGTTTAACCCAATATCTTTAGAATGTCAAGAAAATGAACATGGTATAGTGATATTTAAAGATTGAATAAAGTTCACGTTTTTCTTTTTTTTTCTATTGCAAAGCTCAATGATATTTAAGGAAAGCACAAATGAAGCTACAACACATATTTAGTATATGAACTCATTAAAACATTATCCTATGTGCAAGTGCTACATAATCAATTCTACATCATATTCATATTTAATTTTATAATACTAACTGAATGAATGATTGATTTTTCATACTGTAAAAATTAAGGTAATAAATAGGACACTCTTCTTTTTTCATGAATCCTCAGAAAAAGAGAATACAAAAATTGAAGGCTCAACAGTGCCTTGCACATAGTAGGAACTCAAAAAGTATCCAAAAAAGAATCTAGTAATAAGTTGAATACATGATATATTTATTTTAAGAGTGTCTAAAAACATCTTTCAATGAATTGGTTTTTTTACACAATTTAATAGTATGACTTTACCTAAAATAGATTAGGAATTTGAAAAGAGATGGACAGAAACTTGGAATAGCAAGAAGTTTCTTAGGACTATTCATTTCAATGAGAAACAATCTAGATAAATTAAAAACAAGTCATTTAAAATTCAAGAATAAATAAATATGTATGAAATCCAAAAACAAAAACAACAACAAAACCAAAAAATCCAATTATATCTAAAAGTGAAGCCCTTGAGTATTTAAATTTAAAAGGGAAAACACATGGAATTCAATGTAAAGGAAAGAATTTGATTTATCCTGGTACTCAGTCAACACTTAACAAGAACCAAGAGTGAAACATTTAATATCTAAGGTATAAAATCTTATCTATGTAAAATGGAAATGGTAGCTTTTAATCTACTAGACTGGTAAATTTTATCTCAGCACAAAATGATCTAAAATTCTTCATCAATCTTGTTTCTGAATGAACCATACTTTATTTTGGTGAAACACCTTACTAGAAAAGTAAATGACATTAAAACAATGAAAACATTCACTTTTTTCCCCCTTACCCATTAGAGGATTAGCTCAAAATCTCAAGAAGAAATTTAGTAATATTAAGACAAAATGCAAATTCTTTCAAGATACAAGTCAAAATTGCAAATAAAGAAAAATAAAGACCTGGGAAGATGCAAAGGAGAAAAAATCAAATTAAATTTGATATCAATAGTGGCATTGCGCTAGTATAAAAATATCAATTAAAAGTACAAATTAAATGCAACCAAAATATGTATAAATTATGTTAAAAAAAGTATATGGGCAAATAAAATCAAAGAGAAAGAGATGAAATCTACCTGAGGCAGTAAAAATATGTCAAATTTCACTTATACTCTGAAACCATCATTTTAAAGTTCAATAAAGTTTACAAAAAAATTGTCTCATGGAATACAGGACCATATGTCATTTGTATAAGAACTGCACTGGCTAGTCAAAGAGTTTATAAAGTAGTAATCAGAAAAAAAAAAAGTAAACTACAAACCAAGTAGAAAAATGAATGCCAAATAACTTGGGTTTATTTCTAGCTAATTTTTTTCACTATAAATTAAATTGCTTTTATAACTTAGTTCATTGTACTCGCAGAGTCTCTGTGAAGTAGGAAGGGGCAGGTATTATTCAGATTTCAAAGAGAGAGAAAGGGTGTTTTTTTTAAGGCACATGAAAGTTTTGAATCTTTTTCTTGTTTTTAACTTCAAAACCTTGCTCATATTATGGCAATTCATGTTACACTACTGTCCATATCTTATGACAACTCCAACAGATTTCATTTATTTAACAAAGAAAAAAATTAATATTCAAGAGGAAAGAAAGTAATGAAAGACTTTTAAAAATATACCACTAGTTTTATGTAAAGAATCATTCAGTATAAAGCTTTGCTACTCTCTTATGCTATACTTTTGCTAATAATTATAATTTGAATATTTTTTCCATATCCTGTAGTATAAAACCATAAAAACCTCTCTTCAAAACTATCTAGAGCCAACATTAGTGTGTCTTTAAAACTCCCACTTATACCTCATTTTACTTACAATGCTTATAAGCAACAAGAATAAGTAATAAAGATTTTTTAGCAAAGATATGATGATTTCTTATCCTTGCAATTCTTATATTCATAATTTTATTTAAGTTAAAAGTACAAGAATTAGATTATATATGTAAATGTACACATATGAAATCTTTTTTTACAAGGTTTTCTATGTAAATTTTCTTTTATAAAATTCACAAATTTTGTTCAAAAAAGGTAGAAAAATTGAAGTTTTTGGTCAGCTGGCCATCTAATGGGCATTTATTTAAAGTGGGCTACCCAGGTTGAGAAAGTTGAACCACTTCACCTAAAATGTAAATGCTACATTAATGAGCAGCCAAAGTGCAGTAATAGTCTTGAAAAGCATAATTGTTCAGGTCATACCATCCATGCCAAAGCTCTTGTCATGTGAAACATTAAGAAGCCTAAGCAGAAAATAAACAATAACAGTGACACTTCCTAGGAAATACCACCTGGAACACTATAACAAGGTTGTGGATATACCTCCCTTGGAAAACAGAGTAACAGACAAATCATGTGTAAGTAAAACCATCTCATAGCTAGGTTTAATTTGAGAAACATGCCCCTGACTCCAACTCAAAGGGAAAGTGTCCTGCATGATTTATCATTCTTATAGGTAATAATCACAGTAGTTCAAAAGTCTCAACAGATAATCAACTGCTGGTCCCACATTGTTCTGGTCTTTTCACATATATTTTTCCATGAAGAAAGGTCATTATCAGTGATTGTTAAAACAAAGGATAATATATAGTCTACATTACACATTTGTTATAAGCAACTGTTTATATTCCATCTGAGTTATGCTTTTATGCTCCAAAATGAAAAGCACAAAGATTTCCTATCCATTTTCCTTAAGTAAAATGGACTGTTATTTAAAAAGTAGGGCTTCATAAGATCTTAATAGTTATGTAAAAGATATCTAAAGTAATCTAAAACATCAGTGTTATTTTTCAGAGAAAATCAAGTTTATTTCATTCAAAAACTGCAATAATCTCCTTTCAAATATCACCTGCATCAAGATCCTAAAGATGGATTTTTTTTTGCAGAACCTCTGTAAAACGATCATTGACATTTTAATTAAAAAAAAAATGTATGTCGAATAAACAGGACATTTCCTGTAACAGTGTGCAATGGCTGCTCTGTCACTTCTTTGTACAGTCTTGGTAAATTATGCAGGCTCTCACTAGACAGAGCAGCTGTAATTCACTGTCTCCAGTAATGTAATCTACATTTATCACTATTTTAATTAAGCGGGTTCTTAATTTGGTACTTTCATTGCAATGGAAAAAAAAATACCTTATTCAATTCTTTTTTGGTAGACAGCATCTTGTCTGACTTAGAGGCCAGAATTTCATTTTAAATGTGTTTCCTACTGCAATTTGAGCTTGTTTTTAAAAAGAACTGCTATACTTAGTTTATTAAGAATTTGCTCATTTTAACTTTTGCTTCTTGAAAAATAGAAAACAAAGATAAAAATGCCAGTTCTCTACACTAAAAAAAAAAATTTCTGAAATTTCTATTCAAGTATACCAATCAGTTAGAGATCATTTTGTTCTCTGGATGAAGTTAACATTACTAAGGGTTGAAAAAAAAATGATACTAAGGCTGTCTCTATTATGGACTATATAGTCAAAATTACTGAGGAAAAAAATACAAAACAAATAAAAACTTGACAAAAGAAACTAAGCTTGCAATGTAGAAAGATCAACATTAGTTATTACTACTGTTCAATCATGATTCAAGTATACTTTCAGTAAAGTTAAGAAAATGGAATTCAAAATTGCTTTAATTATTTTCAACAGATCATTTAAAATGTCCGTTTTTTGGGGGGGATGTTATTTTTTGTTGTTGTTGTTAAATCCATCAAACTGGAATAGAACAGCTTTTAATCATTTTAAAGACAACTTTGGACATTTTTCATTATTTTCCCATTAATATTTGTAGCTGCTGTCCAGAACAATTTCTGTTTGACTTTTAGAAAATAAGTTGATGAGTTCCTGGAAAGGCAACATGTTTTAACTGGTGCATTCAGTGACAATTACTAGTTTTACTTACTATATGAAATAATATGCTGCTCATTAAATTGTCTTTGAACATAAAACATTACAAATTCTATGTTTCATTGAGAAATAAAGGATTTGCCATCTGGGGGAGGGGGTGGGGGGTAAGAGGTGAAAAACTGGAACAAGAAGTTTGGCAATTGTTAATGCTGTAAAGTTACCCATACATATAACCTGTAAATAAAAGGCTATTAAATTAAAAAAAAAAAAAAAAGAGAGAGAACTAAAGGATTGATATAACTAAAATCTGCTATCACATCCAAAACAGGATTAACACTAAAGATCACCTAATCCAACACTCTTGCTTTACATTTGAGTAAACTGAGGTTCCACAAAGGTTGAGTGAAAGATTACCCAAAGTGTTCTTTCACTTGTGACAGAAAAGGCCTACATTAAGCTAAACTTCATCACCGTCATTATCCTATTTCAAATATTTCCAAATATTGTATTTGTGAAACCCCTTATCATTTACTACAAATGAACCAGAGATATAATTATAGACTACTAAAAATGTTTTGTTGTTGTTTTGGGGGAGTAGAGGTACACTGTTTGAAACTTCTAACTTTTTACACTTCCAAATTTAGCAAGGGATAGATATTCAGATTCAATAAAAATCATCAGTTACATGAGTATTTTAGATGATCATGAATGGCTGAATCATTAAAAGTAATTGCCACAGAGATTTAAGATTTTTAATTCAAAGAGTTGTATTAACTATGTTCTAACTTACATTAATATTCTTCAATTATAAGATAAAGCCATTTAGGTTTGTATGGGATTATTTTTATAATACTGTACAAATAAGAATTAATTTAAATAAAACTATCTTTTGAAAGTTAACTGCTAGGTTTTTTTTTAAACCATTATTCATAACATCCAAGCATGATGCTTAGTATTAACATACTATTATGTTAATAACTGTCCATACAGTTTTGCTTCACATCAAAAACAAGTTATCAGCACAATATATAACCAAATAAGTATACAAAAAAAGTAAATCTAAATTTTAAATGAGTTTGAATCAAGAGAAAAATCAATGCTAATGAATGACAAATACTTTAGTTATTGTGTACTCCCTTGGTTTGAATTTAAATAATGTCATGTTATAAAGCTTGGGTTATCCAATTCAGGAACAAGTAAAAGTTAAGTTCTAGGCAGCCTACTCAGTCTCTAATTAAGCAAAAGTAGCAAGTACAAAGGGGCTAACTTAAAAAAAAATACTCATACTGCAGCTCAACTTCAAAAAGATACTTCATGAAGAGAATGTAGAGCTCAGAAGATTCCTTCTCTCTCAAATTACTCTGATGAACGTGATAAACTTGAGATTTGCCACTGAGTAATGACAAGAGGTAGCCAATACTTCTAAACTACAGCTCAGAATGGTCTTTTGTTTCCTTTGTTTAAAGTAAAGCCGCTACTGAAAAAACCAGAATGTCGCCTTAAGAAAAAGGGGCCTCTTGTTGGGACTAAAAATAAATATCCTGCTTCTTACCTGAATATTCCAATGATCTACATTCATCTACTGTTTACTAACAGACTATAGAGGGCACTGTTGTATCAGCATTGAACCATTACAATGGGAATTTTTTTTTTTTAAAAAAAAAGCTGTCTAAAATAGATTTTTAAAAATATAATTAAATAGATATAAACCCCTGCATTTAATACTAAGGCAAAATGCTGAAATGTGTGTTTCCAAACTATACTGGATTTCAATAGGGCAAAAACTTTCACATAACCCACTGTCAAATTGTGAAGAGCACTGCACATAGTACATACTTGGCATTTTCCCTTTGTGGTGCTCTCATGAAAAAGGTAACTAATCATAGCAACTCCTTATCCATCATAAACAGCTACCTATTACAAGAATCTTGTTCAC
This sequence comes from Sarcophilus harrisii, assembly GCF_902635505.1. Classification (NCBI taxonomy): domain Eukaryota; kingdom Metazoa; phylum Chordata; class Mammalia; order Dasyuromorphia; family Dasyuridae; genus Sarcophilus; species Sarcophilus harrisii. Next base: position 255,303,240 of record NC_045427.1, read on the forward strand.
AATCAATATGAAAATTAGTGTAGCCAGTTATGCAATTCTTCTATTATTCTATCAACACAAAAATTACATTCTATGTGCACATTTTGTTGGAAAGGCCAATTTTGCTTTTTTCTCCCATTGGATAATACAGCTCCAAATCAATCACCCTCTTAAGAAAATAAGAACACAGTAGAAAATACTGATCAAAATTAAATCCTTGCTGCTAAAAAATGGTTTATATAAATACAATGATGAATATATCTAATGCAAAATAGAAAATGAAAATATCTTAATGCAAAACAGAAAAAACAAGTTTTTCTACATTTCCAGAGACATTATATTTTGCAATAGAACTAAGGAACAAAATTCACTAATATGTGACAATTATATCACTATTTTAAAAATCTATGTATGTAACAGTTCCTTAAAAACATATATATATATATGGTACTTTTTGGACATCTTTTTAAACATATAGTGCTTTATATGCATTTTTTCCTATTTTGCATAGAACAGGAAATTTACATATAGCATATTTAGAGCTATGGTACTTTATGTATATCTTTTTCTGTTTTATTTAGTATGAACCCTCTGAAAATATGTATTAAAATGGGATTTTTAATTATTTTTAAATACCTAACTAATAACTACAGCCTAGAAAATATGGAAGATTTATATTTGTGTTACTAATTTTTCCAATGTTTTGTTAAACAAATATAAGCAATATTCTCAGCATTGTACACTAACGTTAACTAAAGCAAAATAAATATATATACACATATGTAAACGTGCAAAGAAATATATGTATATGTTTATTAAGAGGAAGTACATTTATTTAAACCTTGGCAATTGGGTATACAGGCCTAATTTTTTCTTTTTCTTTTGTTAAGCACTAGACTGAGAAACCCCTTAATAAACACTGATGCAATATCTCTAAAGTCCACCATACATCTAATTGAAGGTAAGATGTTAAAATTAAAAAGAACACACAAATTCAGTAAATAAATTACAACAGTATACTACAAATTAAATAAATCACTATTAGCGTAGGTACCATCCACAAAACTAAGATCTCTAAGGAAGAATCCGAGCTCACTAGAAAAGCTACATACTCCATGTTTTGTCAGTCTCAAACTTCCAAAGAGCTTAGCACCTTCTCTAAAATGAGAGTGCAGAGCTGTGAAAGTGTTAAACATTCCTCGATAATGTCTCAACCTGCTCTTAAATCACAAAGGGGGAAGAGGAGGGAGGGCTTCAGATGGTATGTAGATTTCTACTTTATTAAAAAAGCACCAGTTTAACAACTTATTTTCAGCTAATAAAAGCCAAAAGTAAAGTATGGGAAAATGTAGGGAACACTAACTCTAAGACTTCAACTTATTAACTTAACCAAATGCTATTTCTGTATTGCTTCCTTAAATTATTAATTTATGAGTTTTGCTTAGTCTTCTCCTGAGGCAATGCATTTTGTAAGTGTGTTGAATTCATGTAAATAAATGGAAAACTTTTATAAAGACTATTATACTACAAATAAAAACAAGCCTTTTTAATGAACACAATACTATAAACTAGGATTTATATAAATGGACTATAAAAAATTTTAGCAACTACTAACAAATGAATCAAAAAGCACAAAGTCAGAAAAATGAAACACAAGCCTATCACCAATCATTCTTAAATCTACAATTAGGTCAAAATTGAGTAGTTTGAGGACTACACAATACTTTAAAAGCACTTTCCCTGAAAACTCAAAGGAAGTTTTCTTAACTTTTAAAAAACTGGTTTGAAGTTCCAGTTTGGTTTTCCCCATAAATCACTAGGTTGAATGATCCACTCTAGGTGACAATTCTTAATATTCAAGATATTTAGCAAATACTTTAGTTTTTTGTTAAACTAAAAACTAAACTAAATATGCCAGATAGGAATATGGCATATTAAAATCAATTTTAGTTAACTAATTTATTCAAAGCTTGATTGTGAGCAATAGCTCTTAAAAGAAATGCAGCATTGTTGATTCATATACAAGCATTTTACTTAACTACATTGGATAATAGCAGTGCTCCTAAAGGAGTATAAAAAGCAAAGTGATTAGCAGTCATTACTGTTAATTAGTGTTCACTTTACATTCATAGGGATGAACCTCCTCTGAGTTGAATAAATGGAAAGTTTCTTTTTGAAGGCTTGCCAAATCTTGCCTAGGTAAGTATTGGAATAAGCCATCAACTACCGTAAGAGGAATCAAAAACAGGGACAGATCGGCATCCAATTAGTATGTCTCAGTTTTTAAACAGGAAAAGGGTTGAGGGGAATGAGTAAAACTGGAAACTCATTCTTCACATTCTGAAATCTCACTGATAAAAGGAGGAAATGTGTGTTTATCAAACTTGCTGTGAGTGCACAGTTCATTTGGCGTCCTGTAAACAATTGCCTGGCTGCTCACTTCCAAATGCATGTGAGAATCTTGGAGACTCAGAACATCATATTGAGCAGGCAAGGTCACACTAGTGATGCCCTGGAAGTGGGAAATTAGGAAAACCTGGCAATCAGAGGTTTAAGATTGACCAGAAAAAGCCCTCAGGCTTGCTTACCATCTTTCACCACCAGCCTGGCTGTCTCTGCTTATTCAATATTAACACAATAGCCTAGAAGTGAATGAAAACCATTTTGTACACCTAACAAGAAGAGAAATACATTGACCATCTTATTTATATAAAGAATGGCTATTTCTCAGGTTAAGAAGCCATCAAGAGATGGCTTGAGACATAGCTTTGTGAGGAAAGCAAAAGGCCTCCAATAAGTTCCTGTTGATTATCAAGTTTCCTTTTTCCCAACTCCACTCCATTCTGTTCATTCTTAAATAAAGGCTAAATCCCCAACATAAAATGGAAAGAACGACAGTTCAAAACTATCACTGTCAAATTCTGAAAATGCAGGATTACAGAATTTCTACCTCTCTGCCATATACTTTTATGGAATGCTTTTTCCTCTGTTACACATTAAAAAATAATAATAATAATAAGAGGAACTCCCAGTAGAAGACTACTGCAGTTAGAAATAATTATGGTTTCTCATGATTTTGAAAGGGAAAATGGTTGTCATTTGGAGATTCCAAGAATACAGAATAACTGATACAAGTAGTTTTGCATTAGTCTTGTTTAAGCTACTATCTACACAAGAATGAACCCCTCCAAAAAAAAAAAAAAATCATCCCATTTGTATGTCCAAGATTTCACCTCAGTAAAGTTATTTTTATAACTCTTTTTCCACCAATTATATAATACTGCCACAAAAATCACTGAAATAACTAAATAATTTTAAAAGATTCCTGCAATATTGGGGAACTATGCCTAATTGAAACAAAATAAACTAAAAAAAAAAAAAATCACCTTACTATAGTAGCTATTTTGACTGGCTGAAATAGGATAATGTAACTATGGATAAGGGGAAAGTCCCTCATGCTATTATCTTGGATGGAGGACTTAATTAAATATGTCATTCTAGAGAAAGGTAGTATATGTATGGAAAAAGGAAAACTGCCAACAAAATCAATACAATCTGGAGCCTCTTTTCAAAGAACCATGAAACTGACAAAATAGCCAAATATACTGACTTAACCTGGAAAACAAGTCTAAGTAGAATAAAATGTAATTTCAGATCACACATAATGCCTTTTTTTTCTTTTTATTGTTCAAGTTTAAAATTTATAAAGATTTTAACTTTATAAAGCTCTGAGCTCTGGGTAATAAATATATACAAAACTCTGATTTCTTGCCCACTTTTTCCTACACCCCATTGCCATTCCCATGCCATAGTACATTTAGCACCCAGGATATCTCCCCATTGATCTTCTTCTCCATCACCTCTTTCCAGAAAGAATGTTAAAAAAAAAAAAAAATTCTAACATGCTACACAAATCTAAGTCATATTTTACTTTTATATTATGTTATTTGTTCATGTAATTATTTTTTTCTTTGTGGGATAGAAAAAATAATAATACCCAAAGAGATACAAATATTACTGAAGCAAATCTTTTCTCTCTACAATCCTCCATGAGAAGTCATTATGGGATAATATGAGTGCTAAACATCGAGTCAGAGGACCTTACATCAGTTCCTGGCTCTATCATTTATGACTTATATGATCTTGATGGGAAAAGATAATCTCCATGAGCCTTAGTTTTCTTTTCTATAAAATATGGGACATCTTCTAGTTCTGGACATATTATCCTAAGATCTTCCTCCAGTATGGAAAAAGGAGATACTGCTTCCAATCTTTCCCCTCCAACTTTATCTTTCCATACAACTGCCAAAATATTTTTTTTTATGTATAGCTTTGACCAACTCTAAGATTCCTCTCCTACTCAGAAATATCAGAAGCTTCTTTTTGCCTCAGGAATAAAATTCAAATAACTAATTCCGGCATTTAAATCATTTTAAAATAAGGTTCCATACTAATTTTCTAAATTTATTTTTTATTATTCACCTTTATGCACATTACATTCCAGGCAAACTGTCCTACTAATTCTCAGAATTTAGCAATCAACCAACGATATCTTGGTCTTTATGCAGGCTATTCATCCTATTTTTGAAAATCACATCTTCCTCACCTCCACCTTTTAGCATATAAGGGTTCAAGATTCAATTTAAGGTTCAACTCCTCTAAGAAATCTTTCCTATTCTTTCAAGTTATTAATATTCTCTCCTTCCTCAAATTATCTTCAATGAACTCTTCAGTTATATGTCATATTCATATTCTCCAGTAAATTATAAACTCCTTAAATGTAAGGACTATTTTTTACTTTTGTGACTTTGAAGAGACTAACTTACACATAATAAACGCTTATTTAATGTTTATTCATTAAACTGGTAGAATTAGAAGTGGTAGAACTGAAAATCATGCCCAAAAAGTAATAAAGAAAGCAAGAAAGACTAGGAAATGGGAATAGAAAAGAATAGAATGGGTAGGTAGACATTTCAGAATGATGTGTAGAATTCTCATAACCATCTTATTCCTAAACCCTCACATCCCTAGCCATCTCAAAACCACCAGCTTTATGGATGACTTTTCTGTCCTTGAAAAGTAGTTTATATATATTCTAAGGCCCAGACACCTGATCACTTGAAAATCTTAGTATCTCTTAAAAAAAAAAAAAAAAAAAAAAAAAAAAAAATCTGTTCCTTCCTCCATAGTGTTGCTTCCCTTTGACTCTTCCTGATTTCCCTTGGAATTTTGGGGAGCTTCTTTAATCCAGCAGGATATCTCTCTAGTCAACACAGAAGATACCTTTTCAGTTCCAGATCTTTGGTGCCACAGAAACTATGGTTTCTTTGATTCAAGTAGAAAAATCTCAGTTGCAATCAATCCAAATCTGAAGGCTATTCTGGTTGTACAATCTTGAAAAGAAGTAGTATGAGTATTAACTGAAGCAAGACCAAGAGATACAATATTTATTGTATCCAGTTCAAGAGAACATGACTATTAGAAAGAATAACAAAGGGTTACAAAACAATACTAATAAAAAAAAACCTTCAAATTTATAAATCTCAAAAAGCCAGGTCAAAAAGTCAAGGACAATTTCAGAAGTTTCAAAAAGTTTATTAAGGGGTAATTTTAAAGAGAGGATGATGATATAATATCCACTATGAAGTAAACAAGAATGAATATGCACTATAATATATGCCACAAGGAAAAAATACTTGACAAAGTTAAACATTACAAAGAAACCTAAGAGAGAATTACCAAAGGCTGCTAAATAATCTCCATTTCTGAAATAATAAGACAGATTGTTCTAAGTATGGGAAGGTTTAAATGTAGCCTAATAAGAGATCTGATCCTAAAATTCATTACTTCTTTTTCAGTCCAAACTACTAATAGGGAAGTGAAAATCTATTTTATTTCAGTCTAGAGTAGAAGACAGTCTAGGTCCCATTTTTAATGCTTTAGAAATAATCTCCATACACAAATCAAACAAAGAATAAAATAGGCAGCATAGAATCCTGCAACAGGGAGGATATGAGTAGGCTGTTGGCCTGCATCTTTAAAAATGAATAAAAGTCATTCCATTTAATTCCATTGACTTTAAAATGAACTATTTTTTAATATTACCTATATTTCCTCCCTTACTTTTTACAAATTTTAATCATCCAGCTACTCAAAAATCTACAATCTGCCTACTTAAATTAAAAAGCCCTTGCTTATGGCCCTCCACAATGTAGTTTATATAAACATATATAGGTCTAAAAGAGCAGTTTAAGGTAAAGAATCTGGAGTTAAGTCCTACCCCCAAAAAATGCACCAAGTATCCTCAATGGCACTGAAAAATGTATTAATTAGATCTTTATTAGTTGCTGGACTTAGAGTGTCACTGTATTTTGAAATGATTCTGTACCTCAGTTTACTCACAAGGAAAAGGGGACTAAAAGTGTTCATTCCAAGAAATATCTGAAAGGTTTAATTAAATGGCTGAAAGGGGCTAAATGAAAGGCTCTGGAGGACAAAAAATCACAGGAAACAAAAGCAAAAGGATAAATCCAGCCCAATATATTATATAAATTTGCCTCCACTAAAGCTCTTTCACATTTTGTACTATTACCATTCCTATTTCAGTGCCCACTCGCAGCTACCATTTAATAATACACTAATGGAAATCCATATGCACCCAAAAATGACATTTAACTTTACTACATTATTTTGGAGGATGTGGTAGAGAAAAGGGAAGGAAAGAAAAGCAGATGAATGGCATAACATTGTCATGCCAAGAAAAAAAAACAACCTATCTCTTAAGAAAATTTAAATTATTTCATTTGTTCTCAAAATTCCTCTATTTTTTTTTTTCCTGAAAGGGAAAGGTGTTACTAAGTCCTACTTCCTACCTGCTTCAAAAAGGTAAAAATGTTACTCCCATTTTGCAGTGAGAGTAACTAAGTCCTAGGAAATTAAACTATTGGACGAAAGGGCCAAATTAGGTTAAAATCTCCAAAAATAATCTTAGAGTTAACTATTCCCATCAGCACCTTAAGTTCAAATGATTAATTTCTAAAATGAAATTATAAAAATGATTTTAATTCAACATATTTATTACTACCAATATCAAAGCATATTCATAATATGCATTTTGCTCACTTTCTAAGACCCAATCTTAGGTCATATCAGATAGTTTCCACCTATACTTGCAAACCATGAGTTAAGAATGAAACCGTGGAGTTCTGTGTACATTACATACATTTATTAATGAAATATCAGCTATTCAATTCTATGGACATAAACTATATAGTTGGTAATTTAGCACAAGGTTTATTTAAAGTCAACTTGAATTAAGTAATTTTTGATTTAGTGTACCAAGTTAAAGAAAAGATAATCACATGACAAAATCATAATTATTCAAAAATATGTAATTGGGTATCAAGAAACCAATAAACATTTATTAAGTATTTACTATGTTCCAGGCACTATGTTAAACATTGGGGACACACAAAGAGGCAGACAGTTCCTGTTCTCAAGAAGCTCACAATCTCTATTGAATGGGCCACTCAACTGCCCAAAATAAGATAAATGGGAAATAATTAACAGAAAAAAGGCACTAGAATTAAGAGAGGTTCGAAAAGGTTTCCTTTAGATGAGATTTTAATGGTACTTAAAGGAAGCAAAGGAAGCCAAGAGGCAGAGATGAGGAGGAAAAACATTCCAGTCAAGGGGGATGGCCAGAGAAAATGCCACGAACCAAGACATAGAGAGCCTTTCTTAAGAAAGAGGTAGGAGGGCAGTGTCACTGGATCAGGGAGGACATGGCAAAGAGTAAGGTATAAGAAAACTGAAAAGTTAAGAGGTTGTCCACTGAGTACTAATTAATTTATTGTTGTTCAGGCATTATTCAGTTATTTCTAATTCTTTATGATACCATTTGAGGTATTCTTGGCAAAGCTATTGGAGTGGTTTACCATTTCCTTTTTGGCTCATTTTACAGATTGGGTACTGAGGCAGAAAGGGTTAGATAACCTGGCCAAGGTCATACAACTAATAAGTGTGTGAGGCCAGATTTGAGCTGAAAAACATAGGTCTTCCTGATTCCAGGCCTACCCACTCTATCCACTGAGCCACCTAGATGTCCTAACTAAATACTATTAATAATATAATCATAAGTTTGGGAGAGACTTGGAGGTTACTTAGCATCTAAACCTGTATTTGTTTATCTAGATTTCAAACAGTGGAACTACTTTCTCAAGCTAAAAATTTTAAGATACAAAATAAGAAAAATGTTAAATGACAGAAGTAGAGGAATTCTCTGCTAAAGAAATGACCAAGTAATACATTTCTTGGATTAGAATTTCTTTTCAACGATCTCAGGTAAGCATTATTTCAGAAAATATACTATTTTGTATATTTTTTCACACACACACACAAAATTATATTTAATGTAGGAGACTATGTCATAAGAAGATAGAGGCATAACACATAAGCTAAAACATTGAAAAATAAAATCTATCCAGAATTTTAAAAGGCAAGACAAAAGACAGAACCATACAAACTTAGTTTTCATTATGTAACAGGATATAATGCACAGTATCCAGACAGGGTTTCTCTTTCCCCTACATAGTAAGTTCTGATTACATAAAAAGAATTTATGGTGCCCTGCATTCAGGATTAGAAATGGAAAATAATGGCTTTGGACACTATACTCAAGCCCTTCACCCTTATCAACCAATGTTTCATAATGACAAATCTTCATATATAGTTTTTCATCTTTTAAGCTCTAGATATTTTTTAAATAGTTTCCTCCAATTTAAAAGAAGGAAAAACTGATACAAAATTAAGTGATTTGTCCAGGATCAAGTACCACACGCAGTGTAAGATGCAGTATAGGAAAAAAATTCATATATGTTAGTATTACTGATAATCATTAATCAATTCTAAGAGCACACCCAGAAAAGAAGTCAGAGATGCAAGCCAAGAAATAGGAGGAAAAATGGTCAGTGGAGTGACAGATCTAAGAATCTTGCAAAGCACAATTCAGGAAGCTGGACCTTTAGGGAAGAATGTAACATATTTGATATATAGTATGTTGGTAAGAATAAATTCAGGGAAGCAGAAAACTGAGAAAAAATTTTATATCCAAGGGTTCTGATAAAGGCCTCATTTTTAAAATATATAGAGAAATGACTCAAATTTATAAGAACATAAGCTATTCTCCAATTGATAAATAGAAAAAGGACATGAACAGACAATTTTCAGACAAAGAAATTAAAGTCATTTCTAGTCATATGAAAAAAAATTCTCTAAATCACTACCATTTCACACCTCTGAGATAAGCTAAGATGACAGGAAAAGATAATGATAAATGTTGGAGAAGACATGGGAAAACTGGGACACTAATACATTGTTGGCAGATGCAACCATTCTGGAGAACAATTTGGAACTATGTCTAAAGGGTTATTAAACTATGAATACCTTTGATTCAACAGTGTCTCTCCTAGGTCTACATCCCAAAGAGAGCATGATAAAGGGAAAAGGACTCACCTGTACTAAAATGTTTGTAGTAACCCTTTTTGTAGTGACAAGAAACTGGAAAGTGAGTGGATGCCTATCAGTTGAGGAATGGCTCAATAAGTTATGGTATATGAATGTAATGGAATATTACTGTTCTATAAGAAATGATCAGCAGGATGATTTCAGAAAGGCCTGGAGAGACTTACATGAACTTTTGGTAAGTGAAATGAGTAGAACCCAAGAGAACATTGTACACAACAACAAGATTATGTATTCAATTGTGATAGACTTGGCTCTTTTCACAATGAGGTGATTCAGATCAATTCCAATAGACTTGTAATAGAGAGAGCCATCTGGATCCAAAGAGAGGGATTGAATGTGGATCATAATATAGTATTTTCACCTATTTTGTTGCTGTTACCGTTTGCTTGTTTTATTTTTCTTTCTCATTTTTTTCCTTTTGATCTGCTTTTTATTCTGCAGCATGATAAATGTGGAAATATGTTTAGAAGAATTGCACATATTTAACCTATAATGCATTACTTACTGTCTAAGGGAGGGAGAAAAATTTGGAACACAAGGTTTTGCAAGGATGAAGCTATCTTTGCAAATATATTTTGAAAAATAAGAACCTATTATCATTAAAAAGAAAGAAAGAAAGAAAGAAAGAAATTCAACAGGGCTCACAGATGCCATGGGAAGAATGGAGGAAAATAAAAATTTGTAAAAGGCAGACAATAAAATGATAAAGTGAAATAGCCAGGCTTAGTCAAGAATTGCCATTTTAAAATGTAAGGAGTTCAGATCTACTTGAAAATAGTGTGTAAAGGCCAGAATATCAAGAAATGTACAAAAGATAGGCTCTTCAAGGAATTCTGAGTAGATCAGTTGGAAAGATAATAGAGATATGATAGGTCAGAAATAAGAATAGTACGACAGATTGGCTCCATATATGGGCACAAGTACCAGGTTCACACCAGGGAAAGGATGCACAAATTGGAGAAACAGGCTATATAAGAACATGATTTTGACAGAAGAAGGAAGCCCAGTTTCCCTTAGAGAAACTTAGACTTAGAGACACAGATACCTGTAGATAAACATACTGGATACATCTCAGAGTTATCATAATCGGTTTATATGATCTGATGACAGTTTATTTCCAGGCAAATCTTACATCATCTGTTTCATCATACATATTTCATTCTAGAATCTAAATACCCAAAGCTAACACAATCTCAATGAAGCTGCACCTGGGATTGAAAATTACATTGGTCTGCTGTCCAATTCTTCCTGTTCTGAATCCAGGATCAATACCAAAAAAGCATTTACTGTGCCAAGGGACCAGGTTTAATGTCCAATATCTTGGGAACCGCCAAGTTGAAGACAAGCTGTGCAATTTGGGAGAGCCAGAAGCAATCTGTAAAGGGCTCAGTGCCTGCTACCTAGTGCCAAGTCTGAAACCCAATGCCAAATACTGGAACTGTCCTGTGACTTCTTTCCATGAGGAACCCTTCCATGTTTGCCTATCCCTAAATCAAGTCCCCAAAAGCATTTTTCCAAATTATGGAAGGAAAACAGAGTTATAGAATTAAACCCCTCCCTTCCTCATTCCCAAAGCAAGCTTTCATAATGCAAACATTGAAAATAATTTGTAAGCTTGACCAATCATCATGTTTATGATATAATGCTGCAACTGAAAAGTCTATCATAGCTCATTTAACCACTGCCAAATTTGATAGGACATCCTATCCTGAAGTGTATCATTGTGATGCCTATGCCCATTTAAGCACTTGCCTAAAAGGGAGAACATGAACAATTAATTTAACAATAATTTTAATATATTTTTCTTTATTGAGTATTTTCCCTTGCAGTTGATAGGTTCATAATAAAAAATAATAGTCAATTGTTAAATACCTTTGCTAATAGGAAAAACAACTGAAGTTCATAGATCACAAAGAAGTATAATTTTAATCACCATCTAGCATCTACCTTTTCTCTTTCTGATTCTTTTGATTGTTATTTGTCATAATTTTTTCCTTTTATTTCCACCCTTTGTTTGAAAGGAGCTAATAAACAGCAAAATGACTGGAGCAGGGAAAAACAGGACAATCAAGAGGCATAGCTCAATCACTTCCTAGATTACTGGTCCCTTAATACTTTTGAGGTGATGACAGACTTTCCCAATCCTATGTCTAGGGAAACATGGGCAAGGAAGAGATTGGGCAAGATGACAGATATAAACAACTTCAAGAGAGCTCAAACTCCATTTGCTTTGATATTTAAAAGATACTAATGGAAGCATAAAAGGTAATAACTAGGATGGAAACCACAAAAAGACTATTAAGTTTAACCCACTCAATTTTCAAAGGAAGGAACTGTAACCTATCTAGGCTAAAAGTTCAGCCCAAGGTTACACTGCTAGTTAGTGGTAAAACCAATAGTAGAAACTAAATTTCCTCACTTCCATTCCAGTGCTCCTCTTTATATATACATATATACATTATATATACACACATACACACAAACATATATTTTCATTCAAATAACTATTTTTTTTAAACTGTCCAAAAAGCTAATCATGATGCTGGAATATTAGATCTAGTAGAAGACCAGGAAGTAGGAGTCCCTGATCAATGAAGTAGGTATAAATCAAACTTCTCAGCTCAGCTCTCAAAATTTATTAAAATTTTTCCTTTAAAAACTACTAGATGATATCCAGCAACAAGTTTTACTTTGCTACTTCACAATGAGTCATTGTGATTAAATGATTTATATTCTACAATTATTATGTTTAAAATAAATTTGAAGTTGGTGCTAATGATTGCTGTGGTTTTCTTACAGCAAGACAAATAGATAACATCTAAATCTAAACAAAAGAGGCGGTAGACTAGCTCCTAGATTGGACTATTTCAAAACAATGAAACCCAGATATTACTTAAAAAACAGAATGTCATTACATAGAAGTCCCAATCCCTCTATTTTTGTCCACCTGCATTTTTGATTTCCTTCACAGGCTAATTGTACACTACTTCAGAGTCTGATCCTTTTTGTACAGCAAAATAACTGTTTGGACATGTATATTTATTTTGTATTTAATTTATACTTTAACATATTTAACATGGATTGGTCAACCTGCCATCAGGGGGAGGGGATGGGGGAAGGAGGGGAAAATTTGAACAAAAAGTTTGGCAATTGTCAATGCTATAAAATTACCCATGCATATAACTACTAAATAAAAAGCTATAAAAAAAAGTCAGAAGATTATAAATGAAAAGAATATCAGAAAGGCCAAATTTCCATCTTCTCAAAAATATACTACAATAGAAAACAAATCCTTTTCCACATATTTTGTGCTTAATTTACAAATCTGTGAAAGAGTAATATATTGCAAGTTGCCATCAAGAACAAATCATTTTTCATTCTTTTTACAATCACCATTTCTTTCCTATATGTATTTCTGTCTTTCTGAACTTCAGTATCATGTCTTTGCATGCAAACCCTAAAATTTCCCTCAGCAAGTAGGGCTTCCTCATTCTGGATAACCATCTGATCTAAAATCCCCTAGCTCCCATTGTTGGATTTCTCATGGGACCTCCATTATAAAAAGGGGCCAAGACCAGCCAATCTTCATTCCTTTTCTGCCTTGTTTCTGACTTTCTAGACTCAAAACTGTGCCTCTGCTTGGGTACCATTATTTCCTTTCCCTCATCACCTATTTTTCTTTTCCTTCCTCTGTTAGATTGTATGCATCTCCAGTGCTAGGTGCTTAAGATACAATGAACCCAAGAAAAGATAGTCTTGGGTTCATATTTGTATCTTAAGCACCTAGCACAATGCATGGCCCACAGTAAGCACTTAATAAATATTTGTTACCTTTCCTTGCCAGCAAACAAAAGGCAAGAATAATCCATTTTGACAGGACCATAGAAAATCAAACATATTAACATACTATTTTGGAGCTAGGAATGGTGAAATATTCAGTAAAGCATTTGGAATTATATTGATTAAAATGTCCATATTTTTTCTGACCCTGAAATTCTACTGCTAAGCACATACTACAAAGATATGCATGATAAAAAAAGAAAGGTGTTACATATACCAAAATACTTATAGCAGTGCTCTGTAATAGCAAAGAATGGGAAACAATGAGGAAAAATTCTTAATTGGAGATGGCTAAACAAAATTATTGCATAGGAATATAATGGAATTATTATTGCTTTACAAGAAATAAGGAATATGAAAAATAGGGAAAAGTATGAGAAGATATATGAAAGGGGACATAAACAGAACCAGGAAGACAATATACACAATAACTTCACACTATAAATGGAAAGACTATAAATAAAATAAAAATAAAATTTGAAACTGAATATTGTGTAATTTCAATGACAAAGCTTGGTTACAAAAAGAACATGAGACTATACCTCCTTCTCTTCTTTGGAAAGGTAAGTGACTATGGGTGGAGAACACAATCTAATATTGAATTTGGCTGATGTGTTGCTAAATCTTTTTTTGCCCTTTTAAAAGTTTCTTTATTATATGGCTCTCTCCAGGAAACAAAGGAAAAAATACTGGGAAATGTAAGTACTAACAAAAAAGATATTAATAAAAATATAATTCAAAACCTAAGTCATTAGGATTTCATTGGTCTGACTTGAGCAAGCAAATGAAATTCACTTTGGTAATTTAGCCCTATAATAAGGGAGAAGGGAAAAACAATATACATGCTTCTTATAGTATTCTCTCAGTGAGGGAGGAAAATGTGATGACAGACTGGCTGCAATGGAATTACGGGTTTAAAAAAAAAGAAGTTAGTAAGTTGCTTACATAAGGCTATCACAGTAAAGACAAGGTATCATCCACCACTTCTACAGATTAATAGTCCTGAAGAAAAGAAATTAAAACTAATAGAACACCTTCCAAAAACACAATTTATAAATAGTAACTTTGTACTCCTTGTTTTAAAGGCACAAAATTAGAAAGACAAATTATTTTCATGTACCAACAAGTTACCTATGAACAAATTAATGCACATGATAATTTAATTGTGAAACTATTACTAATATACTCTTAGGGAGAAAAATTACTTGGAAATTGGTTATCTTTTTGAATAACCATCCTAAAGACTTCCTTCTAGTTTTGATTTTTTTGTTTGTTTGATCCTTCTGTATTCCATAGGAATTATAGCACTATAATCTTTGGCATTCATTTCATCCAACCATTGTAAAATAAATGACAAAATTTGAAATGTTGTAAATGATTCCTAAACTTCAAGTTTTTTTTTCAAAAAGTTTAAAAATTTTAACAGAAATATTTCCTACAAAAATCTCAGTGCTAATTTTTAAAAGATAGATTTTAAATATATGTTAAAGTTGTACTTTAATCTGTTACAAATAAATGTATAAAGTGAAAATGAATCTAAATGTTTTTAATATTAAAAAGATTAAAAACTGCAATTCCATCTTTTTCTTAGGACAAATGAAGATTAAAAAGAATTATAGCTATTCTAGACTATTTTTTTCTATAATTACTCAATTATTCATTTGAATATGTAAGACCTCAATGGCAATTTTTGCACCATAGTGCCATAAATGGGTTTAGCTGTAAAAGCCTGATTACACAGTGTCTCCCATAAAAGCAATATATTTCTGATATTTATGTCCCTAAAATATCCTATAGTAAAATTAATAATTTCTACACAGGAAAAGAAGCAGCTATTTGGTCCTGGACAACTTGATAACATCTCTTTCAACTTATAGTTATAATTATCATGTATGAACTTCCAAAGCAGAAGTTGTCAAGATTTAACATTAGCATTAATTTATGTCATAATTGACTGTTACTATAAAGATAATGGCAAAGCATCCATTTCATCAGACAGCATGTGTCGAAAGTGAAATTTCACCTTAATTACTAAGAATCTGTCTGTTTTTAATTAAATTGATCAGTAATATATTATCTTTTTTTTTTACTTGGAAGGCTATTATTATCACAAAGCTGAAACTGTCAACTTGCTGCAATTTTTTTCTCCAAAATGATCAAGAGTAAAACTTTCAAGCAATGTAATCAATGATATATCTAATTTGAAACCCATCAAAAATACTATGTTAAAAACTTTATATCCTGTTTCACAGAACTATGAAACGGACAGTCTGAAAAGTGAATGTGATGGAGACCAAATAGTATAATGGGAAAGAACAATTTATTTATAATCAAAGAAGCTTGATCTGAATCTTATTTCCACTGCTTGTTAGATGAGTAAACTTGGGGAAGTCTTCCAACCTCTCTAGATCTCAATTGCCTCATCTGAAAAAACAAAAAAACAAGAAGGAATTGAAGCTAAATGATCCCTAAGGTTTGGCTTACCTCTAAATTATATGATCCTTTTTTACCTTGGTGCACCATTTGATACTACTGGATAACCCTCTCCTAGATCATGTTATATGAATATCACTTTAGCAGAGAAGATACAGGGAACCTCATTAGCCACCTTCAATTATTCAAAGAACTGCCATGTAAAAAATATATCATTAGATTTATTTTCCTTGGTCCCAGATGGTGATAATAGGAGTAAAGGCAAGAAGTTGCATAAAGAAGATCTAGCTTCATATAGGAGAAAATCTTTCTAACATTTAGGGCTACCCAGCAGTGGAATGTGTTGCCTTGGGAAGTAGCAGAATCCCCTTAATAGAGAATCATGAGAGCACATATTTAAATCTGAAAGGAACTTAATGCTATCATTTTACAGAAAAGAATAATTTTGGATACATTCCAATAACAATAAAAATCATGACAATAATAGAAATAACAACAACAACAATAATATACACTGATCATAAAAACATCACGAAGTAAACTAAGAACTACTGCCATCCTGAAGTCAAAGCTGAAGAGGAAAAATATTTAAAATAAAAATCCCTAAATACACACTTCCAAATGTATAAAATAGACTATAGGAATGTATCTTATAGAAAATATAATAAATCAAACTAAATAAAAGACCTATTAATGAAATGTACCTACAGAAAGAGGAGATTCATCAAAAAGGAGGAAAAAAATTGATGAATATTCTCAAAGCACATAATAATCAGGTAAAAAACCCATAGAAACACTTTTGGAAGAAAGAAGCATTATTTCACTGAACAACAGATAATTATACAACACGATTTTTTTTCCTAATGTAACCAAAAATGGTTTTCATCTAGGAAGAGCCTATGAAACTGTCATACTCCAAAAATGAAATCAAAAAGCATTGACAGAAAATATCCACACGAACTTAGCCAATATTCTAACAAGAAAGCAGCAAATAAATGGCTGAGACACATGGATTTGTTTGGGAAAACAAAGAGAATAAGAAATTACAAAAGCGTTATCTTGAATGAGTCCAGATAGGGATCAATGTAGAATGTACAAGAAAACTATGGAAAATGTGCAACACATTATTGTAACCTTTAAAATTTTAGTACCAACAGAACACCTATCAAGATATATGCTAGCTAGAATTGTAGATCCGCTATTCACTATCTTTCAAGAACTGAGAGACAACAAATTACCACAGTACACAAAAAGATCCCAAAATATATCCTTCAAGAATCAACCTAGAACTGTACTAAGACTGCAATATGATCATAGATTGAACTACTACTCATAATCACTAATTCATAAAAGCTTTAGAAAAATGTTTTTAATAGAAGTAGCCACATCAAACCTTGGTAATCTCCAAAATATAGAACCTCAGCCAGGATCAAAATTATATTGGTACATGATAAGGTATATGTTATCCCTATTGTCCTATCTGCTAACAGAATTGAACTGAAGATGCTTTCAATGAACCTAAAATGGATAAGTTTACATTCTAGTACTTTTAACTAAAGGACAGCTAGATGCCTCTGGATAAAAGGTTGGCCCTGGAATCCAAAAGACCGAATTCAAATCCAAGCTCAGACACTTAGTACAGCTGTGAGACCTTGGGCAAGTTGTTTAACCCTGCCTGCCTAGGAGGCAGCTAGATGGCTTGGGAATAGAGTGCTGGGGTGTCAGGAAGACTTGTATGATAATGGCTAAGTCACATAGCCTCTGTTTGTGTTAATCCACTGGAGAGGAAAATGGCAACCTGTCAAGAAAACACCATGGACAGTGAGGTCCATGGGGACATGACTGAACAACAAAAAGTTTTATCCAACTATCTTGGTCACCTATGAAAATCAGTACATTAAGTCATTTTGGTCATCTGGGCCACAATGTTTCCATGAACTAATATATACATGGTAACTTTAGGAAAGGAGAAATTTCTAAAGAAATCAGAAAAAAAATTCCTTTGGGAGATAGTATACAAATTAAATTATTAATGAAGCTCAGGATTTTAAATCTGAGAAATAAAGAAGTGCATTTCTAGGTATAAGCCTCTACAATGGGAGAGAGGAAAGAAATGGAGTGATAAATTTGGGCAACATGGAGTGCTAAATTTAGGGAACACTGAGCCGGCCAGTTTGGCTAGAAAATAGAGTAAATGAAGGGAAATAAGGTACAGTAAACCAGGGAAGGATGGTTAAAACCAGACTATGAAGAGACACTGATTCCAAGCAAAAGGACTTGCAGTTTTTCTCAGAATCAGGGACTCATTGAAGTTTCTTGAGTAGAGACATTGTCAAAAAGTTATGGTTTTCATAAATTACTGTGACAGCTATGTGGAAAATAGCTTGGAGAAGGGAGGGGTTAAAAGCCAAGAATCTGATTAGAAGGGTAGTGCAATGCTTTCTGATAATGATTATTGTGGTAAAACTTGTTACTCTTTCTCAGACAAGAGTAAGTAAATAAAAATATAACTAGTAATATCTTAAAAAAGAAAATTCTAACATTAAATTTTTAAAAATGTAGATTCTTTTATTTATTATTTGAACTAAATCCTCTGTGGATACTAAACTTTGATTTAGTAACATAAAAATTAATATATAAAGCTTCATTAATTTCTCAGAGCAGGCCTGTAAAATTCTCTTGACAAGAGTCACTGGTGATAGCTTCTAGGCAAAGGATTTCTGAAGAGCAAGAACATCCACGCAATGTCACTAAAGAGCAGAATAAAAGGTAGATTCCCAAGCAGGTCACTTAACAGCTCTTGGACTTAGTTTCTCATATGTAAAATGATGAGAATTAGAACAGATGACTTCTAACTTTCAGTGTAAAATCTCTTATACTTGATATCAACAGTCTGCCATAACTTCAACTTAGTTCAATATACAAGTTATCAAATATATGCTCGGTACTTACTACAAAATCATGCACTAGGCCTTAAGTATCATTAGCACCATTGCAAATGTGAAATAAAAGACTGAAAATGAAGACTTTCTCCCTGAGATTTCACAAAGTCTAATGAACTTAGAGAATTATTGTACATTACAGCTGTCTTTGGTATCTCATCTTCCTATTAATTCATAAACTAGCATCTTCTCAGTGTTTTCTCAGTTTTCTGCATTCAGCAAGTACTTAATAAAGGTTTGATGCAGTTTTTGCTGACCAAAAAATGTTGCAGATAAAGAAGAAAATGATTAACTGAAGTCAATAATACCAATAACAATGAAGAGTTATAGATTCTGACATCTAAGCATTCTATTAATGAATGTTCACTGGGCTAGATAAACAGCAACAATATATTTAATTCAACAGACATTTATTAAATATCTACAATGTACTGGGGAGATAGAAAGATAAGTAAGACAGTCACTACCCTTGTGGAGCTTAAAATTTATTAGGAAGGGTATGACAATACAACAAATATTTATTAAGTTTACTAAGAACAACTAATTATAATGCAAAAGAGACCAAGATAAATAACAAAGGTACAAAGTGCTCATGCAAAATCCCAGAAGAGAAAGGTTATTTCTTATTGGTTTCAAAAAAAAAAAAAGTGCTCTTAAGTTCTTATGCTAACAAAAAAATATAGCTATCCCAAACCTCCTATATAATCAATCATCTAAACCATGACTATAAACCAATAAAAAGCTTGCCTCAGTTTTTCCTTATTCACAAGCAAATAAAATTCCTTGCAAAATACTCTTTGCTTTTCAGTAGATTTTAAACTACATATGACTCTACTGCCAGACTTTATAGAGTGTGGTATAACTGGTTAGAAACCATACCTTAACATATTTCAGAAGTTCATAGAGATCTTCAACCTCATCACCTTCACATCTGCTATATGTTCGTCCAGTCTCCACACTGGTCCCTTTGATGATTTGACGATATAGTGGGAGAGCCATTGCTTTGGCAAACAATTCAATGGCCTGATGTCCTACTGTCTGATACATGTAACTATCCAGTTCATCTGATTCCACTGTGGTAAATAAAATAGAAATGCTCAATTAAAAAAAATCAAAAGGAAGCTGGAGTTGAAGACTTGACAAAGTTACCAAAACAGCACAATTAATTGTGATAGAATACGAAACTGAAAATGAATGCTGTAGATTGTAGAATGCTGTAGAATGAATATCTTCCCATTATGAAATGAAATCTTACATACCAATCTACCATGGCTATTACTACATGAAGTAAAAAATAGAAAACTGTGGGGCCAGCAACCAATATCTTCAGGTAATATTCCAGAGGACTACATCACCCAAGCTCTGAGTCCAAAGGGTTAAATTGGTTAATTCTTTGTTATCAGAATTACATTAGTATTGAAGTCCTCTATAAGCAAGAATCATTTTACATTCTTTGTACTTGTACCCCCAGCATTTTGTACAGTGTCTAGCACATTGGATGTACTGAATATTACTGATTTAGTCAACAACACTTTGCCACTACCTCTTGAGTTCTTCCTTAGCATCCTCAGTAAACATCATAGAACCTGAAAGTGATATTCAATTCACCTATGTTCTAATCATCTTTCCTACGGTTTGCATAAACACACACACACACACACACACACACAAATATAATAAATGTTCTAATGAAAAATAAGCATTCATGTGTCTATTATACACACATGTAGACATATATACATGTATGTGTACATGTGTGTGTATGTCTGTATACATATGCATCTGTGTATACATATATGCATATGTGTGTGTATGTCTTGAGAGTCTCCAAAGAATAAATTTATATTCTCTTATTTTCTCAGTTTAACTTCTTTTTTCAATTCAAACTGATATTGGTTTAATGGATTATGGATGACTAAAGGATTTCTTTTAATGTACAAGGTATCACAAAACTATAGAGTCAAAAAGGATCCTTGAGATCATTTAAGTCCAATTTCCCTTACCCACCTACGCATTTTACATATGAGAAAAAAAAGACAGAGATGTAGACCCTGCCCTAAGATATCAATTGACTTGCCTAAGTCACACAGCTAGTAAATGAAAAAGTTATGTCTTATGATTTTCTGTCCATTGCTCTTATTATTACTCAACTATCTCATAACTGATATCAAATATCTGATTAATTTTTGAAATTACTAATATGTATTCCAATAAAAATGTATATACAACTCTATTATTTATGTAGCTTGAAATTCCACAGTAATATCTTATGATTTATTGTACTATGAGTGAAGCCCACTACTATGCTAACAAACAAATTCAATGAGCATTTTATGTTTGCTATTTGCAATTATTGAGAGAGGCACTAGGTATACAAAACTGAAAAACAAAACAGTCTTTTAAGAAAAAGAAGTTACAACCTAATAAGGAAAATACAGACACAAGTAAGCAAAAAATAAGTCTGAATATGATAAGTAAAGAGAGTTCCAGGAAAAGTACTTTAAATACTTGAACAAAATATGAGGGGGGGAAAATTACTTTTTAAAAAAATATTTTAATTTTCCCCCCAATTACATGTAAAAAGAAATTTTTTTAACATATGTTAAATTTTGAGTTCCAAGTTCTATCTCTTTTTTGGTAAGCAATCTGATGTAGATTATATATGTCCGATCATGTAAAATATTTCCATATTAGTCATTTGTGCAAGAAGCCCCCAAAGAAAGGAAGGAAAATAGAGGTAAAGAGAGAGAGAAAAAGAAAGAGAGGTGGAAGAAGGGAGGAAAAAGGGAAGGAAGAAAAAAAGAAAGGAAGGAAGGGAAAAATAGTATGCTTCAGTCTGTATTCAGACAACATCAGCTCTTCCTCTGGATATGGATGGCATTTTTTTTCATGAGTCCTTTGTGATTGTCATTCCCAGTTATTCACTGTATAATATGCTATAACTGTACAAAATTCTCCTGGTTCAGCTTATTTTGCTCTGTATCATCAGTTCATGTAAGTCTTTTTTAGGTTTTTCTGAAATCATTCTGCTCATTATTTCATTACAATCAAATACCATAACTTTTTAGGCCATTCCACAAGTGATGGATATCCCTTCAATTTCTAATTCTTAACCACTACAAAAACAGCTGCTATAAAAATTTTTGTACAAAACCATATTTTTCTTAATCAATGGATACTAGTAGTACAACTATTATGTGAAAGTCGGCAAATTTTTTATATTAAAAAGATGTTGTTATGCTGAAAAAGGTGAGGAACCACTGCTATTGTCATAGGTTAGTTTTAGGGATGTGTCTTAAGGACTGCATTATGGATTATCAAGCAGATATTTCAGATAGCAGAACTGTTCCTTATGCAATGTAAAAAAGACGTTGAGTATCCAATATGGTGTTTATAGTATCTATTTGGGATTTTAAAAATTACTCTTGACAACATGTACATAAACTAAAAAAAATAAGTCTTTTACTTTCTTTTGCAAGATTTACATTTGAATTTTCACTTGTAAAATAATCTGAGCATACAACAATAAACCCACAAATATAAATAGTCTTCTTTCAACCTGTAGTATGGTAAAATAATGTAAAAAAATGAGTGGGAGAAAGTTTAATTAGAATTTTTGAATCTATAAAGTTACATTCTAGATTACTCCATTATTATAAATTCCTTACTCTCTAATTTAGAATAGGAATTAGAACAAGATTAGAACACCTCTATTTCACATGATACCTAAAAATACACTTACCTTTTTAAGGTAGAGCTGTATGAATTCATATAAAGGACTTTGAGTTGTTGGGGGGGACGTCTAGTTGTTAGTATAATAGCTTTTTTTCAACTTGGTAAGAACACAGTCTCTTTTAATGTTCCATCCAGTCCCTGACTATCACGTTACTTTATTAATTGAAGCTTTGAAGACAATAAGTTAGTATGAGATCAAATAAAAATGAAAAGGCTTTATTGTTGCCTGGAGCACCTCAATTAACTTGCCACAAAATGTCCTACCACACACTTAACAGAGTTGTTTTATGAATATTATTGCAGAAGTCCACATTACTGAGAGGAATAAAGCCATTTCTATACTAACTATTGAGAACTCAACTGGAAGAAATCACTCCAATTTCTCTGACTCTGTGGCCAACTCTATTCCTTACTTTTTATTATGCCCCATGGAAAACTTACTTGGGGAGAAAAAAGGCAATTAACAAAGCAGGTCTTCTTTCTTAGCTTAAATCAAAATTAGTTGAATCTTTATTCACACTGTAAATTCCACAAGCATCTTTTATCCTCTATTTGAATATGTATACTCTGACTTAAAAATTTTTATCTTAATACTATTTCAACAGTGTGTATTCTTTAACTTTTCCCCTTATTCTTGCCAATTCTTAAAATCAGTCTTTCAATTTTTTTTACTCACATGTTATCCTACCTCAATTGTTTCCAAGGCACAATAAATTTAGAGATCATGTGCTAGTGACATGACATAATATATACATAAGTTTTTTTCATGAGGGGAAAAATGATGTCAAATATCTGTACTTTTAAATGATAATCTCTATCCAAGGCTTGAAAAATACAATTGAATGATCTGGCCATAAATAGCAAACAGATTTTCTTGCTGGACAAATAGTAGAAAGGAAGGAAAATCTGACTTCCCTTTTTAATGTACAAGTTACAGTAACAGTCTTTGTCCATCTGCAGTCAATCAAGCTTTCTCATTTCTGTGTCCATAACACCTTTTATACCAGTTTCCTCTTCACTCACACAATCACTACCTTCATTTGAGTTTTCATTACTTCTCAGCAGGACTAGTACCACAGGCTTCTTTCTAATGATCTCACTGCTTTCAATCCTCTCACTAATCTATCCTCTAAGTTGTTGCCAAATAAAGTTCCTAAATTATAGGTCTGTTCATGCCACTCAACAATTCCCTACTAGATCTAAGTTAAAATATAAACAACTCTAATTGCATGTTAATTTTCAGCCCCCAAAGTAAATACTTTGTTAGGATTTTTTATTGATTTATTTGTTTCATTTTTGTCTTTAAATCTCCAATCCTTGCATAGTGCCTGGCATATAGTAAGCAATTAATAAATGTTTGTTGAATAAATTAACTATTTCATACTTCTAATATAGAACCATCTCTCCTCAAAGCTTGAAAACTGACAATATCTGTCCTAAGACTGAGGTACAAAATAATTCTGCTCAAGACTCAAAGCCAAGCTCCTAAATTTTTCCTCTGCAGTCTTCCAAAATCTAAACTAATATAATTAGTCTAAAAAGTTGCCCCTAGTCTAAGAAATGTACTTTATTTATATGTAATGTAAATATCTCATCTTTCCAATTCATGTTTATATATAATACAAGTTATCCCAAAAGGCTTAATGCACTTTTAAGTGTTAATAGCTGCACTAAGATTTTTGGAACACTATTTTTATTCAAATAGATATTTACCCACTGTATATTTGTCCCTATATTTCTTCCTATAGAGTAAAGATTATACCCATCAAATCTGTTCTAGTATCTACCATTAATTAATGATATATTTATAGTTATTATTCAAGAGATAATGATGAAAGTTCAAATCAACTCATATGTCCTTTGGTTGCTCATATCCATATCTGATTGTCTAAAGATATATCTCTTTATATCTCCCTGATGTATATCACTCTGGCTTTTAAGTAACTGTTCATTATTTTGGTCCTATTTGTGTATTTGCCAGCTTTCCTTGACTCATGCCTTCCCTCCCACTTAAATATAAAATGGGTTCAAATAATTTTATATAACATTCTTGTAAAAACTTAGTGAAACTAAAAACACAAGAGAAATCTAAAATAAACTAAGTGCTAGGAAAAAAAGACAGCTTTATTAAATACAATTTTTAAAACTAAAAATACTTGTGAATTGCTTCCCCTCACTTTAAGGCAGGTTTGAAGATCAATAATAACAACATTAAAAAATATTAATTTTTTCCTGGTTTCTTTCGAGTCAGGAAGTGAATGCCATCTCTAAGTCTAGAGGAGGCTGGTCCTAGAGAAACAGTTATTATCAATTCCCAAAGCCCCCCAATAGCAACATGTCCTCTCACAATGACACCTCTGCTAAGTCGGCCCGTTAGTTAGTTATTGTCTACCTTCCTACATAACTTCCAATACCACCCAAAAAAGGAGATAATGGATTAAAAATGGCATTGGACTAAAAGTTTCAACCAATATTCTGTCATTCTAGTATTATTTCAAGGTGATTCATTATTTGTTCATTCAGCCAAATGCATTTTAAGTTCTACCACATGCAAAACACTATCTACTATATATATGGGAAATAGGAGAGTGCTGAACTTGGATTCAAAGGACTTGCATTAAAATTCTGGCTCCACTACTTAATAGTTGTGTGCCTTTGGGCATATCAGTTTACTTTGATATGTTTCTATTTCCTCTAAATCCTAGAATCCCAGAAGTTCCAGGTACTAGTCAGAAGGAACTCATCATATAGTTGAAGCACAGAAATATACATAATACCGCCAGAAAACAATTCAAATCAATATAAGCAAGTAAATGATAAGGGTACAACTGAATGCATATCTCCTAAGGGAATATTTTTTAAAAAAAAGAAAAAAGAAAGAAAAAAGATCCTAATTAGAAATATTAATCAAGAAAGCTTCTTCCATTCTCCAACTGATAAATGGTCAAAGGATATGAACAGACAATTCTCAAAGAAATTGAAACTATTTCTAGTCATATGAAAATATGCTCCAAATCATTATTAATCAGAGAAATGAAAATTAAGACAACTCTGAGATACCACTACACATCTATCAGATTGGCTAGAATGACAGGGAAAAATAATGTGGAATGTTGGAGGGGATGTGGGAAAACAGGGACACTTGATACATTGTTGGTGGAATTGTGAACACATCCAGCCATTCTGGAGAGCAATTTGGAACTATGCTCAAAAAGTTATCAAATTGTGCACACCTTTTGATCCAGCAGTACTATTACTGGGCTTATATCCCAAAAAGATACTAAAGAAGGGAAAGGGACCTGTATGTGCCAAAATATTTGTGGCAGTTCTGTTTGTAGTGGCTAGAAACTGGAAAATGAATGGATGCCCATCAACTGGAGAATGGTTGAGTAAATTGTGGTATATAAATGTTATGGAATATTATTGTTTTGTAAGAAATAACCAGCAGGATAAATACAGAGAGGATTGGCGAGACTTACATGAACTGATGCTAAGTGAAATGAGCAGAACCAGGAGATCATTATATACCTCAACAACAACACTGTATGAGGATGTATTCTGATGGAAGTGGCTTTCTTCGATAAAGAGAAGATCTAACTCAGTTTCAACTGATCAAGGATGGACAGAAGCAGCTACACCCAAAGAAAGAACACTGGGAAATGAATGTAAACTGCTTGCATTTTTATTTTTCTTCCCGGGTTATTTATACCTTCTGAATCCTATTCTCCCTGTGGAACAAGAGAACTGTTCAGTTCTGCATACATATATTGTATCTAGGATATTCTGTAACCTATTTAACATGTATAGGACTGCTTGCCATCTGGGGGAGGGGGTGGAAGAAGGGAGAGGAAAAATTGGTACAGAAGTGAGTGCAAGAGATAATGCTATAAAAAAAATTACCCTGGCATAGGTTCTGTCAAGAAAAAGTTATTTAAAGTAAAAAAAAAAAAAAAAAAAAAAAGAAAAAGCTTCTTTAAAAAGGAGAACCTTGAATTAAGCCTTTAAGTGTCAGATTTGAATTTCAAGGGAGGAGGGAAACAGTTATGAATGGTATAGTCAGGTGATGGTAAAAGGATGAAGCTAACTAAAATTTCTATATCAAGAAATCATGAGATAAAACTGGAGATATGCTCTTTTTTTCTTTTCTTGTTACCTTCTGAATATCATTCACTAGGTGGTTAGCAAAGTTCAAATTATTCACTTTGGAAAAAAAATTAAACAGCATGGAGAAGACTTTTTGTTATGAAGAAAATTTAAGCAAATAATTAAAATAAGTTTGAGGATTATTCCTAGATCTCATTTACCTACTTGACACCACTCTGTTATTCCATACAAAAAATGATCACAATATATTCCATAGTGTTGACTAATAAAATTAAGTGATGATTATCATTTTTGTTTTTTCCAAGTCTCTCTCTCACACACATACACCACACACACACACACACACACACACACACACACACACACACACACACACTACCAGCATGTTTGGGGAAAAAAACATAGATCCTTTTTGGATAATTAAAAAAATAAATAATGATATAATTTTACCTTGGTTTTTAGCTGGTCTCAGGTTTGCCAAAGCAACAATCTGGTGTCCAGCAGCAACACATTGCATCATATTATAGCAGCTGTCCTTCCCACCACTGAGGGAAAAAAAGTTACATAATAGGGTTATTACTTCAAAAATAATTAAATCTAAGTACAGCATAAATATTTAGCTTAACTTTTCATAATTCTACAATGATTGCTTCAGAATGAGAATGAAAAAATCAAGCAATTTCCAAATTATATACAATGTAAGCACTTGAATTTGAATGTTTAAGGCTGATACATACATATGAAATCATTTGCCATCATTAATTTCTAAAAACATCCAAGACTTCAGATTCTAAACCAAATCTAGTATTTTATTTATGTCCGTAACCTTAATGTACAAAATTGTCTTGATTAAAAAAATTAGCTATAATCTGGAATTATGCCCAAAAAGTTATCAAATTGTGCACACCTTTTGATCCAGCAGTACTATTACTGGGCTTATATCCCAAAAAGATACTAAAGAAGGGAAAGGGACCTGTATGTGCCAAAATATTTGTGGCAGTTCTGTTTGTAGTGTCTAGAAACTAGAAAATGAATGGATGCCCATCAATTGGAGAATGGTTGGGTAAATTGTGGTATATGAATGTTATGGAATATTATTGTTCTGTAAGAAATGACCAGCAGGATGAATACAGAGAGACTTGGAGAGACTTACATGAACTGATGCTAAGTGAAATGAGTAGAATCAGGAGATCATTATATACTTCAACAACGATACTGTATGAGGATATATTTTGATGGAAGTGGAATTCTTTGACAAAAAGAAGATCTAACTCAGTTTCAATTGGTCAATGATGGACAGAAGCAACTATACCCAAAGAAAGAACATTGGGAAATGAATGTAAACTGTTTGCATTTTTGTTTTTCTTCGCGGGTTATTTTTACTTTCTGAATCCAATTCTTCCCGTGTGTGGTGTTCTTCTTTAAAATATAATGGTTCTCTCTGTGAGCAGGTTTCTCAGGGAGGTTTTCTGGAGGCAGCCTTAGTTTTAGTTACAAGTAATAATCACTCCAAATGCAGCCAGATGATAAAAGTTCAAACGTTTATTTTCTCCTTCCTTGGACCCAGCAGGCTTTCTTAGGGGCCTCAGCTTTCCTTGGTTCCAAGAGCTCTTGCCATTAATCTTTTGTCTCTGCCAGCTTCAGCTTCTCTTCTTCCAAATATCTCCAGCCAGCACCAAGGTGAAAGTTGTAATGAACTTGATTCCACCTCCAAGAGTGGGCTTGTGGGCTTCCTCCCAGAGTGCTCTGTGTCTGTCCCAGAGTGCCTCTGACCCTAAGAGCTTCTTGCTTATATGAGCTCTCTAATGGTGTGAACACAAGCATTGTTTCTATCCGTTCCACTTAGTACCTTGTTTCAAGTTCTGGCCCACAACATCTCCTTGTAAGATCAGATTAATCATACTGAACCATGCAAAATTAGATAATTATTGTCTCTATCAATTCTAATGGCTTAACAGCTTGTAAGGATTCTAACACCTGTGCCACAAGAGAACGATTCAGTTCTGCACACATATATTATATCTAGGATATACTGTGACATATTTAACATGTATAGGACTGCTTGCCATCTGGGGGAGGGAGTGGAGGGAGGGGAAAAGTCGGAACAGAAGTGAGTGAAAGGGATAATGTTGTAAAAAATTACCCAGGCATGAGTTCTGTCAATAAAAAGTTATAATTATTTTTTTAAAATTAGCTATATATTTATCACATAAGCTCCTTAAGTAAAATTTCCCCTGAAAAGTTAAAAAAAAACAAAATTGCCAAAATCCAGAAAATCAATTTATTTTTCATCTCACCACAGCAAAATCTAAATGACAGCCATTATGAATTAAAGGATTAAGTGAAATACAACATGTCCCAAAAGTCTTGGTGAAAATTTTAAGCTATTAAAGTTTAAATACAAGTACACCCTATGTGTTTAACATATATAGAATTGCTTGCCATCTAGGGGAGGGGATGGGGGGGGGAAGAAGGAGAAAATCTGAAACACAAAGGTTTGCAAGGGTCAATGTTGTCAAATTATCATGAATATGTTTTGGAAATAAAAAGCTTTATTAAAAAAGAGAGAGAGAGAGAGAGAATTAGCAAAAGACAGTGCTTATTTATTATAAATTGATGACATTTGACACTAATGACCTATAAAGATGGAAAACTAAATACTATCAATAGTTAAAATTAGCAGCTAGAGCTCTAGAAGTCAGGAAGCCTTGAGTTCAGATCTGATAGCAGCTATGTGAAGAGAACATCAGCAAGTCCATTTCAGTGAGCTTTTGTTTCCTTAGTTATGAAATGAGGATAATCATTACAACAGTACCTATTTCACTAGGCAATTGTAAGACTGAAGGCAATCCTATATGTAAAGCACTTTCCAAACTTTAGCACACTATAGAGGTGTCAATTATAACTGCTAATGTTTCTATTTCTCCACCACTAAAGAGCAGGCAAGAGGTCATTGTCCTAATAATATAATATACAGATTTTATTCATTTCAATTCCAATTCTGCCCCAGTTCCCTCTATAGTAAAACACAAATCATTATGCTCAGGCAATTGGGCTTTGCACACTATGGATTGGCAATCTGAAAAGTTGGGGGATGGGGGAGAAATAAAGGAAGGATTTTTTCATCCTCCACTATATTGACCTATTATTCTTCTGCACATTCCAATTCTCTCTTGCTCTTTTAATTCTTTTATTTTTCTCTCTTCACTGCCCCATTCCCCATTTTAGGACTGCCAGTATACTCATGACACCATGGGGGTAAAGAGGGTGCTGATCTCGACCTAATCTTTAGGCCTATTCTCATTTGTGAGAATGCCTGAATTGAGATTTTGTAGATCAGAAACTATAGAACCAATATCAGAATCTATCTCCTTGCTGCAAAACACAATGGAAATTGTATGTAATGTTTTAAATAAAAAGGCTACTCAGGCTATCAAAAGACTGATATTAGAATAACTCAATTAGCTTTCCTCTTCTGAAATATTATAACCAATCAACAAATAAGCATTAATTAAGTACCAGGCACTATGTATAGGCACTGTGCCAGACACTAAGAAGCACTGCTAACCTAGTAGCAAAGGGCATTTCAAGAAATAGAACTATAAAAGTCAGCTAACTTTTTCTCTATTACCAAAGTGACAATACTTCATCTTTAAGTTCTAACTAAGTATTCAGTAAAGCAACCTAACAGTTCATCTGAAATATGAATTTCTTCAATCATTTTAGTCCTTGGCACAATCTTATTTTAAATGGTTTCCTTGTACCCAACAGTTTTTACTGTAAATATGTCTGAAACACATTTTCTACTAGTATAATATTCATACAGCACTTTATATTTACAAAGTAATTTATGTAATCTTATTTGAGCTTACCCCAAATCCTGTAAGATAAGTTGGATACTGTATTACTATCTTCATTTTACAGATGAGAAAATTGCGGGTTAGAAATATTAAGTGATTTGCCAAAGTTCATATCACTAGAAAAATGGAAGAGCCAGAATCTGAAGCCAGATGTTTTGACTCCAAGTTCAAAACTATACCATAACTCTTTTACTGTAACACATATACAATATAAATACCATATAATGGAAATTATATTGTCCAGAATATTTGTATCATGTTGCAATTAAATTTAACTTTTTATATTATTTTTTCTAATATTTAATCAAAATGTAATAGAATAATTACAATAGAACAGTGTTAAATGTAAAAATACTTAAAATATAAAAATAGTTTTACTAAAACCTGTTAAAAATGCAAATTTAACATAGACAACATAAGTTGTTACATAAATATTAGTGTTATCTTTAGTTTCAATTATGTTTGTATTTAAAGTGTAATACATTTGGTAATAACCATATTTTCATATGTGTGCCCCATAATAATGCTATTTTACCAAAATTCAGGGTAACATTTCATTTTATATGAAATTACTTTGGATTATGTTTTAAGAAAGCTGATTATTTTTTAAAACCACCTAAGGAACATATAAAAAAATAAAAATAATGAACTTTAGCTCATCAGGGATTAAAAAGAATAAAACATTTGGTATATCAATGATTCTATTAAATATCTTATTGTGAAAATAATAATCATTTTAATTGCATAATCTAATGGCAGTTCTCTATCCAAATATGTTTTTATATGCCCATGTAGAATCTAGTCAATTCTACAGAAGTGGAACAGGGAAAAAAATCTGAATTCCAGGTTTAAAGAGGTCAGATAAAATTGATTAGAACACAAACTGGTCACAATGTTGTCCTTTCAGTATAATAAAGTATACTAATCTAATCTTAATGGCCTCGAAGTTACTGTTAAATGATACTATTTTTTATAATTTGTTGCCACAAAGCAACCCCCCCCCCACAGTTATTAAAAAATAAGAGGAAAAAAAGATAATACAGTTAAAATATTGACAAAGCAAGGGCAGCTAGGTGGTACAGTGGATAGAGCAGCAGCCTCTGAAATCAGGGGACCTGAGTTCAAATTTGATCTCAGACACATAACACTTCCTAGCTGTGTAACCCTGGACAAGTCACTTAACTCCAATTGCTTCAGCACACACACACACACAGAGTAACAGCATGATTAGTTTGTATTCTGGTCAGAGAAATTTAGCTTTCCTGAAGCTTCCATTGTATGGAATTTAAATTTTTGGTCATATTGCTTAGACAGCAAATCAACTACATCATACTTTAAAACTTTTAAGATGTGACACAGAACATCCATATTCTGGACTGCTGAAATTAAACTACAATTAAATAAATAAATATATAGTTATAGTTACCAAAGTAAAAATCTCTTCTTTGGAAAATAGTTAAGGTGATACAATAGAAAAAACATCAATCTTGGGTAACAATTTATTATGAAACTCTCCCCAATGATGAGTAAAAAATGTATGGAAAATCAAAGGACTAAATGTTCAAATTATGACTTTTCAATAAATCTTCAATAAAATTTTCCATTTTTTATATGATCTCAGAAAAATTGTCTGGTTCCTCTCTCTGACTTTTAGTTAATTTAATAACAATCTTCTGAGACAAAGAATTGTCAACCCACTTTTTAAGTCTTGGTAGCTTGTTCATTTAATTAAAGAGTAAAAATATAAAAAAAAATTTAAAGGATTAAAAAGAGGATAAAAATCCTTAATTTTTAAAAAATTCAGTATTTTATTTTTCCCTAATTACATGTAAAATTGGAGTGCTCCCTTGCTACATTTCAGATCTATTTCCTGTTACTCACTCCTCTGCAGAAACTGAGAATAAAGAAATGCCTTCCTTCTTATATATTCAAAGAATTAATCCATTCACTGTTTTTTATCTGCCAGGCTAAAAAAATAAAAATAATCTCATTTAACATCTATAAAATTTACTTATATCATTTTCCTGCTTTCCCACCAAGATAATGGTTATGCCTGCCTTCATAAAGTACTCAGTATTGTTCTGTATTATTGCAAGTTACAAATTAAAAAAATTAAAAGAATTCATGGTTGAAAAATTCAAAGTGCAAAGTCACCCTGGCAGAGGACCTCAAACTTTTTAAATAGGGGGCCAGTTCACTGTCCTTCAGACTGTTGGAAGGCTGGCCTATAGTAAAAACAAAAACTTTGTTTTGTGGGCCTTTAAATAAAGAAACTTCATAGCCCTGAGTGAGGGGGATAACCGTCCTCAGCTGCTGCATCTGGCCGTGGGCCGTAGTTTGCGGGCCCCTGAAAGAGGTAATTGAGGCAGAGAGAGGTGAAAATCTCAGTTCTGCAGATTTGGATGTAGAAATTTACTCTAATGCAAAAGCTGAGGCATTTTCTACTTTACCATTAGGCCCAGGTGATGTACTGAATAAGGAATTAGCTCAGTGTTCCACTTCAATCACTACAAATTTCTATGACTTCTCTTTGTATGGTATTGATAGGCTATATGGTTTCAAATTTCATATTAACTTAAATAATGAATATCTTTAATAATATTAAAATTGATAATGATTAAGAACACTAATAAAGTGGAAATGCTTTTGTTATACTTTTTATACCTGTATTATTATTATAACTAATTTTTAATTTCATTTATATGTCATAAGCTTTACAAATGTCATATTTGACCCTCACAACCACCCAGGGAGGTAGGTGCTATTATTATCCCCATTTTACAGATGAGGAAACTGAAGCAAACATAAGTGACTTGCTCAGACACACAGCTAGTAAATTATACGAGGCTGGATTTGAATTCGGGTCTTCCAGAACCCAGGCTCTATGCACTACCTAAATACCCCTAAAAAAAAATAAGGGGTAGGGTTTGTTATGGGATAAACATTCAGAGAGGAGGAAGAAGAGGACAAGGGAGAAGGGGAAAAGGAGCACGCATAGAGCGGTGTGCTAAAGGACCAGAAATTAACCAGAAGGAGGCGGGACCCACTGAGGGTAAGGTAGCATGGGTCCAAGAAGCTCCAGCAAGGAACTAGAGGCCGCCCCGACGCTCCGCCTCTTCCGGTTTCCGACGAAGCCCCAGATTCGGCCTCAAATCCCGATTTGGTCCCGGGTCGAGTACCTAGACACTAGAACCCCGGGCGGCCGAGGCAGCCGCTTTCTTCCTAATAGCGGGGAGGAGGAAGGCCGCGGCGGGGGCCAGGTTACCTGATCAGAGCCGCGACCCTCATGTCAGGGTCCCACCGGGCGCGCAGGACGCGTGCGGGCAAAGAAAGATTGGAAACTCGCGCCGCCGGCGCCGCTGCTTCCGCCTTGGGGAGGTGGGGGGCCTTGGCTCCTAGCTTTGCGGCTAGGACCCGCTGCAGTAGGTTATGGCACTGCCTGCTCTGGAACCCCGGGCCCTACCGGGTTCTTGCTGACACCTGCTGGGCGGGCCTTCGGATTCTAAGTAGGACGATTGAAGCTCTTTATATCTGAGCTTGGCGTCCTCCATCCCAATACAGTTTTTTTTTTTTTTTCAGGCGCACATTGGTCACCTAAATGAGGGCAAAGAAGCTCCCCCCAAAAAAGGGCGAAATCTGTAAAATTTGAGCCTGGGTTAACACTTAAGACTTCCGAGAACCCTTTTGGAAAAAGCTATTGGATCAAACTACATAGTTGACTTCTCTTCATCTCCTTCCTCTTCCCCCTCCCCCCTCCCAATGTATATGTTACTATAGCAATCTAAACATTGATAGAAATAGTTCCTTCTCCATCCCACTTTTTTTTGTTACAGACACAATGGGAGTGGTATATACTAGAATAGTTTGTCTAAAAAAAAAAAAAAAAAAAAAAAAAAAAAAAAAAAGTCTGAAATTGATTCTAACATGCCCCCTCGCCATTCCATTACAATGTATCTGAATGTGAAGCAGACTGATTAATTGGCTCATTAGATTTAAAGAGAATTGGGATTTAAAGACATCTAATGCACATCCCTCTCTAATCCAAGTCTTGTTTTACTGTCAGTCAACTAGTAGTTATTAAACTAATATATGTCAAGCGCTTTAGTAAACCCTGGGGAGACAAAGAAAGGCAAAACAAAATAGCCTCTGCTCCTGGGGAGGGCTCAGTTTAACGGGGAATATAGTGGACAAACTATGTGCGCATTTGTGTGTGTATATGTGTGTGTAAGAGAAGAAAGAGGGACAGAGGAAAGAAGAAAAGGAAAGGAAGGAAGGAAAAGTCCAGTGTCAGGCGTGCTAAAAACTATTTAATAACTGGAATTCTAGAAAACAAAAACATGGCAGATTTTTAAAGTTTAAGCTGCATTTTTAACCTTTTCTCAATGGGACAGAGAGTATTTGTATTGTCAGTGCTTAGCTCTTTGCCTGGCATATAATAAATGCTTAATTAACGCTTGTTGATAATTTTACTGTTGCACCATTTTTTCCTCCATCCCACTCTCCCCTTTACTGTGTAGTCCATCTCTCCTCCAGCTAATTCCCAGATATTTGAAACAAACTGTCAGTATCCTTATGCCAAGATCACCCATCTTTTTTTTTTAATTCCTTTTTTTTAACTTAAAAAAAAAAAAAAACTATTGGAAATACCTTTTTCCCCAGAGCTAAGACCAAGCTATTCCTTAAGCTTGGCATAAAAATCGTTTGTCCTCACCCTCTGAATGAACTCAGCCACAGCAAAATATCAGAATTGTTTCACACTAGCCTGGAGTGGTCCCTGAGTTCTGGTCATGAAATTCTGCTATGAACCAAACAATCTGATTGTTGCTGTTACCCCTCACTGTTAAGGTTACAATTCAATGTGTAGCCACTCATATGTATTGAGATGCTCACGCTGTAGAGTGTCTCATTAGTATTAAAGGAAGCCCTGGGTACATGTGTCTGGTTTCCCTCCTCCAGTGGGGTAAAGAAAGCTTTTTGTTTATGTCTACTCTTATCTCTTTGGTTTCTTTCTTTCTTTCTTTCTTTCTTTCTTTCTTTCTTTCTTTCTTTCTTTCTTTCTTTCTTTCTTTTCAGAGTTAATTGTGGTTGTAATAACATGTGTGAGTATTTTGATATTTTTTTAAAGTTAACTGTGGTTGCAAAACTGTGATTCTTTGGTCATTTGTTTTCAGGGTTGACAATACTTAATTCTCCCTAATACTAAAATGACTCCTTAACTATCTTAACTCCTTAACTACTCTATCTAGCTTATTATATTTTCTCCTCCTGAAGAAGGGATCCCGAAACTCTAAAACTCCTTGAAGGAGAAAATCTCCTTTAACTCTGCCTCAGTGAGAGACCCTGCCCTAGGGAAACAAGACAAAAAGTTTCCTTCTGTTATCTAGGTAGGGTTGGTTCAATCCTGAACAAAAGAATTCCAACCCTATTGAATTAAAGAAACTCATTCAATTCTATTCAAACTCCAGCTCAAGTTGAAACCCAGTTTATAGATGAGCCAACTTGGGACTCCACCCACTAGCCCCCTTCAGCATGTAGCCAAAGCTCCTATTATAAAAGAGTCAATCTAAAATCTTCTCTTTACAGAGGTTCTAGACATGCCAGCTATGCCATGCTTGCTATGCCAAGGAGGCCTCTGCCCACTGGATAATATTATTTTCCAGTGCCACACCCTCTTTATCCTCACCTATTTCCCTAATGAGACTTTATGCATCTGTCAGGATTTCTAACCTTACTTCCCATCCCTATAATAAACCTCTTTTATCAATCTAGGTTTTCGGGTTTATAAATTCCTTTACAGAGAATCCCTGCACTGCTCAATTCCCTGAACCCGAACCTGCCACTAGACCTTACCATTTAACTCCCTGACCACCAGAAACTCTAATCTCATTTTGGTTCCCTAAATCTAGACCTCGTCATTTAATTCTCTGAAAGGGAACCCCAAAACCTAAACCCCATCATATTTTTGGTTCCCACATCGGGAACCCCCAAAACTAGATTTCACCTCATCACTCCCTTTCACTGACAAACTACCTTTAGAAACAAGGATATTGAAAACAAAGATCATTAGTTTTCTCCTTAAATTTACTCATCCATTGGATAGCTATTTTTTTCCTTTAGCACCATGATTCATCCTATTATACATGTTGAAAATCTAAGAGTTAATTTCTGATGATTCTCTTTCCTAATCCTTTTGATATCTAATTAATTACTAAACTCTGTCCATTTCACATCTGCAGTATTTATTTATCCTTCCCTCTCTTATTCCCATTGTCACCATCTGGTATAGGCTGCTGTGATTATTAATTTGTTCTTTATACAGCCCTTCCTATTTCCACCCTTCCCCTCTACTTATCATTGTTGCCAGTGTTTGTAATGGGCTGAGGCTTGAGTTGATGCACTGAGGTCCCAAGCACGTGAGGCTAAATAGTAATTGGACTATATTAATATACATGCTTGGATAAAGAATAACCCCCCTCCCCCCCCCCCCCCCAACCCCCGTGCAAGTCCTGATGTGCTGTATAGGAAATGACGATTTTGGTGGGTGGAGGCAGAGAGACAGAAAGAGAGGCTGGGAGAGATTGCTGGCTGGGTTCTATTCTGGTGGC
The DNA here is from genome assembly GCF_902635505.1 of Sarcophilus harrisii. Taxonomy (NCBI): domain Eukaryota; kingdom Metazoa; phylum Chordata; class Mammalia; order Dasyuromorphia; family Dasyuridae; genus Sarcophilus; species Sarcophilus harrisii. The sequence continues at coordinate 255,340,263 of NC_045427.1, forward strand.
TGCTGGTCTCGTGGCCTCTGGTCTGGCTAGCTTCTTGACTCAGCTGCACACATTGCTATTGCCCATTCTCTTCCACCTCCAATCTTTCTTCACTGAGAATAAAGATTGACGATTTTCCCCTAACCTGAATTCCTGACTCCAATTGATTTTAAAATACACGGTCATCACAAGTGTTATGCCTCAGTTTCCCTGAATTGTAATATCACAGTTTCCCTGAATTATTCTGCCTCAGTTTCCCTGGTGGCAAACCGCCCTTCCTGGCCAATTGGACTGAGATAATTAGGGCTGCAGAGCTCTGGTCACTCTGGCATTCCAAAGAGTCATAAAATTCCAGATGGCTTATCTCAAATACTTGGGTATCTCCTGGCCCAGACTTTCCTGTCTCCTGCTTGATCATCTTCACTCCCAATTTATCAGAATTTATGATACTCCTCCTTACCCCCAATCTGTCAGAATGGAATTATGATCTTTCCCGGAATTTCTACTCACCCAGTGTTTTGCCCCTCTACCCCCTTGCCTTTTTTTTCCCTGATCACTGGAGCCCTATAAAAGTCTCTGGAATTACTTGCTGGATGCTTTGAGGCAGAAGTCCCATTCAGCCAGCTGGGGGATTGGATATGGATCCTGTTTGGCCATGAGTCCAAATTCTCCACTATTAAAATATTAACAACCTCTAATCTGTCTTGCCTCAGTTTCTCCAGCATTATACCAGAATAATATTTCTTATATAAAAATCTGATCATTTTACTTTCCTCAAAAATCTTCAGTGAGTCCCTATTACCTTTTCTGATATGTTCTCTTGGTCTGTCTCTGGAGTGAAAATTTCTACTTCCCAATATTCAGAACCATTTCATCTGCTCCCTAGAGCTAAAATTGGTCTCTTATTGTACAGAGATCGTTTATTTTGAAGCTTCTTTGTGTTCATAAGAAATCTAGTTAAATTGTTGGTGGAGTTGTGAATGGATCCAACCATTCTGGAGAGCAATTTGGAACTATACTCAAAAAGTTATCAAATTGTGCATACCCTTTGATCCAGAGATATTATTACTGGGTTTATATCCCAAAGAGATTAAAGAAGGGAAAGGGACCTGTATGCGCAAAAATGTTTGTGACAGCCCTTTTCGTAGTGGCTAGAAACTGGAAATTGAATGGATGCCCATCAATTGGAGAATGGCTGAGTAAACTGTGGTATATGAATGTTATGGAATATCATTGTTCTACAAGAAATGACCAGCAGGATGAATACAGAAAGGCTTGAAGAGACTTACACAAATTTATGCTAAATGAAATGAGCAGAACCAAGAGATCATTATACAGTTCATTCAACAACAGTACTATATGAGGATCAATTTTGATAGAAGTGGCTATCTTAAGCAATAAAAGGATCCAAATCAGTTCCAAATGATCAGTGATGATCAGCTACACCCAGCGAAAGAACACTGGGAATTGAGTGTGGACCACAACATAGCATTTGCACTCTTTCTGTTGCTGTTTGCTTGCATTTTTGTTTTTCTTCCCAGGTTATTTTTACCGTCTTTCTAAATCCAATTTTTCTTGTGCAACAAGACAACTGTATAAATATGTATACATATATTATATTTAAAAAAAAAGAAATCTAGCTAAAACAACACAAAATACATGATTTACAGTCTGTTTACAGAATCATGGGAGATCCGAGTTGGAAGCAACCTAAAAATGCCATCTTGTCTAACATACCTGAATAAAAACTCTATACCTGATAAATGGTCATACATACTTACTAATCATATATGCTATTTTGTATTCTTATAAATGATTTGAGCTAATTTTTGCAGACCTGAATTTGAATGTGTGTTTCATTTTTTCAATCTCAGATGCCTCTCTTTGAAAAATTAAATGTTGAATTATACCTCTCCCACTTTTTTAGGACAAAGGGAAGTTGTGTCAAGGGAGGAAAAATTGCTTTGACGAAGACCTATTACCTTCAGAGGATAATATTGCCAAAATGGATATACTTTACCTGGAAGAAACCTAAAACATGAGAGGGGTTTTCCAGGCAAGGGAAATATACTGGCAGTGAAGAAACTTTATGTCTGGAAATTTACCAACTCCAATATTATCTTACAGCATGTGGCTATCAACACCCCACAGGCCATTCTATCTCCTTAGTGAACTCTTTCACCAGCAAGCTAATGAGAACTAATAACATAACTGATTTATGAGTTTATGATAGGGGTAGAAAGAAGAGTTTAGAGGACACAAGAAGGAATACTGTTCACTGATGACTGCTTCGTTGCCAACCTCTGATTCTGGACAGGTTACTTTACTAATTATGCTTTAGGTTTCTATATAAATAAATATATAAAATGAATAAATCCATGTCCATTTGATATGAAATGATTATGTATTTTGATTACTAGTCCATCACTACTCCCATTACTTAAGAAAGTTAAACTCTATCAATAAATAAAGAAATAGGTAAAGTAAAATTTAGTGAATAATTTAAGGAACATGGAGACATTTCATGGAAACAAGCATATTAATTGAGCTGCATTTCTGAATCTTTATATCTTTAGATAATTTTCATAGTTTACCTCATACAAAATCTTCAGCGATAGAACTGCTCCACTGAAACATCATTGTAGCAATTTTGCATTCTTCATTCAGTCACCATCAGTTCTTTCCTTGGAGGTGAATAACATTTTTTATCATAAGTTCTTCAAAATTATCCTGGAATGTTTCATTACTGAGAATAGCTGTCATTCATAGTTTTTCATCATAAAATAATTGCTTTTACTGTATATAATGTTCTCCTGCTTCGGCTCACCTCATTTTGCATCAGATCATGTCTTCCTAGGTTTTTCTGAAACCGTATCATTTGTGATTTCTTATAATTGTATTCCATCACAATCATATACCACTATTTATTTAGCTATTCCCTAATTGATGGGCATCCCCTCAGTTTCCAATTCTTTGACACCACAAAAAGAACTATAAAAGTGATAAATATCTACTAAATAAAAAAAGGAAGACAAATATTTTTGTACACGTAGGTCCTTTTTCTTTTTCTTTTTTTAATCTCTTTAAGATACAGACCTAGCAGTGATATTACTGGATATGCACAGGGTATGTACAGTTTTATGGACCTTTGGATACAATTCCAAATTGTTCTCCAGAATGGTTGAATTAGTTCACAGATCTACCAACAGTGTATTAGCATCTCAATTTTTCCACATCCACCCCAACATTTTTTTTCCTGTCTCGTTAGTCAATTTGATGGGTGTGAATTGGTACCTCAGATTGTTTTATTTTTCATTTTTATAATCAATAGTGATTTAGAGCATTTAAAAAAAATATGGCTATGAAAAGCTTTGATTGCTTATTCTGAAAACTGCCTATTTATATCCTTTAACCATTTATAAATTTAGGGAATGATTCATATTTTTATTAATTTGGCTCAGTTGTCTATTTGAGAAATAATCTTTTTTTTTTCATAGAAACTTGCTGTAAAAAATTTCTCCCAGTTTTCAGCTTTTCTTCTAATCTTGGCTGCATTAGTTTTGTTTGTGCAAATCATTGTAATTTAATATAATCAAAATGATCCATTTTACATCCCATAATCCTCTTATTTTGGTCATGATACTTCTCTGTTTCTGTATTTTTTTTCAGGTTCCAATTATGGGTTACTTGTTTTTCTCTGCTTCTGCTTCTCCCTCTACCCTCTTTTCCCCACTCCTGCAATCTGCCTTACTTGTAAAAATCTGTTTGTTAAAAAATAAAACCTGTTTGTTGAACTATTAACATTATCATAATTAATCATTACTTGACTACTGGATCATAAGATGACATTACCAGTTTACAGGCAAACTTTCTTTTTTTTTTCCCCCATATTAGCTATTTTCTAACTTTGTTTCTTGTTTAGGGATCTGCAACTTCTTAGTCTATTCTATCAAATTTCTATTAAGTCACTTTGCCTCTAATTTAATAGATAATTAAGATTCTACCAAATCATTCAGATTAAATCTAATAATAGGTTTGATAAAGGCAAATGATAAGGCAATGAAATGAAAAGGCAAATCAAATTCTTTCAAATAAAAATGGAATATTATCTTTGGAACCAAATGATTTGGATTGTCTTTTTCCTAAAACAACTCCTTTCCCCAAAGCTATTTTCTAAGATTTAAAAAGTTCAGCTTCCAACACCAAGAGAAAGAAAGGGAGAAAAGTTCAAAAGACTAATTAATGCTTGGTGAGAGGGGGTATGTGTAGGGGGGGAAGGAAAGAGGTGGTTCTTAAGCATAAGATATATTTGACAGTTCCTTTAAAAAAACTAGTTTCAATTCTGTTAATGGTTGAACATCTTTTCATTACAAAAATACATGAAGTTAAAAAATGAATGCTTTTTGAAGGGCAATTACTTATCATACAACCAAAAATTTTTTGAAATATCTTTTTTTTTTAAAGATTAAAGAAGATTTCTTTTTAAACTGCTTAGAATAATCACATCTAATATATCAATTCTATCTGCTTGAGAATTTTCCAGTGATATTTCTGCAGTTATTCTCATTCTTAGCTGGCTTGTTTCCCATCTTGGAAACTCCCTTAAACTTCTGGTTGCATGCCATTCTAACTTTTCTTGAACAGAGGGGCATGTAGTCTTCAAATTCATTGACTGTCAAGAGTGTGATTTGAGCTTGATCTACCCATTGAATTGGATCTTAGATGTCAATATCCAGAGAAACATGATTCTAGAATCAGAGTGGGATGATTACTCTGGCCCATATTGACTCTTCCCCCAGGTTTTTTGGCCAAGAGGAAATAGTTCTAATCTGTTATTGGTTCAATGACCTACTAATTGAGCTTTCCAAATTTTTAGGGGTCCTCTACATACCAGTTCCATTTAACCACCTAACAGAATAACCTTTACAAAGAGTTATTTACTTCAGACTGTGCAGTGAATATTGGCTTTCACTTTCCATATGGCAACTACCAAGTAAGAGTAAATATCCTTCCCAAAATGAGATCATCTTCCTTCACAATCCTTCCTGCAGTATATCCACATTCATAGTCAGATAATAACTTTTAACGTTTCACCTGAGAGTCTAACCTGAATAGCAAACATTGGAAAAATGCCATCACCTCTTCATTTTCACTTAATAATATATTTTAAATATTTTGTGACTTTATTTGTCAAATTAAGTAGAAGTCAAATTGAAATGTTATACACAGTAAAACTTTGTGAATTCATATTATATTAATTTAAGTAGATAATATTTTTAAACAAAATCTATAATTGGTTAAGGTCTTTTACATTTATGAGGCAGTTTTATGTAATATAAGTGTATTTTACTTATTAGTACCCACTTACTTGTTAATTCATAATTTTTGTAATAACCAAAAGTAATTAAGCTATATCGATAATATCCTACAAAAGAATAAGAAATTTCAGTGGATAGAGCACTGGAATTGGCATCAGGAAGACTTATCTTAATGAGTTTAAATCTAGTCTCCGAAATTTACTAGATGACTGACCTTGACTAAGTCACTTAATCACATTTTCCTCAGTTCCTCATCTGTAAATCTGTAAAATGAGATGGAGAAACAAATGGCAAACCATCTTATTATCTTTTCCGAGATAGCTCCCAGAAAGGACTCACAAAATGTTGAACAGGATATTCAAGGTGCTAAGGCTGTAGGAAAAGACCTTTACTTCCTGAAAAATTCTCAGTCTGGTAGTTTTTAACATACATATTTTTCTGACTATATAAAAGATGAAAAGAGGCTTCTCCCATATATGTGGCAGGGAAAAGCAGAATGTGTTCTCCCAGAAGCTGGTCCTTCCTTCACATGGGTACCTACATTTTAGGTGATCTGAACATGTTCTAAAACCAAGATACAGTTATTCTCATGTTGTTGCCTCCTTTAGACTTTGAGTTCCTTGAGGGAAACTTTCTATGGGTGGTACTTAATTCAGTGCCTGGCACTTGGTAGGTCTGGACTTAGTCTCACACCAGATAGATAAGTCAATTATAACACTGTCAAGGAAGACTTATACTGACATGGCTTAGGGCCTATAGTATGCAATAGAGAAGTTGATGTGAATATGAGAGGATAGATTTAGCCTTTTCAAATAGTAGAGCCTAAAATCACCAAGACACTAAAACACAACAGTATCAAAATTCCTCAGAGAATTCAAAAAATCTGTTGTACTTTAGTTGTTAAATTGCTTTTTGTTTTGTTTTTCAAAAAGAAGTGGTCTGGAGACTTGTTAACTTCTATCTGGTATTAGAATCCAAGTCACAGCTTCATTGACCTGTGGGAAAAGAGTTTATACTTTGTATGTTAAGCTAAAATCTGTCAAAGACAATTTAATAATAGACATATAATTCTGCTTGGAGATTGGCAGAGTTAACCATACTAATTCAAATTCCCTCTCATCCCAGTAACTTCCAACTTATATTTCATAGTAATCATAAAATAAGTTTTAAAAAATCCTTAGCAAAATAACTTAAAGGCAAATAGTTTAAGTTTGGATTTCTGATTTATCGGACAGAAAAAAAAATGGAAATGTTAATATTAGGCTTACCTGGTATTAGTATTAACCAACTATTTTCTCCTTTTTTTGGGGGGGCTAGTCAAGGGTAAACAAAAAGTATGAAATGTGAATGAAACAAAAAAGAATTCTTTGGTCATAATAAATAAGAAAATACTCTCATGATTTCTGTCTCAAGGAATTAAAATCCATCTCTGAAACTGATTAAATCTTCTATTCAAGGAAGATTGATTAGGTCTTTAATTCAAAAATATCTGACTAGCCCATTTTCATAATATCATTTTTTAATATTTTATAATCCTTTATAATCTTTAGTGCTATATGCTTTCACATTCAGCCTGAAAGTCTGTTCAATTCCCTCTTGGCTTCTCTGTTTTCTTCTCCATATGAAAATGGAAGAAAAGGAAAAAACAATTTATGAAACTTTATCTTCATGTGGAAACCATAAACTTACAAATAATCTCTTTAATGAAGTAGTTTCATAGGATCAGAGGATTCATAGGTAGAAGGAATTTGAAGATCCTTCTTATGTTATAGAAGAGGAAATTTGTGTCCAGGAAGGTTCCTCTTCCCTCTTCTCTTAAAAAAATAATGAAATAGCTCTTTCTATCTATTCTTTACTAAGTATAATTTCAATGAAATACAATACTTCCAATATAAATTTAAAAACATGCTTCTTTTGAGAGTTTATTTTTACAAATTCATGATTATATCAGGATACTGAACTGGTTTTTTAAAAAAATTAAAATGGTTTTATGATAAATAGTACCCAATTAAATGCTATGAAATGTATATATTGAATGGAGTATGTGAAGGAAAAGAGTGTTGAATGACTGGTATATAGGGAGGAAGGAATAAGATAGATGAAAAAATAGTCAGAATATTAATAAACTGCCATTAAGCTCAAAAAATGGGTTCAGATTCAGAATGGTATCACAAAACACTTATTTTCTATTAATTAATTATATATACATATATATATCTTGTAACATTATTTATATTATGATGTTTTATTATTATGGATAGAAATTATTTTCTTTTTTAAAAATTCATTTATTTAAAACTTAAACACAAAATAAGAAAAAACAAAATAGAAAAAAATAGACAGAAAAATGGGGAAAATGCATATATCCAGCAAAGTATCAGGGTAGACTCCCAATTTGTAACAAATTTTCATTTCAAGAAAGCTTATTTAATGATAGAAAATATTACATTCATGACTATCCATCTTTTCTTGGTTTCCTCATATTATTTTGTTCTCTACTGTGCACTTTTACTTTATTCTTTTTTCTTCCTTGTATCCCTCCCAACTCTCCCAAGCAGGCTACAGTGAAGCATGGCTATATTTATTTATATATACATACACACATACATATATATGTATGTGTGCATGTACACATACATACCCACACACAAAATATCTATATATACACATAGATATAACTATATACATACATACATACATATATATACATATAATGCATATACACATACATAGACATGTATCTAAAACAATGTTAATATGGCTGACTTATAATATAGATTTTTCTCTTGATTGAATCTTTTAAGTTTGACTTTGAGATCAGTGATTACTAGCTCTACTTTTTTTCCCTAATAAATACTACTCTTAATCCTTATTATTGTTTTTGTATATATCTCTTATTCCCTACTCCTGCTAACTTCATTTGTACTCCTTAACTTGCCTTGTTATTACTTATCCTACCCCCATCTATGGATCCTACCTTTACCTTTTCCCTCTAGCTTCCCCCTCTCTTTTTATTCCATCCTCATTAATCTGCACAACTGATCCTAGTTCAGTTAATCTGTACTTCACTTTCTCCTATGCTACCCTTTCCCTCCCTTTATCCCTTTCCCATTAATCTATACATCCTTCTATACCTTATTCTATTCTTTCTCCCCTTATTTGTTCATAGATTTTGGAGAATGTTGTATCTTTTATACTATGTGTATATGGGTATGTACATATATATGTTGCCTATTTAACTCACTCCAGATGTGAGTAGGTTTTTTAGAACTACCAGCCTTTCTCCTCCATCTAATGTCTCTATGTTGGTTCTACCTCTGCACCTCGTTCCTATAGCATGATTACTTTTTTTTAACCTTTTCTGAGAAAGTTTGCCTTTTAGAGTCAAATCACACTTAGCTCTGCCCTAGTATTTATTTTGGAGTACCAATTACTGATGTCAGTCAGACACATGTTTACATTTTCACATATAAAACATAAACAGTTTGTCCTTAACAAGTCCCTTGAAATTAATCTTTAATGGTGGCTCTTATATGTTAAATTTTCTTTAGATTTGTTTGAGACAAAATCCTGAAAATCTGAGAGTTCAATGAAAGTACATTTTTTTCTACTCAATATCATACTGAATTTTGCTAGATATAATATTTTTGGCTGAAGACTTAATTCTTTTTATTGTTGACATATAATATTTTCAGGACCTCCAGTCTTTTATTGTAGCTGCTGATAAATTCTATACAATTCCAAAATATTTGAATTGTTTTTTATTGTTTGGTTTTTGTAAAATTTTCTTTTTGATCTGGGGGTTTTGAAATTTAACATTAATATTTCTATGTATTTTCCTTGTAGAATCTCTTTGCAGTGGTGTAGAGGACATACCGGACCCAACCCTGGGCCCTAGACTAGCTTATGAAAATTATTAACAAATATTTTCAACATCACTAACATGAATATGTTTAGACTTGCTGGGCCCAGAGAAGGAACACTTGCCTTGTAAACTGTTCCCTTGTTATGGGCCAGAACTCTGAAACAAGGATTCTTACAAGGTGTTAAGTCAGTGGAATTGACTTAATAGTTCTCTAGTTCAGTACATGTACTTCGTATTTAATATAGTTCCACAAGATTCACACCTATGATAATGGAGTATATACCAGCCTGCAAAGGCTGAGATAGATTCATTCAAAGGCTGAGATAGATTCATTCCATCGTCCACCTTTGTGGTGGTTGGAGGCTGAAGCACAAACCTTTGGATTCGGAGAGATTCATTCACTTCATCTCACACCACCTTGGTGGCAAGGCTCTCCTCCTTCACTTCCCCACTGAAACCAAGACTCCAGAAGGCCTACAGAAAACTAGCCAAGCCCCAAGTGAAGGAGATGGGACTTTGAAGGAGACAATAAAGGATTTGGACTTTAACACCTGGCTACTTGTATGGTGATTACTGAACTGAAACAAAACTTGCTTCTAGAGACCCCAAGAAAACCGAATCAGAGAACATTATATTCTCTGAACTCAGGTAACCAAATTGAACATTAGTATATTTAGATTTTATGGGACAACAGAAGGAATACTTGTCTTTTCAACTGTTCCTTGAACCAGGTAATCAAGATGCTATTTTGACTAACTTTGTTTTTAACATATCCTGAGGCAAAGTTACTATCTGAAAAAAGGTTCTGTTTATCAGCCTTAGTATGGCTGATATGGCATAGAGCCAAATTTTTGGTATAAAAGGTATATTTCCCTTGACCCTACTCGCTAATTAGTTATCCATACTATTTGGTCCACCCAATTTGGTGAAGTAAAGCTTTGACTTAAGGAGAAGAATCCTGTGCAAGTGTTCTCACACTGTCTGAACCAAAGCTTCTCCCACAAAAGTGGTGATTGAAGGATTTTTTTCTATTTCTACTTTGCCCTTTTGTTCTATCACTTCAGGACTATTTTCTTTTATTATTATTTGTGTGTGTGTGTGTGTGTGTGTGTGTGTGTGTGTGAAGATTTTTTTTTGGTTGTAACTTTCAGGTAGTTCAATTATTCATGTTTCTTTTCCTGATCTGTTCTCCAGATCTGTTGTTTTTCTTATGTTTAGCATTGGCTTCTATTTTTCATTCTCTATGTTTTGTTTTCTTATTTCTTGATATCTTATAGCTTCACTCATTTTCCTTTACACAATTCTAATTTACAACTTTTTTTTAAAGACTTTACAACCTTCTTTAAGACTGGATCTCATTAAAAAAGGGAAAGGGACCTGTCTGTGCCAAAATGTTTGTGGCAGCCCTGTTTGTAGTGGCTAGAAATTGGAAATAGAATGGTTGGGTAAATTATAAAATATGAATGTTATGGAATATTATTGTTCTGTAAAAAATGACCAACAGGAAGAATACAGAGAGGCTTTGAGAGACTTACGTGAACTGATGCTGAGTGAAATGAGCAGAACCAGGAGATCATTATACACTTCATCAACAATACTATATGAGGATACATTCTGATGGAAGTGGATGTCTTCGACAAAGAAAAGATCCAATTCAGTTCCAATTGATCAATGATGGACAGAATCAGTTACACCCAGAGAAGGAACACTGGGAAATGAATGTGGAGCATTTGCATTTTTGTTTTTCTTCCCAGGTTATTTTTACCTTCTGATCCTTCAACACCTTTCTGTCTGGGAGCTGAATTTTAGGTGGTTCTGGCTGAGGCTACGTCTGAACCCAGCTAGCTCTGGGACTATCTGCTTGATGGTTCTGCTAAGCAAGCCTGGAGGCATTTACATTTCACTGCAGTTAAACTCTAGTCCTGGAGTCTGCTTTTTTCTCAGATTGTCCAAGGAGTACCTCTATTCTGCTTCTAGTTTCATTTGTTTTTCACCAGTCTATTTTGCTCTGGGGCCCAATTTTGTTTTATTTGTAGAGGAAATCTGGAGAACTTGGAAATTTCTGATGTACTACATCATCTTCCCTCAAAGAAATTATTTTCAGCCTGTTCAAAGGTACTCAGATAGGAATGGCCCTGGGACAAGTTATTATCCTAATGTTATTATTTCACATTTAATGTTCTATGAACTTTCACACAGGTGTTATCAAATAATACTTTTTTGTATTTTAATAAAACTCAGAATTAATATAATCTCATCTTCAGAATGCTCATTTAAAGCATCTTTACTACAACTTCAGTAAGCAATAAGAAAACAAGGATGATATGTGCTTACTACTAAGTTTTTATTTCTTCTAGATCTCTATATTTTGAAAGCTCTTGGTTTCATGCATGATGGAAATTATGAATATGATGTACAGCCACATATATTAAGAAGGTTATACTTAAGTTTTTATGAGTTAATATTATTCATATCCAAGTGATTGTCAGCAAGAATTTCAGTCTATGATAATGCTCCAGTTCCCAGAGTTTATAGGGTTTTTTTTTCCTTCTTGTTTGAGTGCTTCTCTTCAGTCTCCTGCATTGATACATCATTTATATAATTATGTTTTCCAAAGTTCTATCTTGGACTTTTCTTTACAAATTATCTAGGTGAAATGTCAGTGCTCAAAGGTTTAATTATTATTTCTATGCAGTTGCATCTCCAGCTGTAGTCTTTCTTTTTCTGAGCTCTAGTCATGCATCATGGCTTGCCTATTGAACACTTCAAACTGAATGTCCTAAAGTTATCTCAAACTCAGTATGTCCAAAACTGGAAACAGTGTCTTTCCTCAAAAAACACTTTTCCTCTAAACATCCCTATCTTTGCAAAGAGCACAAACATATTTCTAGTTATTCAGACTTGAACCAAAGTAAAATGTGATTGGAAAATATTTAACAAATTTTAAAAATTCAATAAAATAAAGTTTATGTCATTTTTCTAAGTGATCTATAAGGATTCTTATGTATGATTTGGTGGTTCCCATTTTTATTTGCCTTTGGCATCATTACCTTGCATATGATCATACAAAGATGTCATAGATCTGAACTACATTGGCATCTATTTGAAAAGAGAAAGGGTGCAGAGGTGAGAGAAGACAGAAATGAAAATGTTTGGCATATTAACTTAGAAAAACAAATATTAACTTTTTCTTTTTTATTGTATTTTTATTTATTTTAATTAAATATATTTCAATTACATTTAATCTGGTTCAGGTCACACTTGTTAATGTTGTGGGCTGCCTGAAACAAGCAGGTGGTGTATTTGACAACTTTGCTTTACATTTTCTGTTCTATGGACTCTTTCACAAGTGGTCAAAATAATTGCTCAAAGCTGTAAATTCATTCTCTACACATTCACTCAAAGCATCCTGGGTCCAGTATAAGTAAGAAAGAAGGACTACAGAAAAGACATGTACCTGTTTCTATTCCCACATACTTTTGATCCCTTTATTAGGTCTATATATTGCAGATTAATTATTTTCAAATGAATGTTAGCTTTAAGCTCTTTAATTGTGCAAGTAATGGGATTGTGAAATATGGAAATTTTTTTTGCACTTTCACTGAGATCTTACAAATGCTGCTAGCACTGCAGTTTTTTAAAAGGTGTAATTGCTGCAAATTTGTGTGGGAATGGAGATCTCACTTCTTGTTTTAACTTTTTCTTTTTCTTTATTTAATATTTTAATTTTCCCCCAGTTACATTTAAAATGATTTTTATATTTATTTTTTAAAATATTGAGTTCCAGATTCTCTACCTTATTCCCATCTCCATTAAGAAAGCACATATGAAGTTATGCAAAACATTTCCATAAAAGTCATGTTGTGAAAGATAACATAGATCTCCCCCTCTTAAAAAAAACCTCAAGAAAAATAGAAAAAATAGAAGGGGGAGAGAGAGAGAGAGAGAGAGAGAGAGAGAGAGAGAGAGAATGCTTTAATCTGTTTTTCAGACACAATAAATTCTTTTTATGGGTATGGATAGCATTTTTCATCATAAGTCCTTCAGAGTAGTCATGGATCCTTGTATTGCTGAGAGTAGCAAAGTTATTCACAGCTGATCATCTCACAACATTGCTATTACTTTGTACATAGTACATTTCACTTTGCTTGAGCTCATGGAGAACTTTCCAGGTTTTTCTGAGAGCATCCTGCTCATCATTTCCCACAGAACAATAGTATTCCATCATAATCACATACCACAATTCATTCAGCCATTGTCCAATAGATAGGCATCCCTTCAGTTTTCAATTTTTTGCCCTGAGAAGAGAGCTGCTATACATATTTTTGGACATATAAGTACTTTTCCTTTTCCTTTTTTTTTTTAACACCTCTTTTGGGATTAATGTCTAGCAGTGGTATTGTTAGGTCAAAGGATATGCATGATTTTATAGCCATTGGGCATAGTTCATATCTTTTGATCATTTATCAATAGAGTCATGGCTCTTTTTTTTTTTAATAAATTGGTTCAATTCCCTTTATGTTCAAGAAATGAGGCTTTATTAGAGAAACTTGTTTCAATATCCTTTTTACAGTTACTATTGCTAACTCTATTTCCCCCATTTATTCTATTTTTCTCTCTCTCCTTTCATCCTGTCCCTCTTTAAAAGAATTTTGCTTCTGACCATCCCTCTCCCAATATGCTCTCTTTTCTATCACTCTCCCCCTTTCTATATCCCATTACCTCCTATTTTCCTGCAGGGTAAAATAGCTTTTTATATCCATATTGAGTTTGTATGTTATTTCCTCTTTGAGCTAATTCTGATGAGAGTAAGGGTCCCTCATTTACCTGCTCCTCTCTCTCTTCCCCTCTGATGTAAAAGCTTTTTTTTTTGCCTCTTTATGGCAGATAAGTTACACCATTACACTTCTATCTTTCCCTTTCTTCCAGTACATTCCCCTTTCACCCCTTTATTTTATTTTTTAGATTTATTATCCCTTTATATTCAACTCACACCTGTGTTCTTTGTCTACATGTACTCCTTCTAACTGGCATAATAATGAGAAAGTTCTAATGAGTTACAAGAATCATCTTCCCATGTAGGAATATAAACAGCTAAATCTTATTAAGTCCTTTTTTTTTAATCACTTTATCACTTTTCCTGGGTCCATATTTGAAAATCAAATTTTTTATTACGCTCTGGTCTTTTTATCACAAATACCTGAAAATTCTCTATTTTAATGAAATGAAATTCTACCTTTCCCCCGAAGGATTATACTCACTTTTGCTGGGTAGATGATTGTTGGTTGTAATCCTAGTTCCATTGCTCTCTGGAATATCATATTCCAAGCCCTCCAAGTCTTTAATATAGAAACTGCTAAATCTTATGTTATCTTAACTTGGCTGCACTATACTTGAAATGTTTCTTTTTTACTTCTTGCAATATTTTCTCCTTGACCTGGGAGTTCTGGAATTTAGCTATAATAATCTTGGAAGTTTTTATGTTGGTATCTCTTTCAGGAGGTGAATGGTAGATTCTTCCAATTTCTATTTTACTCTCTGGTTCTAAAATATCAGTACAGTTTTTCTTGATGATGTCCAGGCTCTTTTTATTTTATTTTTTTTATCATGACTTTTAGGTAGGCCAATAATTTTAAAATTATCTCTCCCGGATCTATCTTCCAGATTGTTTTTCCAATGAGACATTTCACATTTTTCTCCTCTATTTTTTTTTTTCATTTTGGGGGTTTTGCTTTGAACAATAATACCAACACACTAAGCTTCAGGGCTTCTATGCTACTGTTTTCAGAGATCCTTCTAGGACCTGGACCACAATCCCTCTTTTCTGCCCTGGAATTGTTAGAAGTGTGCCCATCCCACTGTAGCTATAAGATCTAATGTGCTAAAACAACAGAATCTTTCCTCAGTGCTAATAAAGAGACTCCCTGTAACCTGAAGCCTCCAGAAGCTGCCAAGGCCACCACAGCCCATGCCCACTCTTGGTTTGCTGGTTTCCCAAGGTGCTCTTACCCTACTGACAAACCTTTCCTGCTGATCTTCCAAGAAGCCTTTGATATCTTTGGACTGAGAGGTCTAGAAACTGCCAATGCTGCTGTTGATTCAGAGGTCCCTAGCTCTTGCTTTGCAGACATTTTAGCTGAACCTGAAGCTGGAGCTAGGGTTGCATTGGCATCGCTGCACTGATTGAATGCTGGGCTCCCACTCTGATGCTACAGACCCTTTCTGCTGATCTTCTAAATTGTTTTCAGCTGGAAAGTTGTTCTACTCCATGTTCTTGTCTGTTGTCATGCTCTAAAATTTGTTTAAAGTCATTATTTAAAGGAATTTGGTGTGGTTTAGGGAGTGAGATCTGCGAATTCTTGTCCTTCTACCATCTTGATTCTCTTGTTTTAATTTTTGAAAATACAGGAAGTACATAAAACACTTTAACTTTACTTGTGATTAAAAAAATTAGTTGTCACTGAATGGACTTTACCACAATACAAGATTCCCATATAAGCAGCTATTTTGTCTTGTAATTTACCAAGAAACATTATCAAATCTACAGCAAAAACTGATTTCCAAAATTATTCAGTGTTCAGTAATTAGTGGTTGAGGGTGGTTATTCTTATTCAGAAAAAATCACAATAAAACTTCACCCCCCTTCTTTTCCTTTTTTGATGTGATGTATATGCCTTGGTATTATTTAAAAATATTATGAAATGACAATAGTGTGTTACTCAAAACTCTATTAAGCTATAACCATATTGCTGTCATTTGTAGTTCACTGAGCAATAGTGAAAAGGGAAAGCTATACACACACACACACACACATCTATTCTACCATTATAGTGCAAGAGCAAACAATGATAATACCTAAATGAGTGAGTATGTTTGTATTCCAACAAAGCTTTATTTAAAAAAGTAAAAAACATTCTTATATTGTGGAGCAGTCAAAGGCAATGGATAGAATTGACACTGCCAGCTCCTGTTCTAGTTCTAGTTCTATACCTTGTTTGATGTAACTATTCTGTCCCTACTTAAAGTTGTGCAAATTTCCTATTTTTCCTTGATTCAACTTGTGTTTTCATTGTATTATTCTCCTTGTGAATATATAAACAATTAGAAATGTTGGCTACTTTCTTTCTTCTAAGATTCCTTCTTACCTCTGATTTACTTACATTTCAAGCTTCTACAATAAATATTTTTATTGATATTGAATTATTTACTTTGTTCTTCATGCTATTTTGATGACTTGTATTACTTTATACTTTTGACTCTTATTTGATGAATAAAGGAATCTAGAACTTCTGATATGCCTTTATTTCTGGACTCCTTTTTGAACATTTCTTTCTTTTCTGGTTTCTTAATTAGGCAAAATGACCATGTGTACTAGTTTGATATTAAAATAATTTTCCAGTGCCCTTTCATGGATCTTCAATAATTCCCCAAGTTGCTTCTGCAATTTGACAGTTATCTTTGGTAACATTCCTTGATAATTTTACTTTTCTTTGAATAGTTCATACTTTAATAATGGCTGCTATACATTATATTATGCAGGTTCTCAAATCATTTTATGCTTTCTACTTGCTGCTGTGAGAAATTGTATTTGTTCCTGATATTTATAGCAGATACCAGCTATGTTGACCTGTTTAGTCTTGGTTTTATTTGTCTATTAGTTGAATTCATGCGATTACACTCAAGGTTTTTCAAAATTCTAGTCAGGATTTTCCCACTTCCTTTTCAAATTCATTTGATATACTCATGCTATTTCACCAGGAAATCCAAGCTCATGGATATAGCTTCAGCTTTGATACTTAATACTTCATTAGTATCTTTCATTGTCTCAGCCTCTGAATCTTGAGTAGGATGATTTCTAAGGAGGAACAAAAAACTCTTCCCCAAATTTTTCTTTAGAGAAGGCTCAGAAGCCCAGTCAGCTTTTCATTTCTCACATCTATGTACTACTGGTTTCAATTCCACCATCATCTTTTTTTTCTCCTTCACCTCATTCATCTTCTTTTTGTGTTGTTTCCCCCATTAAATTGTGAACTCCTTGAAGATGAGGATTATATTTGTTATTGTTGTTGTTCTTATTTGTATCTTCCATGCAAGCACAGTGCACAAGTACATAGTATAACCTTAATAAAAGTATATTTTATTGCATTGATTGAATTGTATTACACTGTATTGCATTGTCGTTTTTCTCATCTGTTTCATTATTAAGTTGGATTTCTGATATTTGCATTAAAGAAAGATGTTTAGTTATCTTAAGTTATGACTTCCACTACTTCCACTGGTGGCTGTGGTTAAAGTGAGAAAGAATCCCAAAGCTATGAAGGGAATAGTGTTAACTTCTAATAAACTAAGTGTTAGGCTCTCATCATAATTCTTTTCTCTAAGGGATATGTATCATAGAGTTAATAACATAAATAATCTGAAAGAAGAAATCCTTATCATTTATCTGAGATAACTAACATTTATATCCAGTGCCAATATCCATAGTTTAGTCTATATAATTGCATCAAGAAATAATATATGTAGTTATACAATTATAAAATGAAATATTTAGTCTTTCCCATGCTCTAAACTTGTTTCTAAACTTTCTTGATAACTTACTCCCCTTTCTTCATTTCTAGGGAGAAAAAATCCTGTGAAATATAATGAAGTCTAAATTATAGCATGGAATTATATAATATCTTTTTCCTGAAACAACTAAAATGATTTGACAATAATTACTTCAGTTTATCTTCTAACAACACTATGAAATAAGGGGAAGAATATATTTATAACTCGATTTTACAAATAAAAAAAATCAGAGACATGGAGAAGTTAAGAAATGGGATTTTGGTCACATGAAGAATTAGTAGCAGAAATCAGATTTCCTGATTTTTGACAATGGGACTGGCTTAAGTTATCTTAAAGTTGCATAACTGTAAGACCTTCTACTCTGTAATGTTGAAAGAGAAATGCCATCTCTCTCTACAATTCTGAACTTTTATATCTATAATAATCATCCATAATAAAAAGGGAAAAAAAAGAAAAATCAATTTCTCTAAAGATCTTATCTAAAAAGAACATGAAGAAAATGTGTTGACGTGATTTTATTTAGTCATTGCTTCTTTTCATCATCTTCACTATAAAATTAGTCTAAAATGAGATGACATCAGGCTCAGTGTTACACCTATTTTGATTTCACTCAAATATTTGCCAAACATCTCAGTGCTTCTGGACCCTAGATCAATTATTTGTAGCTGGTCGACTGAAGCTTTGTAAATATTGGAAGCATCATCAACACCATGCCCATCTGTCATTGCTTTTTCATCGTGAAGCACATATAGCCTGCAATCATATATAAAACTGTCCAGCTGAATATTTCAGATTTGCTGGATAAATTAAGAATACCAACAAAAGAATTTTTAAAAGGAGTTTCAATGGCCAAAGAAATAGTTGAATAGTTTTTTTTTACTTAAATGAAAAATACAGACCCACTCTGGAGTCTAATCGTTAGCTAGAATTTTCCAGGGCTGTACTCATAGAGAAACAAACCCTGGGAAACAAATTTAGACTTGGTTGGAAAAAAAAAACTTAATTCTATTTGAGGCAATATATTACAATTACATAGAACAATAAAACAATTATTGCTATTTTATCCTTAAGCTTTCATTTGAGCAATATATAGCTCTCTTGGTGTTGATTATTCTATTCTTGACTCCCTGAAAATCTGGGTGGTGGTAGGATTTATTGAATCATAGAATCATAAAATTGTAGCTTGAAAGGAACTTTAGAAATCATCCAACACCTTTATTTTATAGCAGAGGAAACAGAGTCATCCATAACTCAAGTGACTTGCCCTTAGACCTAGAATTACAACTCAGGTCTCTGAGTTATCCTCATCTGATGTGTATTTTGCAGTTCTCTCTCCTATCTCATTAGCATGATTTTTCTTCTCTCTCAATAATTTGCCAAGACATTCAAAATGGAGAGAAGGACAATAGTGTTATCGCCCCTTTGAACTCAATTCCATTCAACCCTGTCTTCCCTTAGATATACATGCTATGCTCTCCCACCTTTTCTTTCCCACCTACCCTTACTCATAAATGATTAAAAGATTTGGATGATCTCAGTGAAATGGAACATTTAAATTCTGAGTGTTTCAGATGGAGTCTATCCACATAGAAGAGGACAGACATAAAATGACAAGAAATAAAAGTGTCTTGGAGTCAATATGGAGCATATCTTAGCATTTTCTAAGTGGTTTTGGGCAGCTAAACATGTGCTAGATGTTTTGATTGACCATGGAATTAGTGCCACCATATCTAGGCATGAACTTTGAAGAACCAGTCTCTTTTAAGTGAGCTAAGTTTAAATTGCTCCCAGACACCAAAAGTCTTATGGGGGAAAATATATCCCCAAGATATTGGAGGAAATGTTTGTTTGTTTGTTTTTACTATATCTGTGAAATAAAACTCTCTTAATCAAGTTATTTGATGTTAGGTGGTTAAATGGAACTGGGAGACTAGTCACTGGCTCCTAACAATGATAGGGAACCCCTGACTTTGGAGTTCAAGTAGAGCCAACTGTACCAATCTTCTGGATATCCTAGCATACTAAAGGGAAGATATGGGCAATCTAGGTCTGGGAAAGTGAACAGGAAGTACAATCTTCATCAAGAATTTGAGGGAAAAAAATAGCTTCCTCCCCCCAAAAATGTTAAGGTTGATGTGGTCTAGAATGAATGCAAAGTTTAGCTATAAAAATGAGAGATTTATACTACCAGGTCCAGCATAGGATCATAAGATCCTAGGATTATTGATGTATAGGCTTAAAAGTCCAGTCAATTAATCAATAAATATTTATTAAGCTCCCACTAAGTGCCAGGTACTGTGTTAAGTACTGAGGATATAGAAAGAGGCAAAAAGACAGTCCTTGTCCTCAAGGAGTTTACAATCTAATGTGGAAGATGTGTGTGTGTGTGTGTGTGTGTGTGTGTGTGTACTTGTACGCACAAAGCAAGCTTTATAGGATATAGGAAAGTTATATAGGATAAATAAAAGTAATTAAAAGAGGGAAAACACTGGAATTAAGAGGGTTTCCGGAAATGGTCCTGTAGAAAGTATAATTTTACTTGGGACTTAATGCAAGCCATTGATGTTAACAGTTTGTATGTAGGAAGGGGAATGTTCCAGGCATGGGGGACACCTACAGAAAATGACTGGAACCAAGAAATGGGGTATCTTATTGGTGGAACAGCCAGGAGCTTAGTGTCATTAGTAATAAAATTACATATTGGGGAATAAGGAATAAGAAGACTGGAAAAGTAGAAGATAGCTAGGCTATGAAAGGCTTTGAATTCCAAGTAGAGCAATGTGTATTTATTCTTGGAGTCAGTAGCAAACCACTAGAGGGGAATGACATTTTAGGAAATTCATTTTAGTGGCTGTATGGAGAATAGCTTGACTTGGGGAGAGATTTGAGGCAGGTATATTCTTATTGCATTGATCAAGATATAAGGTGTTGAGAGTTTGTACTAGAATATGCCAGTATCAGAGAAGAGAAGGGAAGCATTAGAGAGATGCCACAAAAATGAAATCACCAAGTCTTGGCAATAGCTTATATATGGGGTAAAAGATAATGAAGAGTCCAGGATGATTCCTAAATTGCAAATCTGAGAGCCGAGGATGGAATTGCCATTTAAAGTAATAAGGACTGTACGATAAGCAGAAAGTTTGGAGAAAAGATGAGTTCGCATTCAGATGTATAGAATTTAAGAAGTTTACTGGACATATATTTTGAGATATCTAAAAGATTATTTGGAGATGAGAGATTAGGGCAAGCAAAGCAGACTTGCGAATCATTAGCGGAGAAATAGTTATTAAACACATGCAGGCTGAGGATATACTCATTTCCCAGTTCCATACCACCCGTAAAACTCTAGGATGTAGTCATACAAAATTAAAATATTATTGGGGGGTGGACACAGCTAGATGGTGAAGTGGATAGAGTGCCCCTGAAGTCAGGAGGACTTGAGTTCAAATCTCGCCTTAGATACTTAACACAGTTCTTACTAGCTGTGTCACGGTGCGCAAATTACTTAAGCCCAATTGCCTCTCAAAAAAAAAAAAAAAGTAATTGGGAATCATATAACAGAATAAGTAAAAAATGCAACACAGCATAAACAATGTTAATTTGTGGTTTTTCTAAGTTAATGTGCAGCCCATAGGGATCCATTTCTTTTTTAGTTTGATACTACTAATCTAATATAAACTACTTTTACAGCTCAGATGATTAAAGTCTAGAGAAATTAAATAATTTGAATAATTTCAAACATGTATTAAGTGACAGAGCAAGAATTAGAACAAGGTCTTTTAAATCCAAATCTGGCTTTCTTTTCACTAAACTGTGCTTCCTCCAAATTCAATACAAAAGAAAATATAAAGCAGAATAGTGGGGCCTGCTTTCACTTCTGTGTATCTTTTTTCTTTATTTTGAAAAAATGGTAAGAAGACATTTGATATTCATAATAAGTACGAAGAAACATCATGTCAGAAATGTTTATATTTCTTGAAAATTGTATTTTTTTTAATCAAGAGGAAACAATTTGTTATTGATGATGGAGTCATTTCCAAAACAGCTAAGTACAGTCAGACCACTGAATTCTTAAAGGAATGATACAAATCAGAAGAAAGCATAAAATGAGAAAACACATGGCATATAATTAAAACAACTCCAATCTGATCTGATGCCAAAAATGGGAAATAAATGAAGAAATACATATCAACACAAATTTAAACTCATTTCCTAAAAGTCAGGGAGGTCACTAGTTAGAATGGAGAAGGAAAAGAATTTCTGGTGTGGAGGACATCTAGGGAAATTGATGGGACCCTAGAGATGGGAGCCAAGAAGCCAGTATTACTGGAAGGAAAAGTACCCATGAAGGCGGGGGAGAAGTAAGGAGTAAGAAGACAGGAAAGGGAGGTAGGAGCTAGGTTATGACGTGTAAGAAGGATTGTGAATCTTTAAAAATGAAATAAGATAAATCTATATCATAATGAAGAGACTAAAAGAATTTAGAAGTTGTTTCAGCCAAAAAATGTTGCATCTTGCCAAGATTTGTTTGTGTGTCCTTCATTCTTGAAGAGGAGCATGATATCAGGGATGTGATGCCAAGGCAAATTAATTTAATTTAAGTGAGGGAGGGCTGTACGTGGTTACCAGCCTCACTTTCTCCTCCATAGCTATCTGGGTCCAATGGCAAGATATAGATCAAAATGATTGGAGATGACTCTGAGTGCAGGGGGAGACTTTTAAGGAAAGGTCTTCAAGAGATCTCAGTTGGTATTACAATGAAAGGGAGAAGTAAAGAGTGAACTAGCAAGAGAGGGCAACCATGCACAGAATGCCAAGTCTGAAGTCAGGAAAACATCTTCTGACTTTAATTTTGGCTAGCAATTTCTATCGGATGAGTTCTTAGGAATTTCATGTATCGTCTTCCCACAAAGATAAAGAGTTTACTTTATTCCTTCTCTCATGGTTTCTTTTTTTATGTTTACCTTTTTATACTTGAGTCTTGTCTTTGAAAGTCAATTTTTTTATTCTACTCTGGTCTTTTCATTAGGAATGCTCAGAGGTTCCCTATTCATTAAATATCCATATTCTTTCCCCTGAGGGATTATGCTCAATTTTCCTTGGTAGGCTATTCTTGCCTATAATGCTAGCTCTGGTTTAGGAACTCCCAAAGTAAATGATGCTTCTGTTGTCACTCCCAGGCCACACTCCACCATGTCATATATCTCTCTTTCTAAACTCCTAAGTTCTGTTGGAAGAATGTCTTACTCTGATCTTTTATTGGATATGCCGCTCCTGAATTTTATTTGAGGCATTATTTTAAAATTATTTGGAGGGGACTGTTTGGACAGCTCAGTTATATGCTTTCTTTATTTTACCACTTGGCTCCAATGCATGAATTTTCAATCTCATGATTCTCTCATTTAATTGTGTGACTGTAAAAATGGAGGCTGCTACAGAAAATAATGATTGTATCTTTAATATTTTTTCATCAGAATTTATTTATTTTTTCCAACTTCATCTTCTTAGGTACCATCAATAGTGATTTACAACCTTCATTGCCTGATGACCTGTTGTAGTACATTTGTGGTGGATCTATTTTTACTGATAAGAATAAATTATTTTATATATACCAGCAGATCTGTTACATTTCACATCTATTTGTTATTCTTCTCCTAGTTCTTATATACATATATCTATATACATATATCTATATATATATATATACTTATATACATATAATCTGACTTGTCTAAGTTTTTTTTATTGAAGCTTTTTATTTTTCAGAACATATGCACAGATAATTCTGCAACATTAGTTCTTGCAAAACCTTGTGTTCCAGTTTCTCTCTCCTCCCATTTTTCCCACTCCCCTCCCCTAGATGGCAAGTAGTCCAATGCATGTTAAACATGATAGAAATTTATGTTAAATCCAATATATGCATACTTTTTATAATAAATTATATCTTTCTG
Organism: Sarcophilus harrisii; assembly: GCF_902635505.1. Classification (NCBI taxonomy): domain Eukaryota; kingdom Metazoa; phylum Chordata; class Mammalia; order Dasyuromorphia; family Dasyuridae; genus Sarcophilus; species Sarcophilus harrisii. Next base: position 255,363,944 of record NC_045427.1, read on the forward strand.
TACAAGAAAAAATGAAATCAAACCAGAAAATAAAATGATAAAGAAAATAAAATACAAGCAAACAACAACAAAAAGTGAGAATGCTATGTTGTGGACCACACTCGGTTCTCACAGTCCTCTCTCTGGGTGTAGATGGCTCTTTTGATCACAAGACCATTCGAACTGGTCTGAATCATCTCATTGTTGAAGAGAGCCATGTAAATCAGAATTGATCATCTTATAATATTGCAGTTGCCATGTACAATCATCTCCTAGTTTAGCTCATTTCACTCAGCATCAGTTCACGTAGGTCTCTCCAGGCCTCTCTGAAATCATCCTGTTGGTCATTTCTTACAGAACAATAATATTCCATAAGATTTACATACCATAATGGGCATCCAACTGATGGGCATCCACTCAGTTTCCAGTTTCTTGTCACTACAAAAAGGGCTGCCACAAACATTTTTATACCTGTGAGTCCCTTTCCCTCCTTTAAGATCTCTTTGTGACATAAGCCCAATAGAAATACTGCTGGGCCAAAGGATATGTACAGTTTGATAACTCTTTGGGCATAGTTCCAAATTACTCTCCAGAATGGTTGGATCTGCTCACAATTCCACCAACAATGTGTTAATGTACCATTTTTTTCACATCCCCTCCAACATTGGTCATTATTGTTTCCTGTCATCTTGGCCAATCTGAAGCTGTGTAGTGGTATCTCAGAGTTACCTTAATATGCATTTCTTTGATCAATAGTGATTTGGAACACCTTTTCATGTGACTAGAGATAGTTTCAATTTTTTTCATCTGAAAATTGTCTGTTCATATATCCTTTGACCATTTATCAATGGAGAATGGCTTGAATTCTTATAAATTTGGGTCAATTCTCTAAATATTTTAGAAATGAGGCCTTTATCAGAACCTTTGCATGTAAAAATGTTTTCCCAATTTATTGCTTCCCTTCTAATTTTATCTGCATTAGTTTTGTTTGTACAAAAACTTTTAAATTTAATATAATCAAAATTATATATTTTTGTGATCAATTATGATCTCCAGTTTTTCTTTGATCACAAATTTCTTCTTCTTCACAGATCTGAGAGGTAAATTCTCCTATGTTCTTCTAATTTGTTTATGATAACATTTTTTTATGTCTAGATAATGAACCCATTTCGACTTTATCTTGGTATACAGCATTAGGTGTGGGTCAATGCCTAGTTTCTGCCATGCTAGCTTCTAATTTTTTCAGCAGTTTTTGTCAAATAGTGAATTTTTATCCCAAAAGTTGAGGTCTTTGTCAAACGTCACATTACTATAATCATTGGCTATTTTGTCCTGTGAACCTAACCTATTCTACTGATCAACTACTCTCTTAGCCAGTACCAAATGGTTTTGATGACTGCTGTTTTATAATATAGTTTTAGATCTGGTATAGCTAAGTCATCTTTATTTGCATTTTTTTTTCATTAATTCCCTTGAAATTCTTGACCTTTTGTTCTTCCAGATGAATTTTGTTATTATTTTTTCTAGGTATGTAAAATAATTTCTTGGGAGTTTAAGTGGGATAGCACTAAATAAATAGATTAATTTAGGCAATATTATCATCTTTATTATATTTGCTCAACTCATTCAAGACTATTTAATATTTTTCCAATTGTTTAGACCTGACTTTATTTGTGTGGAAAGTGTTTTGTAGTTGTGTTCATATAGTTCCTGATTTTCTCTTGGCAGATAGATTCCCAAATATTTTATACTATCAACAATTATTTTAAATGGAATTTCTTTTTGTATCTCTTACTGTTGGACTTTGTTAGTGATAATTTGGTTTCCTCATTACTACTCTAATTCCTTTCATCTCTTTTTCTTCTCTTATTGACTTGGCTAAATTTTGTCAAATCCTTTGTAGATATATTTTTCATTAGATGCTTTACTGTATTTTGTGAGTTGATTTTTATTGTTGTTGTTGGTCTTTTTAGTCCTGTCTTATCCTGGCATTTGGGGTTTTCTTGATGAAAATTCTAGAATGGTTTACGATTTCCTTCTTCAGCTCATTTTGAAGATAAGGAAAATAAGGCAAATAGAGTTTAGTGACTTGACCAGGGTTACACAGCTAGTAAGTGTCTTAGGTCAGATTTGAATTCAGATCTTCTTGATTCCAGTCCTGGTGCTCTACCAACTGAACAACCTTGCTATTCCCTCTCCCATCCCGCTCCCTCTTAGTGATTTGATACTGCTATCCATTATTTCATCCTTCTTCTTTGTAATGTTTTGTAAATGAATTATCTTCCAAAGTAGTATCATCCTTGATAAACATCTTTCTTTTTATCAAGATATCAATGTTTGCTGGTGTTTTGTTAAATTTTGGGTTCTTTAGATTTCTTCATTGTAGTGACAATTTTTATCACTCAATTTAGTAAAATTAGTCAAAAATATGGTAAAAATCAGATTCTAGTAGAGTTTAGGTGATTACTTATAAATAGTATTGTAAAATGTATTCTTGCTACACATACGAGTTAGACTTAAATGGTCTCTGGTATCTCTTCCAACCTTGGTCTGAGGTTCAATGTCTTTGTTTTTGTTTATTCCCACTTTTTTTTTCATTTGATAATTAATTCAAGTAATTTGAATTTCTGGATAAAAAGAGATATTGTAGAATGAGTTTGGAAAACAGAAAACATGCTTGTTCCAGAGATATGAATAATCTGGACATCTGGAGTTATCTTTCCACCAAAAAGAGTAGATAATAATTTCTTGCCTTGCTTTATGATATCTTTCAAAAGATGGAGGAAGCAATTAAAAGAATGATTATTCTATACCTGATTCTCACCCCAAAAGATAAACTGATTATGGAAATAGAAATGCTAAAAACCTTAGAGATTGGGAAGGAGAGCAACAAGTCTATTTTCCAATTTGTCTCAGAGATGAAAAGCTGAACATATTCTGTCATTTGTGAGTTGATTTGCATTGATGTATCCTAAACACTAGGAAAGGCAATTCTGAATGGTTCAGGGAAAGGTAGGATTCATTGGATTAGAATAAAATAGAGAGAGGCAACTAGATAGCCCAGTGGATAAAGAACTCTCCATGGTGTCAGGAAGATCTGAGTTCAAATCTTAGTCTCAGATCCTTAACATTTCCTAGCTGTGTGACACAGGGTAAATCTAACTCTAATTGCTTGCCCTCCTCCTCCCCAAAAAAGAATGTAATAGATAACTTTAGTTCAAAAGAGATGGGGAAATGTCAAGAATAAAATTCTGAAGATGGAAAAGAAGAACAATTCTGATGAGAAGAAAAAGAAGTTGGCTAAAAAGATGAATATAGATGCATAGTGTGTGTGTGTGTGTGTGTGTGTGTGTGTGTATGAAAGAGAGAGAGAGAGAATGAGAAGATGTTGATAGGGTGTGATTATGATGTCCCCAAAAGAATAAAAAAAGAAGAGAAGAGAGGGGATAGGACAGAAAAGGAGGGGAGAGCAGAAAAGAAAAAAAGAGGGGGCAGAGAAGGGGAGCAAAGACAGGGACACAGATAGGTGTAAAACTTTTATTGTTATCATGTCAAATTTAGTATACACTCAAAAATTTATACAAAACAGAAGTTCTTGGTTTCATGCAGAACTCTTCTGTTCTTTATTATGAAGTTTGCATTTTTTATGCTTTTCAAATTAATAATCAAAAGAAAATTTAAGAAAAGAAATAATGTTAAGAAGTTCTTTTACCAACCCCAATGCAGTAAAAATAAATGGCATTTTGGCAAGGATGCCATTGTATTCAGAGAAGAAGTCCCATATTCTTTGAGATTTCAGTATGGTTTTCTTGTCTTTGAAAGAAAAAAGAAACAATGGTCTTGGGGGGAATGAATCTATGATTTCTTTAAGTATAAGGAACTCCTGTTTTGGAAAGTCCTTCTACTAAGGTGGAGCAGCAACTTGTCTGCAATTGATGGATTCAGAAAGTTTCTTGGGAGCAGTAAGCAGCTAAGCAACTTGCTCATGGTCACATAGCTAGTTCATGTCACAGGTAGGACTTGAATCCAGGTCTTTTTGAGTCTAAGGCTGACCTATATACTTTGCTGTGCTACCTTTAAGTATAATATCAAGTCTAAAATTTAAATCTGTTTCCATTTTGCAATATATATATTATATATATATAATATATATATATATTATATATATATATATATACATACACATACATATACATGAAAGTGTGTCTCTTCTTATATGAACTGATGCAAAGTGAAGTGGGAAGAACCAGAAGATCATTGTACATAATAAAAACAATATTATAATGATAATCAACTGTGAAACACTTGGCTACTCCAAACCATATAATGATCTAAGATTATCTCAAAGGACTCAGGATGAAAAAATATTATCCATCATAGACAAGCCGTACAAGATGAATTCTGAGTTCAAGTTGAAGTATGATTTCCTTACTACCTTTATTTTTCTTGCTTTTTGGGTAACATAGCTAATATGGAGATAAGCTTTTCATGATTTCACATCTATGACTGATATATTGATTGCTTTCTCAGTGAGTGGGGGAAAGGGATGGGAGGAAGGGGAAAATTTAGATCTCAAAATTTAAAAAGAAAAGAATTAAAAATAAATGATAAAATTTAAAAAGAAAGACAAGCACTTCCCAGACATAATCATAACTCATTTACATAGTGTTTTAAGTTTTGCAAAGTGTTTTCCTCACAACTCTGTGAACTACAAAGTGTTAATATGATCCATATGCTAAGATAGCTAGGTGGTATAGTGTTAGATTTGGAGTCAGGAAGACCTGTGTTCAGATTCTGCCTTAAATATTTATTAGCAGTGTGAAATACTGGGTCTTTATTATTCTCTCTCTCTCAGTCTTTTCATGTGTAAAATGAAGAGAATAGTACCAACCTCATAGGATTTTTAAGAAGATCAAATAACATATGTGAAACATTGTAAACATTAGCATGTTATAAGAATGCTAGCTATTAGTATGACTATTTTATAGTAGTGTGGATTGTAGTGTGGATTTAAAAGGTTCAAGAAACAGTTTCTGGGTATTTTAATGATTTTATTAATAAGACCAACAAGTTATTATTAATAGAAAAGATGGTCATTTGGCCCTCTCTCTTAGGCCAAAGATGATCATAGAGTCAGGACTCCTAGTTTATATAGAAGAGGTTCAATGAGAGCCTGAGGGTGACTGAACAGAGAAATTATCAGATCACATGAAACCTTCGACTGTCTAGACAAAAGGATGTTTCCATTCAAACTTGAACAGAACACAATGGGCTTCCCCACCTTAGAATAAATTACTTGTAAGATTGGGTGAGGTCTGACCCAGGCTGGGGAAAGTTAATTCAATCTCATTATCAATAATATCCTTCAAGAGATTTAAACTTTGTAAAATGAATAATTTGGAAGAATAGAAGAGCTCTGAATTTAAATCTCCCCAAGATAATGGTTATTTTTGGTCACTCTTCTTACTCAGAAATATTAGCTGGTTTTCCCAGGGTCACATTATTAGAGATGATTTGAACACAGGTTTCCTATTTCCAAATTCAGCTCTATACTATGCTACATTCCCACGTATATTCAGGCATACATACACAATTCCTTATTCAGGGCAATGAATGGTTAAAAGAGGATATGGATATAAGCACAGTATATAGAGAGAATCTAGCTCATTCAGAAATGTTTTATCAGTTTAGAATTCAATTCAACCAAGGTAGGGTGGGAGGGTACTGTAGAATGTAATTTAAAAATAGTCTGATTATCCAGCTAATTTCTCATTAAAAAAAAAAAAAAACCTAGGAGTTTCTTTTCTGTCTTAATTGGCAGTTTCATTGGCATAAAGCTGACAACAGTATTCATTAACACAACGTTCATACCATTGAAAGAAATTTAACATGGTATGCTGCAGGGTGGTAAAAATATCTCAAATAATTTCATGCATTTTTCACAACCTTAGTAATTGGTAAAATCAGAAAGTTTAGTGATGAATTAATAAGATGGTAGAAATCCATCAGCATTCCAAAAGCAACATTGAATCATTAATGACTCTGACCTATTAATTAAGTTTTCTCTCTCTCTCTTCTCTTTCATACACACAGATGTGCACACATGCATATAGTTTAAATATAAAAATTTCCACATATTCTGGGAGACATTCACCTGTTCAAGTCTGAACTGTCTTACCTATCATAAAAGGGAGATTGAGTGATCTTAAAAAATTATTGAATGATTTATGGTAATAAGTGAACTATCAAACCTGTTAATTTTTAAAAAATCATTCAAAGCTCCAAATGGATTATAAAACGTCACGATTAAATATGGAACAGGAAGAAAACTCACAAAGCCATTTATTTCTTGAAATCCAAAACACTATTGGAAAATCTGTTCCCCACTCACCTGCCAAATTCCAAGATTAGAAATCTTTGTTTTCCCTGCCACAGTTGATGCTACTACAAACTTCTAAGGCAAGAGAGGAACTTGCCCCCTTTTCAAATTTAGTCGTTTATTTTTAAGCAACTTTTTAATTAAAAAGTTTTCTGACCATCTTCAACTTCCATTTATAAGAATATTTCCCAGATTTGTTTTCTTTCTCTGCATTTTGGAATACCACAGAATTATAGTGTTCAAAGAGACCTCAAAGGCCAAGCAGTGGAATCCTTACCAAAACAAGAATTCCTTTGCAATATACTCAAGGAATGACCCTATAGTCTTTAACTGAAGACTTTCAGTGAAGAAGCATAGCACTTCCTGGGGTATCTCACTACAATCTTGGATACCTTTAGTTAACATGAAATTTTTCCTAATATTAAGAGCACATTTATCTTTTTTTTTGCAGCTCCCACCCACAGCTGTCCTCTCTCCTGAGACAACATCCATTCGAGTGATTTAAGACATTTGATGTCACTGGTCTGCTTTGAGAATGAAGGACAAACAACAACAAAAGCATTCTGGGATCAAGCAGAACAAGTCTCGCATTTGTGAACTCTTCATGTATGCAACCTTTGTCTTCTCTTCTCCAAGTTAAATATCCCAAACTCTCTCAACTTTATTTGCTTGAAGTCTGGTTGCCTAGTCTGCATACTATGCAGCATCAAGTCCTTCCTAAGATGTGGTCCATATTTACAATACATAGCTAGTTAACTAGTTTGATATAAGAGTATTCTCTTGTTTGTAAATGTTTAACAAACAGCTCTGGGGGGCGGAGAGAATCATGTGCAGGGCACTCTTGAGGTTTAATCTGCTTTATTTATATTTTCTTTTTCATTTTCTTAAGTTTAGAGAGTCAGTAACAAATCCTGGTTAACAATCTGCTCAGGATGTGTAGGGGAGAGAGAGAGAGACATGGGGTAAAGAAAATGAAATCTTGTAAAATACTGAATTTGTTACAAATATCTTTTGATGGTTTCATTTGATGGGTTTCAGGATGGAAAGGAGTGTGGCATATGGAAGTAGAAAGGAGACAGAGAAAGACAGACAAAGCATGTATGTTATTTTATTCAGGTTTGTCACAGTTTCACAGTTTTGAGGATTTTGAACTAGAATGGATTTCAGAGATCTAGTTCAATCTCCTCATTTTACCAACAAAGAAACTGAGGTCCCAAAAGATAGTGATTTTCTTAAGTCCACACAAATAGTAAAATGGCAGGCTTAGAACTTCAAATTTAATTTTGAATCCAGAGCTATAATGGGCTGATTGGGAAACTTTTGCCTTTGTTACCTGGACCCTTATTTGACTTGTCATCTCTAAGCCATTCCTCAACAGGCTCCCTGAACCTTTAAGCTCTTTGTTCCTATTTCCTTCCTTCCTTCCTTCCTTCCTTCCTTCCTTCCTTCCTTCCTTCCTTCCTTCCTTCCTTCCTCCCTCCCTCCCTCCCTCCCTCCCTTCCTTCCTTCCTTCCTTCCTTCCTTCCTTCCTTCCTTCCTTCCTTCCTTCCTTCCTCCCTCCCTCCTTCCCTCCCTCCCCTCTCTCTCTCTATTTTTTTTCCATTCAGTAAGCTAATGTCTCTTGGTTTTCTACTTATGTTAAGAAGTTTCCTTATTTTTATCAGATCACCTTTAACTTTTTAACTTTCTTGATTGCACAATACTTAATGCAGTTCATGGACTTACTTCATAATCTCTAAATGCTGTTTGAGGAAAAAAAAGGAACCTTTAGGAATAAAGAAATGCCAATTAAAAATGAGATCAACTTTTTTTAAAGCTTCATTTGAATTCTCCTTGATTATAATCACTTATTACTATCTGTAACCACTATATCATGGCACATCCATTTTTTCTTATTCATGAGACATATCCTTCATGATAATTAATCCTAATATAGGTGAAATATGCAGCTACTAAGCTGTAAAATTAAAAAAAAACAACAATAAATTAACAGTTTCAAAAACCTCTTCTTCATCAGATGTTATCTTCATGGGAATACATAAAACAATAATAGTAATCATTAGCAAATCAACATACACTAGTTTATCAGACTATCTACCTTCAGAGAGAAATAACTTTAGGGAAAAGAGAAAGACACTCTTCTGGGGACCAGAAGAGGAAATGTTAATATCCTATTGCTGAACTCCAGGCACATGACAACTCTGAACACCTAGGAGATGCAGTTGCCAAAAAAAGAATAAGTGGCATATGATATAAACTTCCTCTTATTCAAAGAAAATGTAAACATTTCTGATGTCATATACACATGAAGGCTTTGAAGTCTAGTCTCGAAGGGGAGGAAGAGCAGACTTTGCCTTTACATTGTAAAGATCTGGACATTTTATGTCCTTTATATATTTCAGGTTTGTTATTCAAAAATACAAAAAACAAGATAAAAGAAATTACTTGCTTCCAACATTTCTGTGAATATTAGGCCAGGGGGTGGAGGAAGGGGATAGTTTAAAGATTAAGGAATGTGTATAACTGATCTTAAATGTCAGGATTAAATCCCACCTTCTCCATAAAAGAAATTTAAAACCCAAGGGAATAGTTAGGAACAGAGACTGCTTTTAATAGCAGAATGGAGTTCTTTAAAATGCTTTTTATATGCAAATATTTTGGCAAAGAAAAAGATTTCCTTTGTAAACTTGCAAGAAGTTTTTGAAAAACCAAAGAAATAGAAAATTTAAAAAAGGACTTAACACTTAAAGTCTTTTTCTAACCCTAAAAGTCTTTTAAGTTAAAAATTAAATTATGTTTAAATTAAGCATCTAGCTAGTTTCCTTATCTACCTCCTACTATTTTGGTATCAGATAGAGCCTTTGGTCTTTGTATTTTTTGAATGAAAGACCCTATATACATCTAAAAAAGGTATTACACTGGTGGCAGAACTAGTTTCCAAGAGGTTTATTACTTAATAACCATTCCAAGCAAGCAAATCCCAAAGCAAACAAATTAAAATTTGTCTGAAAAGAAAATTGGATCTTGTCTTTCATATAATGAACATACTGTGTCTACAATTCAGTAAGTCAGCAATCAGGATTACTCAGGCCCAAAGAAAATACCTTTCCTTCAGTAGCAGGGCTTTGTGTGTGTGTGTGTGCGTGTGTGTGTGTGTGTGTGTGTTCTTAAATATGCTGGATAATTGCCTTGAAACATCATTTTGCCTTGGAAAAGAACTATATGAAATATTGCATCTCTACAAAATTTTATCATTACCATCTTTGGATGGAGAGAAATAGATTTGGAAAGAAGTTGTGTTTATGTAAGCAAAGCAAAGAGACCTGTTGGCCTGAATGACATAAATTGATCATGCAAGTTCCCTCCCCACTATCACTAAACAGGACATTGAATTTGACTTTCCTTCAAAAGAGACAAAATCATTGGAAGTCATTGCAATTCTACCACTCTAGAATTATTAAATTCTACCTTCTCCCTCCCATTCCAGTTCTTTCTCTATCAGGCTAAATAGGAAAATGTGTAGAGACACATGCACATATATTGTACATGTACATATATTTTATATGTGTGTGTGTATATATTATGTGCATACACAGATTGATATAAAAATGTACAGTTCTAAGCTTTGATATCTTAAATACATGCACACAGATATAAATTATTACCACCTTGGACTTCAGTATCTCCAGAAATATATTCCTGGGAGGTTAGTTTTCTTTCTTTTTCACTTAGAGATACTAAAAGTGATTTGTGGTTTCCTTTCAATGTCATTCAGAAATGATCCTACTCCAAGTTAGTGATCAAGTATACAGATGCTCTTGTCCAAATTGGTAGATTGATTGGATATAAATCAATCACCAGAAAAGACACCTACAAGCCTTTTTTTTTTTTTTTTTTTTTAGGTTAAAGATGTGCAATTCTTCTAAACATAATTACATATCCATCATGCTGCACAAGAAAAATCAGATCAAACAGGGAAAAAATGAGAAAAAAAAACCAAGCCAGTGCACAATAACAAAAAAGGTGAAAATACTATGTTGTGATCCACATTCAATCTCCACAGTTCTCTCTCTGGATGCAGATGGCTCTCTCCACTACAAGTCTATTGGAATTGGCCTGACTCACCTTATTGTTGAAAAGTCTATCACAGTTGATCATTACATCATTCGCATGTCTTAAAAGAAAAAGTTAAGAATTTAAAATTGTTGAGGAAAAGGTACAAGTGTCAGTCCACATAGTCAGTCTGCCACAGTCCTGCTGGTTTGCTGACATTTTAGAGCAAGGATTCCTTACCTGGGATATGTGGAACTGTGAATAATTTCCAGGGAGCCCATGAAAATTTAAGGTTTATTGAGCACTGTGTATATGGGTCATATGTGATTTTCACAACAATTCTGTGAGGTAGCTGCTATTATTTTCCTCACTTTATAGTTGAGAAAACTGAGGCTGAGAGAGGCTCATTGACTTTCTCAAGATCACTTGGATACTAAATATATGAAGTAGCACTTGAACTTGTCTTCCTGACTCCAAGGTTTGTGCTTTTTACCCACTGAGCCATCTATGTGACTAATATAAACCCTCTGTGACAGGATCAGTTGTAGGGTGAGGATGTAGAAAGTAATATACCAAGGGAAAAAATACCTTCTTGTAAACATTAGATTATGGACAGGGGCCATTAGATGGCATTAGTCCTAAAATCAGGAGGATCTGAGTTCAAATTTACCTTCAAGCACTTAACACTTAATCTTTAACTAGCTAGGTGACTCTGGGCACTTAACCCTAATTACCTCACCAAAAAAATAAAATTTGATTATAGGCTCCAACCTATTATAGGCAGTTATTAATTAGTTTAATGTATTCTTAAAGTCTAACAAAATGGAGATTTTAGAGAAGTAACAGGAAATATCTTACATCCTAAACTATCCATCCATCCATCAACAAGCATTAATGAGTGCATACTATGTACTAGATATTACACTAAATATCTCTTGTATTGTGGTGTTCAGGAAAAACTATCATCTCTAGTGTGAGGGTTTGTCAAGCCTTTTTCCAGACTGTTTTCCACCTTTGGTGTTTCCCTGTATCACCCAAGTCTTATTTGTAGCTCCAAGAAGCTATAGCAGAGTTAGCAGCCACATCCCAGTAAAACCCTTTTGGGAGATGGGCTAAATCAGGATGAGGTCTCTAACCTTTCAGTGAGTTAGGGAGATGTCTACCTCAAATGTATGAAGACTTCCCTAAAACAGAATGGATGGGTGAGAACAATTTGTTCCTTCAGCCAAGAAGGCAGCTGAAATAGGTGCTGTGGAATGCTTAGAGCTTGTTCAGACACTGAAGACATCAAGGTCATCCACTGCAATCTGGGCTACCTTGACTTTTGTCTTCCTGGACTTTGATGAATCTGGGAGAGAGTGTGAGCCTGATAACTTTGTGCAATTCTGCTTTGTTTAAATCCACTTCACATGCAAGTCAAGATATCACCCTGTGATGACCTTGGACTTCTTTGAAAATGACAGACAAACAACAACATGCTAGATTCCTATGCCACAAAGAAAAAGGAAACCGTTCTTGTGTTTGAGAAACTTATAGTCCATCTTGAAGAGATGGCATATACATATATAGATATATTAAAATACGTGCAAAATTAATGCATAGGGACTTTGCAGGTAGGGTATTAGCAGATAGGCTTATCAGGGAAGGATTCATGCAGAAGGTAGCATTTGGGCTCTGAAGTAAACACATTTGTCTTAGAGATGGTATTGAGAAAGGAGTAGATTCCTGGCATGGGAAAACAGCTCTGTGTGATGAGGTAGAAATGATAGGAATGAAAAACAATGATAAAGCCAAGTTTGATTAGATTGTAGAGTAGGTGGAGAGGAGTAATGCACAATAAAGAAAGAAATGTAGATTGGACCCAAGTTGGGGTCGTTTTAATTGTTAAGCAGGGGAGTTTGTGTTTGATTCCAGCAAAAATAGGGAGCCACTGGAGTTTATGAATAAGAGAGTAACATGGTTAGACCTAGGGAAGTAACTTTGGCAGTCATATGAAAGATGGATTGGATGGAAGAGATATTTGAATCAGAGAGACTAATGAAGAGTATATTGCAATAGTTGGGATGACAAGTGATAAGGGCCTGAAGAAGGGTGATAGCTTTGTGAATAATGAGAATAGATGGATGTAGGAGATATTATAGGGGTAGAAATGACAAGATTTTGGCAACTAGAGTATATTTATATTTGAACTATTGCAAACTTTTCTATTTACTAATACTAACTAGTCATTAGCAGAGTAACTAAATAATCTGAAAAACTGCAGAAAAAGGCAAGTAATTTATCTAAGAGGAAAATTCAGGTACTCTGAGAACAGATTAAAAGGATAACAACAAACAAAAAAACAAAAAAATTAAAAACAAAACAAAAAACCAAAATGGTCAGATTGATATTTTAGAAGTTATAGATAGTTTGGAGAAGATGAATGAATTTTCAAAAATCAAAATAATAGGCTTAGAAAGAATATAGTTTAATGAAGTTTAATAGAACTTTTCTGAGTACCTTTCCCTTATCTGTAAAATGGGGATGCTAATATCTTAGTACTTTTCTCAATGTTGTTCTGAAGAATGGAATAATGCATGTAAAGTAATTTATAAATTTCAATGTGCTGTATAAATGCAATTTCTTCCTTCTTTTGGATATTGTATAATGCAGTACAAAAACATTGAACTCGGAGTCAAGAAAGACTTCATTTCAAATGCTTCATCAAACATTTATTAGATGTGTGGCATGGAAAAAAGTCACATTTATTAGATGTGTGACATGGAAAAAAAAGTCACAATGTCTATTTGCCTCAGTTTTCATGGTGATCAAGTGGGGCCTTTAATACTTTTAGTATTTATTTCAAAGATTTATTTTTTCCTTTATTAATGTTTTTTTATTTTTCAAAACATATGCATGGATAATTCTTCAACATTAACCATTGCAAAACCTTGTGTTTCGATCCTCCCCTTCCTCTACTCTCTCCCCTAAGTGGGAAGTATGTTAAACATGATAGAAATATATGCTAAATCCACTATATACATATATATTTATACAATTATCTTGATGTACAAGAAAAATCAAATCAAACCAGAAAAAATGAGAAAGAAAATAAAATGCAAGCAAACAACAACAAAAAGAGTGAAAATGTTATGTTGTGAATCACACTCAGTTCCCAGTCCTCTCTCTGGGTGTAGATGGCTCTCTTCATCATAAGACCATTGGAATTGGTCTGAATCACATAGATTTATTTTTTGTAAGCATACAGTGAGATCCATACAAAAGGTCACACACTGCATGTTGGGGAGATCTTGATGCTCTCTGTAAATATCTACTATTATTTGGGAAGGAAATTTAGAAAAGTAATAGTATATGCTATATGACACAGTAAATACTCAATATAGATATATGTAGGAGATATTGTGGGTTTGGTTCCAGACCCAACAACAAAGCAAATATTGCAATAAAGCAAATCACACAAATTTTTTCATTTCTCAGTAAATATTAAAGTTATATTTATATTATACTGTAGACTATTAAGTTTACAATAGTATTATGTATAAAAATGTACATACCTTAATTAAAAATATTTTATTGCTAAAAAATACTGATCATTATCTGAGCCTTCAGCTAGTCATAATCTTTTTGCTGGTGGAGGACCTTACCTTGATGTTAATGGATGCTGACTGTTCAGGGTGGTGGCTAGGTTTCCATCTATATTTACTTTGGACATATCTTCCCTAGCTTTTTCTAGCTTTTTGAATTAAAATAAGAGACATTGGCTTCTTCCTTTTAGTTGAACACTTAAGAATCACTATAGGATTATTAAATGGCCAAATTTCAATATTGTTGCGTCTCAGAAAACAAGGATGCTCAAGGAGGGGAGAGAGAAGGAGATAGCTGGTTGGTGGAGCAGGCAAAGCACACAATATTTATTAATTAAATTCAACATCTTGAATGGCATGGTTTTTATCACACCAAAACAATTAAAATCATAAGTCAAGATAATAGATATAATAATAATGAAGAAGTTTGAAATATTGTGAGAATTACCAAAATATAACATAGGGATGTGATGTGAGCACATGTTGTTGGAAAAATGATGCTGATAGACTTGCTCATTGTAAGGTTGCTACAAATCTTCAATTTGTTTTAAAAAAAAGGGCAAAGAAAAAGAAACATATCTTTTTTTTTAATTTTAATAGCTTTTTATTTACAGGTTATATGTATGGGTAACTTTACACCATTGGCAATTGCCAAACCTCTTGTTCCAATTTTTCCCCTCCTTCCTCCTCCTTCCTCCCCGAGATGGCTGGATGACCAGTAGATGTTAAATATATTAAAATACAAATTAGATACACAATAAGTATACATGACCAAACAGTTATTTTGCTGTACAAAAATAATCGGACTCTGAAATATTGTACAATTAGCCTGTGAAGGAAATAAAAAATGCAGGTGGGCAAAAATATAGGGATTGGGAATTCAATGTAATTGTTCTTAGTCATCTCCCAGAATTCTTTCGCTGGGTGTAGCTGGTTCAGTTTATTACTGCCCCATTGGAACTGATTTGGTTCGTCTCATTGCTGAAGATGGCCAGGTCCATCAGAATTGATCATCATATAGTATTGTTGTTGAAGTATATAATGATCTCCTGGCCCTGCTCAAAAGAAACATATCTGTGAAATACAATAAAGTTAGACCAATGAAACAAGGTATGCCTGTATATTCAATTGAGGATTTCTGCAGTAAAAAAAATAGAAATGATTTCAAGAATAATTTAGATAAATTCATCACATAGCTACATATTTTGTTATTAAAATAAATTGTTTTTTAAAAAATTGAGTGTTTTCATGTGCAAAAATGTTTGTGGCAGCCCTTTTCATAGTGGCTAGAAACTGGAAACTGAATGGATGCCCATCAGTTGGAGAATGGCTGAATAAGTTATGGCCTATGAATGTTATGGAATATTATTGTTCTGTAAGAAATGATCAGCAGGATGATTTCAGAGAAGCCTGGAGAGACTTACATGAAGCGATGCTAAGTGAAACAAACAGAACCAGGAGATCATTGTACATGGCAACAGCAAAATTATACAACGATCAATTCTGATGGATGTGGCTCTCTTCAATGAATTGATTCAGACCAGTTTCAATTGTTCAGTAATGAAGAGAGCCATCTACACCCAGGGGGAGAACTGTGGGAACTGAATGTGGATCACAACACAACTTTCTGTTGTTTGTTTGCATTTTGTTTTCTTTCTCAGGTTTTTTTTCCCTCTTGATCTGATTTTTCTTGTGCAGCAAGATAACTGTATAGATATGTATACATATATTGGATTTAACATGTATTTTAACATGTATTGGAATATCTGCTATCTAGGGGAGGGGATGGGGGGAAAGAGAGGAAAATTTGGAACAGAAGGTTTTGCAAGGGTCAGTGTTGAAAAATTACCCATGCATGTGTTTTGTAAATAAAAAGCTATAATAAAAAAATTGAATGTTTTACTTTCTCTTCACATGCCCTTGCGCCACTGAAATTGAAAGAGAAATAGAGAACCCTTACATTGTATAAGTATAGTCAAGCAAAACTAGTCTTATCCAAAAATTCAATTCTTCTGCAAATTAGTTTATTATCTTTCTATATGAGCTTAGCTGTATTTTTCTTTTTTTTTTCTTCTTTTTCATTAAAGCTTTTTATTCACAAAACATATGCATGGGTAATTTTTCCAACATTGACCCTTGCATAACCCCCCCAACCCCTCCCTCACCTGGCAGGCAATCCAATACATGCCAAATATGCCGAAATACATACCAGATCCACTATGTGTGTACATATTCACACAGTTATCCAATTGCACAAGAAAAATCAGATCAAGAAGGAAGAAAAAGAAAAACGGAGAAAAAAGAAACAAAATACAAGCAAATAATAACAGGGAAAGAGAGAGAATACTATTCTGTGTCTCACCCTCTATTCCCATGGTTCTCTCTCTGGGTGTAGATGGCTCTCTTCATCACTGCACAAGTGGAACTAGTTTGAATCATCTCATTATTGAAGAGAGCCACGTTTATCAGAATTGATCATCATATAGTCTTGTTGTTTCTGTGTATAATGTTTCTGTGTATAAAGTAAAAAGCAACTTTTCTTCTTTCTTTGCTCTCTTTGTGGGTATAGGCCTAGTAGAAGTATTGGTGCTTCAAAGGGCATCCACAGTACAGATATTTTGAGGGCATATTTCCAAATTGCTTTCCAGAATATCTGGACCAATTTATAGCTCCAACACTGGCCTTCAATGTGCCTATTTTCCTACCCTCTTTCAACACTTGTCATTTTCTTTTTTCTTTCTTTCTTTCTTTTTTTCTTTTTTTTGGCATTTTAAGTTATCTGAGAGGTATGAGATAGAAATTCAGATTGCTTTAATTTGTGATTTTCTAATTTTTAGTGATTTGTAACATTAAAAAAATGGCTATAAATAGCTTGGCTATCTTCCCTTCAGAACTGCCTGTTCATATTCTTCTTCTTTTGATCAGTTGGAGAATGACACTTATTCCTTTAAAATTGGTTCAGTTCCTTATATTTCTTGTAAATGAGACCTTTATTAGAGAAAATTGCTATAAATTGTTTATTCCCTAGTTAACTGTTTCCCTTCTATTCTTAGTTACATTAGGCTTGATTATACAAAATCTTTTTTAGTTCCAGGAATCAAAAGTGTCATTTTTATCTTTGATGATCCTTTCTGTTCCTTCTTTGATCATAAACTCTTTCTTTATCCATAGATTTGACATTAATTTCTTCTTTGTTCCTATAATTTGTCTATGATATGACCTTTTATCTGTATGTTACATATCCATATAAATTGTGAGGTAAATACAATTATAAAATATTGTTTTCAGGTATAAATATAGATCTAAATAACTGGAGAAATATTTGTCATTCACTGGTTGGTCAAGTCACGCAATAAAACTATAAAAGGATTATTTTCTAAGAACTAGAAAAATTATAATGAAATTCATCTGGATGTATTTAAAAGTAAAGATCTCAAGGAAAATACTGAAAAAAAAAATAGGAGGAAAGAGGACCCGGCAGTACTAGCACTTTAACTATACTATAAGGGAAAAATTCTCAAAACAATTCAGTACTGGAAAAAAGAAAAATAGACATGTCAGTGAAACAGAGTATATGAACAATTATAGAAGTAAATGAACCTGGTAATCTATTATTTAAAAAACCCAAATACTTCAGCTCCTGGGATAAGAACGCACTATTTGATAAACACTGCTGGGAAAACCGGACAGCTATCTGACAAAAATTAGGTTTAGATGAATTCTCTACCCCTTATGCCAAGATGAGAGAGACTGGGCTAAATAAAGTCTCACATTGATGTGATAACATATCCCCTGAAGGTTTAGAGTTGTCCATTGTCTATCTCATATTAAACAAATGATAATTTATTACATTTTATTTTATATACCTAAATCTTTATTTCCTTAGGGAATAGTGTTTGGTCTACTTGTTTTTCAAATATAACATTCCTTCCAGAAATCAATCAATTAAGAAGTATTTTTAAGCTCCTACTAAGTAGTATATATTGAATAGGACTAGGAATACAAATATAAAAGTTAATATAACTCTTGCTCTAAAAAAGCTTCCAATCTAATAAACCAGATTTAATTTAATTCCACAAACATGTATTAAAGATGCCTACAATAATTGGAAAAATACAAAGTATAGGTAAGATATGATCTCTACCTTCATTAGACTGTAACACTCAAGGTATAAAGGACTTCTGGACCATTTAGTTCAATATCCTTTTTGTAGGTGAGGAAATTAAGTGAGAGACACAGAGAAAGAGTAATTTACCCAAAGCCACACTTTGTGGGGTAATTGAATCTCCTCATTATCGCTCTTAATACAGTACTATATGACTTGTTACCGTCTTGTGGAGTTATCTAGTAGATAGAGATAGTTAGAGATAGTTACAGTGGGAGATAATAGACAATAAATGAGTTTTTTTCTTAATGATATTTTATTTTTGCAATTATACATGTAGTTTTCAACATTCATTTTTGTAAGGTTTTGAGTTCCAAATTCTTTTCTACTTCCCTCCCTTACTCCCCTTCTAAGACAGCATGCAATCTGATATGTACTATATATATATACAATCATTTTAAACATATTTTCCTATTTCATGTTGTGAAAGAAAAATCAGAACAAAAATGAAAAACTAAGAGAAGGAAAAATAAGCATAAGCATGCAAAATAGGTGAAAATAGTATGCTTCAATTCACATTCAGTCTCCATAGTTTTTTCCTCTGGATGGGAATGATATTTTCCATCCCAAGTCTATTGGAATTGTCTTGGGTCATTGCATTGCTGCAAGGAACTAAGTCTATCATAGTTGATCATTGTACAATCTTGCTGTTACTGTGTACAATGTTCATTTGGTTCTGCTTATGTCACTCAGTATTCAGTTCAGACTTTTCTGAAATCATCCTGCTCATCATTTTTTATAGAATAATAATATTCCATTACATTCATATACCACAACTTATTCAGCTACAATGAATAAGTTATGAGTCACAAGTGAAAAGCATCATTACTGACTGGGAAGATTAGGAAGTATTTATGGAAGAGGGAACAGCATATTTACAAATTAAAAGATAATGCAAAGAGTTGGAAAGGGTAATATTGTAAGAATACACGGAGTAGCACAAGAAAAGCAGAAAAGCACAGAGTATGTTTAGAAACCAAAGATTTAAGTTTGGTTTCAACAATCAGGACATAAACAGTTATTAAGAGTCTATGTGCTAGAAACTGTCCTAAGTGCTTTGGATACAAAGAAATTCAAGAGTTTCTCACCTCTTGACTTTCACAATCTAATGGGGGAAGGGAGCACATAGAAAGAAGCAAAAAGGAAGCATGGGAGGTTGATAGGGAAAGAGACATGATGAAGTACTAAAACTGTGATAGAAAAAATCCAAGGATGTAAGAGTTTCATCATTGATTTATCATTTTGTAAAATGATTAGTTTTTGTAAATGATAAAGTACAAGAAAGTATTCAAGTTAGAAATAAGAGAAGTTATGAGTTTCAGAGTTGATTTCATCAGCAAAGGCCATGTAGAATGGAATGATATGTAGAAAGACTAGAAATAGCAATATAAGATTTTTTTAAAAAATCAATTATAATGTCCTCTGTTTGGCCTTGAAAGTTCCTCAAAATCTTATGCCTTCCCACCATTTTACTTTTCTTATAATTTACCTTCCTCTGTGAACTCAATCTACAATCCAGCTCCATTGGTTTCCATGTAGTTTTTTGAATGTGATTCTCCATTTCCTCCAACTGTGCTTTTTAAAAATTTATTATTATAGCTTTTTATTTACAAGATATATGCATAGGTAATTTTTCAGTATTGACCCTTGCAAAACCTTCTGTTCCAACTTTTCCCCTCCTTCCCTCTCCTTCCTCCCCCAGATGGCAGGTAGACCAACACATGTTAAATATGTTAAAGCATATGTCAAATACAATATATGTATACATAGCCATACAGTTATTTTGTTGCACAAGAAAAATTGGACTTAGAAATAAGGTAAAATTAACCTAAGAAGGAAATAAAAAATTCAAGCGGAGAAAAACAGAGGGATTAGAAATGCTATCTTGTAGTTCACACTTATTTCCCAGAGTTCTTTCGCTAGGTGTAGCTGGTTCTCTTCATTATTGAACAAATGGAACTGATTTGGTTCATCTAATTGTTGAAGAGAGCCATGTCCATCAGAATTGATCATCATATAATATTGTTGTTGAAGTATATAATGATCCCCTGGTCCTGCTCATTTCACTCAGCATCAGTTCATCTAAGTCTCTCCAAGCCTTTCTCT
This sequence comes from Sarcophilus harrisii, assembly GCF_902635505.1. Classification (NCBI taxonomy): domain Eukaryota; kingdom Metazoa; phylum Chordata; class Mammalia; order Dasyuromorphia; family Dasyuridae; genus Sarcophilus; species Sarcophilus harrisii. The sequence goes on from NC_045427.1 coordinate 255,384,210, forward strand.
AGTCATCCTGCTGTTCATTTCTTATAGAACAATAATATTCCATAACATTCATATACTATTATTTATTCAGTCATTCTCCAATTAATGGGCATCCATTCAATTTCCATTTTCTAGCCACTACGAAAAGGACTGCCACAAACATTTTTGCACATACAGGTCCCGTTTTCTTCTTTAACATCTCTTTGGGATATAAACCCACTAGTAACACTGCTGGATCAAAGGATATGCACATTTTGATAACTTTTTGAGCGTAGTTCTAAATTGCTCTCCAGAATGGCTGGATGTATTCACAATTCCACCAACAATGTATTAGTGTCCCAGTTTTCCCACATCCCCTCAACATTCAGCATTGCCTTTTCCTGTCATCCTACCCAATCTGAGAGGTGTGTAGTGGTATCTCAGAGTTGTCTTAATTTTCATTTCTTTGATTAATAATGACTTGGAGCATCTTTTCATATGGCTATAAATTAACTGTGCAGATATTAAGCCAGACTATAGTATGAAAACAAAAATCAAAACATAACAAAAAACCCCACAGAATTTGATGATTAGCTTATGTCTCCAGAAGGATAGAGGAGAGAAAAGAGAGAAAAGAAAGAAAGAAAGAAAGAACAAAAAAGCTTCTTTAGAATAGTGGGGTTAGAAACCAGACTATTATGCTATAACTATGTGATCTAAAAATAATTTTTTTTCCATTTAGGGGTGAGTTTGAATTTTATATCACTATAAATGTCAACTTCCCTAAAGTCAGTTACTTTATATATTGTCAATCTGTTTTGGTTCTTAAGATGGCCAAAATCAATGGTTGATTCAGTGCTAAAAATAGATAGCAACTTCTACTTATGTTGTGTAATGGCTGAATTTACCTGCCTCTGTTTGCTTCTTGAAGTATTAATTAAGTGTTGGGACATGTGTTGAATTTGGAATCAGATCTGGTTTGAATTCTGCTTGATATTTATTGCATCATCTTATGCAAGTCATATCACATTTCAGAGCCTCAGTTTACTTATCTGAAACATGGGAATAATAACCGGTGTTTTACATCCTTAATAGAACTGTTGTGAGGAAATCTCTTCCTGAACCTTAAAGCCCTGTACACCTGCAAGTGATTAACTCACTGGTCCATATTTTCATAGTTGCTGAATTATCCTACAGGATCATTACATGGTATGATAATTATATTCAGGTTTCTTAAGTTACCCTAGTGTCTGTAAAACTGGCAATGGCTAATATGTGGTTTAAAGCAAGCAACCATAGACTAAAAGGTTTTATAAAGTAAAAATGGTAATGTCTAGAGTTTTAAGAGCCTGCTTTGCTATTAAATCTCTTCTTGGACCAGGTAACGTAAATATTTAATATCTGGTTTTGAAAAGATTTATAATATTTGCTTAATTGTTGTGTTTGCTTCTCATACAGTGGAACTGGTGTACAGATTGTTCTGGGGAATATGGGGACTTAACAAATGATATTTTAATCCTCACCACGGCAACTGATTTTGCTATGTTACAAACATATCAATAATACATTTGCAAGTCTGCCAGCTGGGGATGAAAACTGCAAGGGAAAAGAATTGGTGAGGTTTACTCTACAATAGCCTAAAAGATCAAACATTAGACATCATTTAGAAATAGTGCCTTTTTACTCTATCTTTCAGTATTAAACCAACCCTCTCAAATAAAACATCTTATATTGGTCTGCATGCAGAAATGACAAAAGGAGAATGCAGCAGGGGGAAAAATTATACAGCTTAAGCTTGGACACAAATCCAAAGCAAATAAAATTAATATTGGATCCTAAAATGGTAAATATTTGGGTGATAAATCTTGAAATTCCAAGGTTACCAGGGGGTCAACTTCCAGATTTTACAAAAGATTCTAAGAGGTAGCCAATCCAGGATCTTCCTTTCCTTTCACCAAATATTTTCACTCAAAGAGAAAATCCTTGCTTTGTGAGAATTCAATGTTTTCCACTTTTTTCTTGTGTGCAACCAGTGTTTGAGCAACATTCAAACCATTTAGACCCAGAAAACATGTAAAACATCAGCACAATTTTAACCCTCTTGCATACTGCATTAGATCAACAACAGAAATAATTGCTGTCAGTTTGTACATTTTTGACCAATAATTCTCTGTTTTTCCTGCAAGTAACTTGAGTGATGCAAATGACCTTATTTTTACAGCATGCTTTTATTAAATAGTTTATTATTTTGGCAGACTAATAAAGATTTTGGTATTTGCTTTTATTTGCAATAATATTACCACCACATAAAAAAGGATTTTATGTTCTTTTTGAGGAACAAGGAGGATAAAAGTGGTGATGGATAGCGCAACTGAGGCATCAGCAATGAGCTGGAAATGAGACACATAAATATGAAAGCAGAGCTAAGAAAATAGAACTGCACCCTTGGCCTTTCTTAAAAGAACATGCACACGCCATGGTTCATTCACACTGTTACAGAAACTCCTTTTGTTTCCAGAAAGTCAGGGGCTGAACATAAAGTCTGAAAGACTATTTTTGACTCAAAACTGTCTGACTCTTTTATTTAATTAGTTTCATTTAGAAAAATATTTTCCAAGATTTCTGAAGGGGTGGTTTTGATGGGAGGAGGGAGGTGGTTAATGAGGAATATAGAGACATTTAACTGAAGACATTTGGTGTGGAGTAAGGCTAAGGGAGAATTTTTAAAAAAAGATTTAATGTTTTAGTCATTACTTAGCACATTCTTCTGAAATCAAAGCATTCTGACACAATGGGGTCTTCAGAGATGATAAAGCAATTGTTCATGTATTAGGAGCTACAAGACAGATGGCTGGACTATTGGACGTGTCTTTATGGACATATGATACAGCAATGTATATAAAAACATTGAACTCACTAGTGGGGGTGGATGTGTAGAGTTGTAGATTGCAGCATTAATTGTGCCAATAAAAACACTTGTTTATTTTTAAGCAATGGTTGTGTGTTTGTGATTATGTCTTTCCATGTAACAATCAAATGGGAACATTTACATATAAACATAGTCACTGGGGGGGGAATATATATATATATATATATATATATATAAGCTCCTTAATACCACACTTAAATTCGTTTTTCTCTTTTTTTGTAGTAATAAATAATCATTACCACAAATATAAATTAGCTGATATAGAAATAATAAAGGAAGGGTACATCAAATAAATCATAAGATGTCTGGCTCTTGCTCTTGGGGAAAAGAAAGTAGTGATTCAATACTCAGGCATGAAACGAGTAGACTTTGTGTGCATGTGGGTATGATCAATAACTGGGGTTGGAGGATATAATCCAGTGTAAAACAGAGAAAACTATCACTTCCTTATTGATTTCGGGACCTCCTGCAGGGAGTGTCCATGCCACCTTTCTAACATTCATGTTTGCGTTGGAAAGGCTAACAATAGATGGGAGTCTGACGAGAGGTTGGTGGGAACAGAACAGGTTTAACGATTAATGATATGCCGAGGCTGGGTTTGGGGAATTGCTTCGCCCAATGCCAATCATTCACTTCCTGCCAGTAGCACTTCACATCTTTCCTGGGATACCATCCAACCGCAGTGGCATCTAAAATATAGCGAGCAGTGTTGTTACAGTTAGAGGTGAAATGGAAAGTTCCGCCAACCAGAAGTGACAAATTCACATGGCTGAGTGTTGCCTAGCAATGGGGCTGAGGGGGATGTGGCAAGGCTGACTTCACCCACAAGGGTGCAAAGAAAGGGGGCAGGGAAACATTTCCTTTGAGGCTTAGATGGCCTCACACCTTGAGCAGGACACGTAGGCTACGTTGGCTGTTGTCATTTGAAGGGGTGAGGTGGAGCAGAAACAGGAAGGGACAGCAGCTGAGTGAATAGGATAAGTAGCTTGAGAGGGGGAGTCCTCAGCAATTAAAACACTGAAATAGGGGGTGGGAAAGGGGGAGAGCAGCAAGATGCCAAGATGCCAGACTTTCTGCAGAAACTGATGGCAAAGGGCCATCCTGCTGCCTTTTGACTGCAGTCCTCTTGATGCACCTCTGTTCAGCTGGCACTTGGCAGCTATGTGGCCCCAGGGTAAAACTGGCAAATGTTGGCTTTTTCTTCCCAGAAATCCACCTGATACCAACCCTCATGATGGGCAGCTTGACTCAAGAGATTAGAAGAGATTGAAATGTTCAAAGTCTCATTCTCTCTGTCTCTGTCTCTCTACCTCTGTCCATCTCCATCTCTTTCATTTATCAGGTATGATGATAGTAACTTTAAATAAGAGGAATCTTTTCCTGTGAATTTATTAAGGGTTTTGGGGTTAAGTGATCTTAATTGTTCATTATCCATTCTTATATTAAGAAAGTACAAGGTTTGGCGTATATATAATGGAATCAACTGAATGATAGATGAGACTTTTGGAGGTGTCATAATTACTTTGAATATCTCTCTTTTCATTCACCTCTCTGACTCCCTTTATTTCTAAAAGAAATAGTCCTTCATAAACTTATTCTCTACAGGCTTTATATGGTGGCAAATCCTAGCCTGACTAATCACTTTAGTATATAATTCTAAGGCAATATAGAACAAGAAGACCTGAGGTAAAGTCCCATCTGTGATCTGTTACTGGCTTTGCAATCTTAGGCAGATCATTTAACTACAAACCACTCTATAAGATTTTATTTTGCAGTGTACTTCAATTGATAGAGAGACGGGATTCTCTTTCTGCCAATGAAACTAACTTTCCCTCTCTCTCAAATCCCATTGTACCTCATACAGTCTTTTTACCCCACAAATCTCTCTTGAATCTAAAGCTAAAATTGTAGCATCCTTAATAGCTAAATTAATATTAATAGCCCATTAAGAAGAGATCTGCAATAATACTGAATGACATGAAGATTTTGTCATTGAAAAGGGAAATTATATAGAGACAGTTTTAGTTCCTAAAATGGAAGTCAAGTTCATAAGGTGAAACTGAGAACATTGGCCTCTAATATTTCTCCAGTCCCTCTTCTGATTTCTTTTCCCATTTCCACCAAGGGAGATAAGACCTGAGCTGATCCTAGAATAGTGCCTATCAATTTTTTTTGGAACTCAGATAACATACTGTAGTTTTTTTTCTTTTCTGAAGTTTGTCATCCCACCTTTTAATTTTCTTTCAAATCTTCCTATGACTTAAAAATGATATCTGCTAAATTTATATTTTTGGAACACAAGTTAATTAAAACAGATTGGGAGGGATTTCTTTCTACATCTTTATTCTATGTGTCATTTGAGAACCAGGAGATAATGCAATTTGACATAATCAATGTTGAGAGCCAGTGTTCTAATCTCATGAATCCCTCATTTCTAAAGCACATATTTGCTTTTAAAAACATTAATTTAGTAAACAAATACCAACTAAGGTTCTTTACTATGATAAGTAGTAGAAGCTATATTTAAGTATTTAAGATCACACATCTAGGATGGAAGGAATCTTTTGTTCAGTCATTTTCCAATTGTGCTGAGGACCTTATTTAGGAGTTTCCTTCTCCAACTCATTTTACAGATGAGAAACTGAGGCAAACAGGGTTAAGTGACTTGGCCAGGATCACACAGCTAGTAGGTCTCTAAGGTGAGATTTGAACTCTAGGCTTGGCACTCTATCCATTGTGCCACGTACTTGCTCCTAAGGAAGGAATTGTAGAGGTCGTATAATCCAATTTTTTTCTTTAATAGGAAATTAAAGACCCATAATCAAATAATTTGCCCACAGTCACATGAGTAGGCAGGATTTCAATCTAGAACCAAGGCTCCTTCCACTATACCATTCTATGCCCTATCCTCAATATACCGCAGGACACTTTGAAAACTTGAAAACACAAAATAAATGTCAACTGTCATTGTTAACAACAGGATTAAGGAAGTATTTCAGGTGATGTTATACATCACAAAACAGAAAAAGATTTATAAGAGAATTACAAAAATCTCTAAAGTCAGGTGAAAAAGTCAGTACTTAAGGAATTATTAGGGAAGGCTTCATAAAAGAGGTGTCATTATGGTTGGTTGATTAACATCCTTTGTTATTAAGGAGGACCAAAGTGACATCACTATGTTGGGGTCCAGTTACATTGTGTCCAGCTATAAAGCTGATCAGACCAATATGAGCCTAAAAGGCTCAAATACATGCTGGGCACAAATAGTCCATGTGAACATTTGGAATTGAGGTGTCTCTAAATTTGCACATCTTGCATTTCTTTTGAGCTACTGCAATTCTGCTTTGCTTATAAAGCACAACACCTTCTTTGATGCAGATACACCATATTGGGAAGTCCTCTGCCTATATCTCTCTATCTCAGAATCATTTCCAAAATTCTCCAGAGAGAACCTTGAAAGTATCCTTGTACTGCTTCTTCTGACCTCTGTGTGAGAGCCTGCTTTGGGTGAGCAATTTACAAAATCATCTTTTAGGCAAATGTGTGTTTGGGATCTGAACAATATGGCTAGCCCATCAGAATTATGTTCTCTTCAGTGGAGTTTGAATGCTTGGCAGTAGTCAGTAAAATCGTACAGAATCTTTCCTAGACAGTTCCTGAAATACTACTTTTCCCCCAGTTACATTTAAAACATTTTTTACATTTGTTTTTTAAAATTTTTGAATTCTTGGTTCTCTCCCTTATCCCCACTCACAATTAAGAAATCACATGTGAAATTATGCAAAACATTTCTATGAAAGCCATGTTGTGAATGAAAATCTCCCGCCCTAATGAAAATAAAACTCAAGATAAATAAATTAAAAAAAAAAGAAAAGTAGAGAAAGAGAAAATTCTTCAATCTGTATTCAGAGATAATCAGTTTCTTCTCTGGATATGGATAGGATTTTTCATTATAAGTTCTTCAGAGTAGTTGTGAATCATTGTACTGCTGAGAATAGCCAAGTCATTTATAGCTGGTCATCCCAGAATATTGTTTTTATTTTGTATACAGTATATTTCACTTTGATTGAGTTCATGGAGGACTTTCGAGTTTTTTTTTCTGAGAACATCCTGCCCATCATTTTCCATAGAACAATAATATTCTACCACAAAACAAGTATCACACTTTATTGAACCGATGCCCAATTTTTGGACATCCCCTCAATTTCCAAGTTTTTTGCCCTGAGAAGAGAGCTGTTATGAATATTTTTTGTACATATAGGTCATTTTCCTTTTTTAAAAAATAATCTTTTTGGTACTCATACCTCGTAGTGATATGAAAGGATATGAATGAACTTATAGCCCTTTGGGCAAAGATCATATCTTTTGATCATTTATCAATTGGTGCATGCTCTTTTTTTTTTTTTAATAAATTTGACTCAGTTCCCTCTATGCTTGAGAAATGAGGCTTTATCAGAACAAGTTACATTCTTTTTACAATTACTTTGCTAATTGTATTTCCCCATTTATTCTCTCTCTCCTTTTACCCTGTCCCTCCTCAAGTGTTTTGCTACTGATCACTCCTTCCCCCCAAATGCCTTCTCTGTTATCACCCTCCCCCCTTTCCCATATCTCATTCCCTTTCTATTTTCCTACAGGGTAAGATAGATCTCTTTCTTTTTTAAGAAAAAAAAACTTTTTATTTTCAAAATATATGCATAAGATGGTTTTCAACATTCACTTTTGAAAAACCTTGTGTTCCAATTTTTTTTCTCTCCCCCTCCTCCCTCCCCCTTTCCCTTAGAGGTCAAGTAATCTAATATATGTTAAACATGTGCAGTTCTTCTATATGTAGTTTCACAATTATCATGCTGTACAAGAAAAATCAGATACAAAGAAAAAAAATGAGAAAGAAAACAAAAAAAAATAAGCAAACAACAAAAAAGTAAAAATACTATGTTGGTATCCAATAATCCTCTCTCTGAGTACAGATGGCTCTCTTCATCACCAGTCCATTGGAAGTAGCCTGAATCATCTCGCTGTCGAAAATAACCATGTCCATTACAATTGACCGTCATATAATCTTCTTGTTACTGTATACAGTGTTCTCTTGGTTCTACTCCCTTCACTTTGCATCAATTCATGTAAGACTCTCCAGGCCTTTCTGAAATCATCCTGCTGATTGTTTCTTATAGAACAAGAATATTCTATAACATCTACCATAATATATTCAATCAAATCTCTAACTGATGTGCTCAGTTTCCAGTTCCTTGCGTTATAAAAGTGTTACTACAAACATTTTTGTTCATGTGCATTCTTTTCCCTTTTTTATTATCTCTTTGTAATATAAACCCAATAGGGACACTGCTGGATCAAAGTGTACGCACAGTTTGATAGCCCTATAGATATAATTCTCTATTACTTTCCAGAATGGCTGGATCAATTCACATTTCCACCAACAATGTCCCAGTGTCCCAGTTTTCCCATATCCCTTCCCACATTCATCATTATCTTTTCCTATTTTCTTAGCCAATCTGAGAGGTATGTAATGTTACCTCAGAGGTGGTAAGATAGATTTCTATACTCATATTGAGTTTCCTATTTGAGCCAATTCTGATGAGTGTAAGGTTCACTTACTCTCCCCTCTCCTCTATTGTAAAAGCTTTCTCTTGCTTCTTTTTTATGGCAGATCATTTATACTATCCACTTCTCCCTTCATCTTCCTTTAGTACATTTCTCTCTTTAATTTTATCATTTTAAAATATATTATCCCTTCATATTCAATTCATACCTGTGCTCTCTGTCTACACATACTCTAACTGCCATAATAATGAGAAAGTTCTAATGAGTTACAAATAACCTCCCATACAGGAATGTAAATAGATCAACATTATTAAGTCTCTTATGATATCACTTTCCTGATTACCTCCTTATGCTTTTTCAGAGTCCCATATTTGAAAATTAAATTTTTCATTCAACTTTGATCTTTTTTTTGATCATGAATGCTTGAAAATCTTCTCATTAAATGACTACCTTTTCCTCTGGAAAATCATACTCAGTTTTGCTGTGTTAGTGATTTTTGATGATCTTAGTTCCCTTGTTCTCTGGCATATCATATTTCAAGCCCTCTGGTTGTTTAGTATAGAAGCTGCTAAATCTTGTGTTATCCTGATTGTGACTCCACTTACTTGAATTGTTTCTTTCTGGATGCTTGCAATATTTTCTCCTTGATCTGGGAATTCTGTAATTTGACTGTAATATTCCTGGGAGTTTTTATTTTTGGATCTCTTTCAGGAGATGATTGGTGGATTCTTTCAATTTTTATTTTACCCTTGGGTTCTAGAATATCAGGACAATTTCTTGAAAGATGATGTCCAGGGTCTTTTTTTTTCAAGTTTGACCAATTAAAAAAATTTTTTTTAATTAAATTTTTTTTCCAGGTAGACCAATAATTTTTTTCATTGTTGCATTCTTTTATTTATTCATTTGTTTGTTTAATCATTTATTTGTTTGTTTAATTTTAGCTTTTTATTGACAAAACATATGTTTGGGTAATTTTTCAACATTGACCTTTGCAAAAACTTCTGTTCCAACTTTTCCCCTCCTTCCCTCCACCCCCTCCCCTAGATGGCAGGTAGTCCCACACATGTTAAATATGTTGAAGTATGTTAAATACAATATATGTATATATATTTATACAGTTGTCTTGCTAAACAAGAAAAATCAGATTTAGAATGAATGTAAAAATAACCTGGGAAGAAAAACAAAAATGCAAGCAAACAATAACAGAAGAGTGCAAATGCTATGTTGTGTAGACCAATAATTTTTAAATTATCTCTCCTGGATCTATTTTCCACCTCAGTTGTTTTTCCAATGAGATATTTCACATTTTTTCCCTATTTTTTCATTTTTTTAGTTTGCTTTATGGAACCTTGATTTCTCATAAAGTCATTAGCATCCAGCTCAATTCTAATTTTTAAGGAACTATTTTCCTCAATGAGCTTTTTGTAGCTCCTTTTCCAGTTGGCCAATTTTGTTTAAGGCATTCTTTTCCTCATTAATTTTTTTGTATTTCCTTTTGCATCACTCATTTCTTCTCCCAGTTTTTCCTCTACTTCTCTTATTTGATTTTCAAAATCCCTTTTGAGCTCCTCCATGGCCTGCACCCAATTCTTATTTTTCTTTGAGTCTTTGGATATAGGAGCTCTGACTTTGTGGTCATCTTCTGAGTGTGTTTTGATCTTCCTTGTCACCATAATAACTTTCAATGGTCAGCACTTTTTTTCTGTTGTCTGCTCATTTTTCTAGACTATTTCTTGGCTTTTAATGCTTTGTTAAATTAGGGCTTTGTTTTCAGTGTGTAGGGTACATTGTCCCAAGCTTCAGGGATTTTGTACAGCTGTTTTCAGAGATCCTTCTAGGGCCTTAGAATTGTTAGGAGTATCCCTGCCTCACTGTTAACTGTAAGATCTAGTATGCTAAAGCAACAGACTCCTGCTTTACTGACTCTGAGGGTGGGGAGGGCTCTAGCACAACCTGCTGTGGGACTATAAGCTGGCTTGCCACAGATCATCTCCACTGATGCTGAGGCCTGGGCTGAAGCTAGAGCCTGGTGCAGTCTGCCCTGGGATTGCATGCTGGACTCCCATCCCTGTTCCATAGACCTTTTCTGTTGACCTTCTTTTGGTATCTCTAGGCAGAGAGGTCCAGAAGTCTCCAGCACTGCTGCTGATTCAGAGGGGGGGCTGTGCTTGATGTGGCCTGTACGGGACTGCATGCTGGATTCCCACCCTGATGTCACAGACCTGTTCTGCTAAACTTCTAAGTTGCCCTTAGCTGAAAAGTGTTCTACTCCATCTTTTTTTTTTGGTATTCTGATGCTCTAAAACTTGTTTAGAGTCATTAAGTAGAGGAATTTGAAACAATCTGGTGAGAGGATGGGCAAGTTCCTGCCTTTACTCTGCCATCCTGGTTCTGTGTCCCCTAAGATAATTTAAATGGAAGTGATTCAGTTTTCTGGCACAGATCAGGTATACTATTCATGTTTCACAGGCATGCAACAATGAGGTTAGTAAAATGGCTCTGTAGACTTTAGTTTGGTAGGTAGCATTATAGTATGTATTCCTTGAAGGAAAAGCAGATTTATCAATAGACAAGTACATATGGGCAGGAAGGTTTCCAGGAAAAGGAAAGTGCCATTTTAAAAATGTAATTTCCAAATAAAGTATCCCCTGGACAGACTTCTGTTGAATACAAAGTTTCAACAACATTTACTGAGTAAGAATATTGCTCACTTAACTAAGGAGAGGGGATAAGGAAATATACAAAGGAAATGGTAAATATGGTCCCTTTCCCCAAGAACTTTCAATCAATTGCAATACATGTATCTGTAACTAGATAGTTTGGTTTAATTGCTATGAGGTATCCATTGTATATATTTTAATTTATTTTTCCTTGTTTGTCCTATCTATAGTACTTTGTATCTCTTATGTACGTAATCACGTCTTGCTTTGTATGAAAATTATTCATGTGTTTTCTCCCCCTTCTAGTATGTGAATTCCATAAGGTCAATTGTTATGTATTAATTGTTTTTATCTTTCCCAGGTCTTAGCACAGTGATCTACATAATAATAATAGTAATAACCAGCATTTATATAGCACTTCAAGATTTGCAAAGTACTTTACAAATTATTTTCTCATTGGATCCTTGAATAACCCTGGGAATTAGATTCTATTATTTTCTAATGAGAAAACTGAGGCATACAAAAATTAACATACTTGTCCAGAGACATCCTGCTCTTAAGTGTCTGAGGTTGGATTTAAACTCTAGGTCCAGTGCTCTAACCACTGTGCAACTCAACTTCGTTCATACATACAGGAGCTGTTTAATTTATTTCCTAATGTATTGAATTACCAAATATCACACAATTAATAGTAGAGGTTGTACTAGAAACTGAGTCTACTGACTCACCGTTCTGTTCATTATATGTTTGAATACCTATATTTCTGTAATTAGTAAAATTCCCTGTTAGTTCTTTTGCTCCTCAATTTTCCTTATACTATATTTATTCTAGAAGTAGAATGTAAACTCCTTGAGGTCAGGGATTCCTCTTTCTTTCCTTCTTTCCTTTCTTCCCTTTCCTCCCTTCCTCTCTCCCTTCCTCCCTTCCTCCCTTTCTTCCTCCCTCTCTTCCCTCTCCCTTCCTTCCTCCCTCCTTCTCTTCCTCCCTTCCCTCTTTTTCTCTCCCCTCTCCTTCTCTCCTCTCTCTCTCCCTCCTCTCCCTCCCTCCTTCCTCCCCTCACTTCCTCCCCTCTCTCCCTCTCCTCTCTCCTTCCCTCTCTTCTTTCCTTCCTTCCTTCCTTCCTTCCTTCCTTCCTTCCTCCTCCCTTCCTCCCTCTCTTCCTTCTCCCTTCCTTCCTTCCTCCCTTCCCTCTTTTTCTCTCCCCTCTCTCCTTCTCTCCTCTCTCTCCCTTTCTCCGCTCTCTCCCTCCCTCCATCTCCTCCCTCTCTCCTTACCTCCCTTCTTCCCTTCTTCCCTTCCTCCCTATCTCCCTCTCTTCCTTCCTCCCTCCTCCTTCTCTTCCTTCCTTCCTTCTTTTGTTCCCTCCCTCCCTCTCTTCTTTCCTCCCTCCCTCCTTCTTTTCCTTCCTTCCTTTGTTCCTTCCTCTCTTCCTTTCTTCCTTCCTCCTCCCTCCTCCCTCCCTCCCTTCCTCCCTTCCTCCTCTCTCCCTCCCTCCTTCCTCCCTTCCTCCTCTCTCCCTCCCTCCCTTCCTCCCTCTCTCCTCCCTCCCTCCCTCCCTTCCTTCCTTCCTTCCTTCCTTCCTTCCTTCCTTCCTTCCTTCTTTCTTTTTTGTTCTGTTTGTATCCCTTGTGTCTTTCACAAGTATATGGGTGCTTAATATGTGCTTTTTGAATTGAACTTAACTGAATTGAATTGAATTGAATTCAGTGAGCTCATTTTACTGATGAAGAAATTGAGGCTCAGAGATGGGTCATGACTTACAGACTGCATGGTGAGTTAGTGGCAGACTTCAGATATTATTGGGCTCAGATATCTTCTGGTTTTGTACCTAGTATTAGAATCACTATTACTAATGGTAAAAGTAAACTCTCTCAGAAAAGAAATAGATAGCTGTTAGTTGAAACATAAAAAAAAATAGTAGGCACTTATTCTGCTTTTTGACATATCAAAGCTTGAAAGAAAAATTTCTCTTCTTTTGGTTTTCTTTTAAAGAAGAAGAGATAAGAAGGAAGGGTCAAGAGCCAGATTTTTCAGCTCCTGTGGGGATCCTACTGACTAAAATATTTACAAGTGTGAAAATGGCACAGAGGAAACCCACTCAGTGATGGAAAAGAAAAGTCAGTATTAGGCTCCCAGCATCCTCAGTAATTCAGTTAGTTCAGAAAGCTTCTTGGCCTCGACCTAGCTAGAGGCATGTTGCTATTAGGCCCTTTTGGGGTAAGTGATACAAGAAAGATAAAGCATCAGCAATGGTTTTGTGTCGGTTGCCTCCTGAGTTGCCAAGTTCCCAGATGAAAACTGTTAGCTCTATTTTGGAAGGGATTTTACCAGATGAAATAGTAAAAAGGTATATTGAAAAAGCTAACACACATTTCGAGTCCACATATAGGGCAAAACCAATAGAATGGATCTATTTCATTTACTTTTTGATTAAAGGCATTATTCCAAATAGATAACAACAATCTACACTTGCATAGTATGTTAAGATTAGTAAATATTTTACAAATATCCTCTAATTTAATTTTCAAAATTACTCTAAGAGGTAGGAAGGTATCCACTAAACCTCTCATATGAACTATATGAAAACCTCTCAAAGACATTGCCACAAAGCAGAAGATAAATCCAGGTCAGGACGGCATTGGAAATAATAGCGCAGTTATTGGTAGGGACAGAAATAAAACCGGTCCCATTCAACAACTTCAACACTTCCCGAACAGAAAACTGAAAACAACAACCCCATTTTGTATGTAATTCAATGGCTTTGGGTTAAGATACCATATCAAGACAATGGAATGTTTATGTGTTTGTCGTAATGGGAAGTAATAAATAAACATGTAGTTATTTATAAACAGCAATATAAAGCATGCATTTTGTTGTGAGTTTTAAATCCATAACTGATGCATACAGTAGATAGTAAGAATTCATTCTAATATGCTATGTGGACAATATGGCATAGTAGAGAGCACAAGGGATTTAAACTTAGAATATCTGGATTTGAGTCTTTAGTGGCTAATATTAATGCAAATATTTCATAAATATTTTCTTATGGATTTTCCCCCCTACATACTATTCTTGTGTTAATGGATAGTGGTCAAGATTTCCATTTTACAAATAGAGGAATTAAGGCACACAGAGAATAGGACTTGCCTCCAGATTCTCTGACTCTTATATTTCCACTGATTATACTATAGTTCAAGGCTGGACAACCTGACTAAGGAAAGATAGGAATCTGAATTTAACAGCAACAATAACAAAGACATGTATGAAGAAATTTATTTATATATCTATACGTGTGTGAATATATATATATAATATATAAAGCACACATATATGTGTTTATATATGTTATTTTCAAAATATGAAAATCTGAATTATGTTTACAGTAAATCCTTAATTTTGTAATGTCATTTTAGATTTTTCCAAGTGTTTTGTATCATCTTTAATCACAAAATTGTTATAGTTCAAAATGATAATTCTGAAACAGTGAAAAAAAGAGTAGATTAACCTAGGATCAAATTATAGCTCTACTTATGTGACTTTGGTCAAGTCACTTAACTTTACTAGGCCTCAGGGTTTTCATCTATAGACCTTTGAGGTCCCTAGCAATTCTAAATCTATTATCTCATTACACACACACACAGACACACACACAGACACACATACACACATTTTATCATGCTTATTTTAACATAATATTCTAAAAAGTCACATGTGGTTTTATGACAATGGGTTTCTATTTCCTTTTTCACAGTCTCCTTCCCAATCCCTGCCAGCTATTCCACATACATGATACTCCATTTCTTACTTTGGTGCCTTTGTCCAAGTGGACTCAAATATTTGGAATTCAGTTCAATTTAACCAGTGTTTATTAAGTACCTACTCTATGTTAGGAACTGTGCTAGCTAATGGGTATACAAAAGACAAAAATGAATCATTTCCTGCCCTCAGGAAGCTTAAATTCTGTTGGGAACTATCGTCTTTCTTATTTCGAACTCATCAAATCTCTTAACTTCACCCAATGCACAATTCATGTGCTGAATTCTTCTGGAGATCATTCCTGATCCTCCAAGTTGTGACTGGGAGGTCAGTCAATAAATATTTAAGTACCTACTATATGCCAGACATTGTGCTAAGTGCTGGTGTTGCAAAGAAAGGGAAAAAGGCATTCCTTGTTCTCAAGAATTCACTATCTAATGGGGAAGACAATATGCAAAAATTTACTTTCTTTTATGCATATTGTATCATTCTGGGAGAATGTAAGCTTTTTGAAAACAGACTTGTTTTTTTGTTGTTGTTACTGTTGTTTTCATTTTTAGTATATGTGAGTGTGCATTTGTGTCTCCCTCATGGCTAGCACTGTGCTTTCCTCATATATATTAAGCATTTAATAAATGTTTGTAGAATTGAATTATTGAATTGAATTGAACCGTTAATCTTCTTTGGAGGGAGAAACACTTTTGGGTTACATTCAAGCAGAGCATTCAAATGGAACCCTTCAGGATTAGACCAAACAAATGTGTGCATACTTATATACACTCAAACATATATACACACATGTTTAATATTCAAGTAAAAAAAGGGGGAATCCATGGAGACTCCTAGACCATGTGTTCCAAAATAAGTGCACATATTTGTATTTTATACTCATATACAGCCCTGATATCATCAACACTTTGTATTCAAATAGGACAAGCTGGTGTCACCAAACAGGGAAATTAACTCACTCAATTCTCATGGAAACTATACAATTCATTATAACCATATTGCCAATATGAAGACAAATAAACAGCATGTGTATCCTATTAGATTTAAATCATAGCAGGGAGCTGAGCTGGTGGAAAATATAGTGCAAACAGCCTTGCACATTTGGAGCCCCATTCATGAATGACTTACTATGTTCCCAGGTTCTATTCCAGTTTCTTATAATTTACACAGGATTACTAGAGACTGTTTGTCTCTCCCCAAATCAGTTATCTCAATAAGAGCTTCGTCCATTAAGTGGCTAGGGGAGTGATCCAAGCAAATCAAAGTGAGTTCCTTGTCCATAGGGGAAGAGATGGAAATCAAAAGCTGCTCCCTAACTAAATGCACAAAGAAGAGTGATTCATATACTGTAAAATATTCCCCAAACCTGAAGCAGAGACAACCTCATTTCTGGTCTGAAGTTTTTTTTTAACCAATAGTTATAGGGTAGATAATTCAAACTGTCATGAAGTTGGACAGTTTGGCTAGTTAAATAGCTTGCAAGCTTGCCATCTACCAGAACACTTCCTATAGTGTCTTCTGCACAAACAGGCTTTTCTTGATTATTTGC
Source organism: Sarcophilus harrisii (assembly GCF_902635505.1). NCBI lineage: Eukaryota > Metazoa > Chordata > Mammalia > Dasyuromorphia > Dasyuridae > Sarcophilus > Sarcophilus harrisii. Next base: position 255,400,633 of record NC_045427.1, read on the forward strand.
ATGACCATTTTCTTTTTTTTTTTCCTGGCTCTGTTCCTCAGAAAAACACATTAATTGTGGCCAGTTTGGAAGAAAAAGCTCACACTCTTGACTTCAATGCTTTCCTTTGCTCAGCTAGAAAGATTTTTTTAAAAAAAGAAACAAATTGGATAGCTTCAAGGCTCCCCAATTTTCATTTGGTTATAACTTCAAGGCTATTTTCCCTTCTTAAAAATCAGGTTATTAGAACAATAGCTTCAGCAATGCTCTGTGTTTTATATTAAAGAATCATCCATTCAAAAGTGAAAAAAAAAATCAGACTACACATTTCCAAATCAACTGTGACATAAAAAGATTATTTTTCATTCCTTAAAAATGTTTTTAGTCACTTAGAGATCTCTCCATCTCTTTTTCCCTTGCCCCATCTCAGTAGTGAGCCTGCCCTTGAAGTTAAGAAAATCAATCAACGAATCAGTATTTATTTAGCACATATTATATACCAGGCATTGTACTAAGTGCTGGGGAAACAAACAAAAAAAAAAAAAGGCAAAAAAAGGTAGCTACCCATAAGTATCTTACAATATAATGGGGAAAACCACATGTAAATGAATATTTACAAAGAAAGCTATATATAGAATAAATAAAAAATAACAAAAGGAAGACTCTAGAATTAAGGGTAGTTGGTAATGACTTCTGGTAAAAGATGTTTTTGCTTTTTTTTTACATTTTAATCCTTAAAGCCATTTTGTTTGTTGTTTTCCTGCTTCTGTTCACTTCACTCTGCATCAATTCATGAAATCTTTTTTGTTCCTCTGAGTCTTCATTATTTACTATATTATCAAGTTCCATTACATTCACATATACTTTTTTTTTTCTGTTTCCTGATTAATGAGCACTGACTTTGTTTCCATTTCTTTGCTAATGATAATAGTATGAATATTTTGCTATATGTAGGCCTTTTTTCCCCGTAGCCTCTTTGGGGTTCATACCCAAGAGTGAGACTTCTGGGTAAAGGGAATGGATATTTTAGTCATTTTGCAGGCCACAATTCCAAATTCTTTTCTAGCATGGTTGGATCAATTCATAATTACAGCAGTATTTTAGAATAATGAGGTTGTGAATGGTGTGTTGGACAAAGAGAAACTAAAGAATTGATGCCTAAGGTAAGCAGGGAGAAGGTACTACCTTCTAGAGAAATTGTGTAGTCTGAAATCCAAGTTATGTCAAACTTCTGGGACGTCTGTAAAGGTCTCCAGCAGTCTCATCTTGCCATGCCCTGTGAGAAATCCTGTGCTCTGAGATTAATTTTTCCCTATAAAATTTATTTATGGGCTATTCCATGGCTGTTGCCTTCCTTTGGGTCAATCTGCCATGACATTCTGCCTTGTGGTAGGGTGTGGTTGTCTCCTTACCACCACCCCCCCCCACTCTCACCCCCATGCCACATGGTATGTCCCCTAAATCCACTATGCTTCTCAATCCCACTAGCTAACTCTTTTAGGATGCTAAGTCCTTTTCAGGATTTAGCCTGACAGCTAAGAACATGCCCCAACTTCATGTGATGCTCCCTTTCTACTGGGTAATTGTGAGTTCCACTGAGGAACTAGTCTTTCATATGTTCCTCCATTCTATTTCATATTTACCTGGTGTCTATTGTATCCCTTCATTTTGCATTTAACCTTTTCTCTAAATAAATCTACCTTTTGCCAAAGAGAATGGCATTATGAATTATTCACATGACAGAACACCAACTTTTGGTGCACACCATCATCTGGTGTCTACATCATCTCCATCATTTTGGTGCTTAAATCACATCAAATGTACCTTCCTACAATGATTACTTCCATTTTTTGTTATAAGATCATAAAATCACGAGAATCTTGAGCTGGGAAGGAACTCAGAAGCTATCTTGTATAAATCCTTTCTTTTTCAGACTGAGGCCTAAGGAGATTAAATAATTTGCTTAAGATCATATATGTAAGAAGTGTCAGAGGTAGCATTTGAGCTCAGGACTTTTTAATTCAGATCCAATGCTACCTTGTTATATATATATATCAATTTACTGGATGTGAAGCGAAACCTTAAAGTTGTTTTACTTTGCATTTCCCTATATTAATGATTTAGAACAATATTTCATATAGTTGTTGAGTTTGTAATCTCCATTTAGAACTGTCTTCTTATGTTTCATTAATCAAAAAGGAATGGCTTTCAGTATTATACTATATTTGTGTTAATTCCTATCTATATCTATATCTATCTCTCTATCTATCTAAATAGATAGAGAGATAGATATATCTTAGATTAAGGTCTTTCTCAAAGATTTTTGATCTCAAAGATTTCAGCAATTTCCTTATCCTATGTGATTCATTTTGTATAAAAGCTTCACAATTTCAAGTGATTGAAATTATCTCTTATAATTATCTCTATCCTAAATTTTTAAACGAATTTTCCTCCTAGTTATGGTAGTGAAATTTTTAAAGTGACTTTTTGATGGTGTAAGCCAGTGTTGTCAAACTCAAATAGAAACAGAATTTCTAATCCCTACAGAAGGATCCCTGCCAGCTCCATAATGACAGTTTCAAAATGTAACATTTTCTATATTTTGTTGCATTTTAATTTATCCTGTTAAATATTTCCCAATAACATTTTAATCTGTTTCTGGGAAATGATGAGCTCTTCTGTTATAAGCTATTGTTCTAAGTCTATCTTTTCCTCAAAATACTTTATAGCTTTCTTGGCAGTTCCTATCAATTATGGATTCTTTCCTCAAGGAGCTTATGATCATAGGTTTAATAAACATTAGACTTCTGAGTTTATTTGGTTTTGATTCTTACTTGTCTGTTTCACTTAATTACTATTATGGTTTTTAACTGATTTGGTTTGGTGATTACTATTTTGTAATGTGAACTGAGGCATGGCACTGTTGTGTTTACTTTTTTCTTATATTTTCTCATTATTTCCTATTATTTTTCTGGATATTTTATTCTTCCAAATGAATTTTTATTTATTTTGTCAACTATAAAATAAGTAAGCCCTTGAATTTTTAATGATATGGCATTAGATCTATAGATTATTTTAGGTAATATCAATATTTTTATTATGGCAGAATGGCCCAACCATGAACTATGAATATCCCCTCAATTATTTGCTATACTTCATTTTCTAGATAAACATTTTGGGATTTTATTTATATATTTTCAGTGTGTCAGTAAATTGATTTCCAGGTAAATTATGTATCTTGTAATTATTTCAAATGACATTTCTCTTTCTATTATTTCCTCTTGCTTTTCATTATTACTAAATAGAAAAGCTGACAATTTTTATGGATTTACATTATATCCTGCTACTTTACTTAAACTATTAATAGTCTCAGTTTCTTTACTGTTTCTCTAGGGTTTTCTGAATAAATTGCCAAAGCACTTGAAAAGAAAGAGAAGATTGCTTTTTCTTTTCTTTTTTTGCTGGTGTCTTTATCTCTAAATTCTAGATGTTTTTCTACATAGATATATTTCCTATGATCTGTCAGAAAAGGAAATCAGACTTGAACTAATGAATTAAACATATCCTACAATAGAGTTTAAGGGAGGATGGCTTTGTTATTTTTATTGATTTCATCGTGGCATAGTAAGGTGAAAGTCCTCTTGACTTGAAATCAAGAGACATAGGTTCAAATCTCAGAAGTATCATTAACCAGTTAGATGACCATGGGAATGTCTCTTAATCATCTCTAAGACATGTTTTTCATCTGCAATATGAATAAGAACACTTACTACCTGCTACACAGTGATGTTATGAATAAAGCATATTGTAAACTTTAAAGAGCTAGATAATTGAATTATAATTAATCATCATTGCTAATATTTTGTTATTCATATATGTTTGTAATGATCAGAGGGAGTTTCCTGAAATTTTGATTAAGTAATACAACATTAATATGATTGTTATGAGATTGATTCTAGTGAGTCCTACTACTACTCATGATATTAGCCAAATCTATTAGTGGCTAGTGTCTGATAAATCTATTTTATCATTTCCTCATCTATAAAATGAAGAGGATGGATTAAGTTACTCTTCTAATTCTAAAATTCTAAACTCTCTTCTAAAAAGAGAACTCAGAATGATTAGTATATAGTATACAACGTAAGTGGGAAAATAGCAAAAATGAAGTGAATATAGGCTTTATAGCTAATCAGTTTGCATAATTCAGACCTTAAATTAAGATCTTTGTGTATGTGTGTGTGGGGTTTCATCAGAATTACCTCCTAAATAAAAATGAAGTTCTTTCAGATCTATTGACCTTACATACAGGGCTTGTCTTGGGTAAAGTTCTGAAGCATATGGAATCTGTGTTTAATGCCTTCCCATCTCTCTGAAGTTTAGGTGACAATGTCAACTTGGAGAGCTAAATTTTAGGCCATATGGTACCTTTGACTCAAAAGGAATAAATCTCATTTGACCTAACTAGCATTGTGATTTGTTGTTTAGTCATTTCAGTCATATCCAACTCTTCATGACTTGAATTTTTCTTGGCAAAAATAATGGAATAGGTTTACCATTTCCTTCTCCAGATACGGAAATGGAGACAAATAGAATTGAGTCTGAAGCTAGATTTGAACTTGTCTTTTTGATTCCAGACCTGGCATTCTATCCACTGTGCCAGCTAGCTGCCCAGCAGAAAGAGAATATCTACATTTTATTGCCATAATATTGCTTTTTACAGACACCAAAACCAAAAGATGGCAAAGCAACAACTCATCATTTAGTATATATTTTGTTTATAGGCACAAGTTATTAGAAGCAGCTTAGTACAATAGAATGAGTGCTACTATCAGAGAAACAAGTATAATGGTGGTCCCCTCTTAGTTCAAGTTCATTATTGGGACAAATTGAAGCACTCATAAGTAACCGAACATTTAACAAAGAAAGTTTACATTGCTTTAACAGAAGCAGGCAGATCACAAAGACTTGAATTCAAATCTAGCCTTGGGTATTATTAGCTTTATGACCCAGGACAAGTCATTTAATTAGTAATTAGTCATCCATTAGAAAGGCTGGGACTGTCTTTTATTTTTCTTTCTATTCTCAAGTGCTTAACATAGAGCTTGGCAAATAGAAGGCACTTAATAAATCTTTATTGACTTACAAAGCAGATTTATTCATTCATTTATTTAGATTTTGGGGTCTTGGTGAAGGAGGAGTTTCTTTGCCACAGTTGCTACCTAAGCTTAATCATCAAATGGGTGATGCCTCAGTCAAACTGTGACCTGTTGAAAACTTCAGCTTAAAAAGGTCAAGATCTCCCATTTCATCCAGGACCATCTCCAAATGTCTTGATCTATATCTGGCCACTGTACCCAGATGACTCTGGAGGGGAAGGTGAGGCAGGTGACCTTATACAGCCCTCCCTCACTGAAATCCAATTCACTTTCATGTCATGGTATCATCTCCCTGATGTCATGGTCCTCTTGGAGAAGGGAGGACAAACAACAATTAACTGGCAACTTTTATCTGTTTCACTTTCCTCAACTGTAATATGAGGATTCCTCCCAGGATTATTGTAAGGAGCAAATGAGACAATATTTGTAAGGTGCTCATCTGGCACAGTGTAGCCATGTAAAAATGCTTGTTCCCACTTTCCAACATATTAAGAATATACAACAAGGATACAACAGCACTTTGTTTCTCTGGACCTGATTTCTGATCTTCCCTGATTTCCTTCTTCCTCATTTGTAAATGAGTCTGGTCACTAGGTATCAAGGTATAATGACTAGTGATCTCAAGTGATCACTAAATCTGAAAGACTCAGACTCCATGTGACTGGAATTTTTTGATGCCCCTAAATTACCAGGAAGGTGTATCAAATAAACTGAGGTGAATCAGGCACCCAGGGACACTTTTATTTTCTTCTAGGTAAAGATTCTTTGTGAGGGAAATGCTAGTTCTATCATGGATGGACATGGAGCCTCAAGGCCCAGCTCTGCCACTAGTTACATGTGGGACTTTAGATGAATTATGTAAAATCACAGTATTCTCATATATAAAAGGAGGGGATTCTATTAGATGGGGCAGCTGATGGCATATTGGGTAGAATGTAGGGCCTGGGGTCAGGAATTCATCTTCCTGCTTTCATATCTGGCTTCATCTGGCCATACACTTAACCTTGTTTGACTCAGTTCTTCATCTGTAAAATAAGCTGGAGAAGGAAATGGTGTACCACTCCAGTATCTCTGCCAAGAAAACCTCAAATGGGGTCATAAAGAGTCAGACAGGACTAAAAAATGACGGAACAGAGATTGAATGACCTCTAGGGTCCCTTTCAACTCTAAATCTATGATTTAGAGCTTAAAGGGCCGTTCTAATTTTAAATTTATGATTTTTCCCCATTGATCTGCTGGTAGGTTCTGTATATAAATAGGATTGCTTAGAATGCACCAAAATCCTAATTAAGGACTGGTTTTATTTTTTAATCCCATGAATATGATGTGATTTCTAATTTTTCATGAGCACTTTTTTTTTTTTTGGATGAACCTCACAGTGAGATGGTGTGGGTAAAAGTACAAACAATCATGGCGCCTTTTAAGCCACATGAACTTGGAGATGAAATTAGGGTTATAAGAGGTCATTCATGAATATGACCTTAAGACCATGTATGAATCTGAATTTGAGATGTAACTAGAAATTTTTTACCTCAGGTAAAAACAGTTGAGTAAAAGTTGGAATAGGATGAACTAGGAATAGAGTAATATTACTGCATAAACTGACCAGAGATGTGGGTTGCATTGGAGAAGTAAGTGGCTTGGCCCTCAATTC